>NW_012149729.1:3374809-3375909 GCF_000956105.1 Propithecus coquereli
TTTTAATTTTAATCATTTAGTGTTAAAAACACCAAATTCTATTAAATTTGGAAGGTTTATAACACAATGATAGTGATGAAGGTATCATACTGAGTTTTTAAATATTAATATTTTTTCAAATGAATGCAATCTTCTCACCCTCTCCATTTTGTTATTTCAAAAGTGTATTCAGCCTGGCAAAGATATGTGTGTGGTGGCATTTGGGTGAGACAGAGCACTTGATAGCATTCTGTATCTGCTGAACTCATTATTAAAGAAAAGGTTTTTTAAAGCTAAATGTTTAAAATTTTACAAGTTGATCAAATGTCAGATGTAATTACCCTACTCTTTTTTAAGCCTTTCACAAAAATAATCCCATGTGAACACCCACATAAAGGAAACAGTGATGTCAGTCTTTCCCCACCAACATAATTTAATAGTTAATGAAGTAGAATGTGGTAAGATTGATTTTTATCCATTTCTTTGTATCTTCTGGGATTGGTTTGGAAACACTACAGAGTCTAGATTTATTCCCACCTTTTCTATAGATGGATAGCTTCATCTATAGGAAGGGAAGGATTTTTTTCCCTCCTTTGAAAGAGGATCCATTCTGTTGTTTTTCATGGAGTATATATTTTCCATGGAGAACAGTTGGTTATGAAAATATATGATGAATTCATATAGAACACAGAAGTTAAGGTTTGATTTGTCCTACATCTCTACTAGTACTTCTAAGAGGACTAATAAAAGTCATGTGGAAGTTGAATATCCTGCACATAACCTAGCAAAAACATGTTAGATTATTGGGAGATGGTCAGGAAACTTTTTTATTCATTTATTTGTTTATTTAGAGACAGTGTATCTTGCTGTATTGTCCATGCCAGCCTTGAACTACTGTACTCAAGTGATACTCCCACCTCAGCTTTAGAGTAGCTGGGACTACAGGCGTGGGCCACTGTGCCCAGCTTATTCCTTTATTTTTACATTTTTATTTTTTATTCCTCTATCTTAAGGGTTGACAAATTATGACCTATAGGCATATGTGGCCCACAAGCCAAGATTGGTTTTCACATTTTGAAGTGGGTTGGAAAAAACATTTTGTGACACATGAAAATTTCATG
>NW_012149729.1:3388759-3390859 GCF_000956105.1 Propithecus coquereli
AAAATATTTTCTTTATAGCCTTATTCTATAAGCTTTTTCTATTTTTAAAACTTAATTTTTTCTTTTTAACCTTTGTTAAAAACTAAGATGGAAACATACTTAGCCTAGGCCTATACAGAGTCAGGATCATCAATATCACTGTCTCTCACCTCCACATCTGGTTCCAGTGGAAGGTTGTCAAGGGTGGTAACATGTCTGGAGCCGTCATCTCCTGTGATAACCGTGCCTTCTTCTGGAATATCTCTTAAAGGACCTGCCTGAGGCTATTTTATAGTTGACTTTTTCCTTTATAAGTAGGAGTACACTCTAAAATCATGATAAAAAGTATAGTATCATTAGTCCTTACTTAATGTCATTGATAGGTTCTTGGAAGCTGTGACTGTAAGTGAAAAGACTTACTACAAAACCAGTTTTTTTCCTCATCAGCCTTATAACTAAATGACATTGACATTGAAGAAAATGACATTGAACTAAACCATTTTATTAGAAGACCTGCTGTGTAAAAGATTAAAAAAATACTTGTTTTTTGCTCGGTATTGGTTAGTTCAAGTTCAGTCTACATAAGTGATGTTATGTGTAAGAACATTAATCTGTTCATTAAGCAGCATATGGAGGAAATTGAAAAACACCAATGTTTAGAAGGTAGTTATCTTTGAACATTGTAAAAAGATACATTCATAAATGACCAGAAGGGCTGATGACCTCTTCCTATCTGTATAGTAAAAGTAAGTGTGTTTCCCCACCCCTCCTTCATCCAAAGCCCTAGGAGAAATACACATTTTACATAGAAATTTCTACTGAGTGTGTGCCCAATGTAGGAGATAACTTGTAATTTCTCAAAATCAAGATAATTAGTGTTTCTCTTAATTATCATCTTCTCACTGGCAAACCAAATATTTTCCTATGGGAGCATCTCTTAGGAGTGCCTAAAGTCAAGCTGGGTGAACAAACAAGTCTTCATACGTTGGTCATAATTGTATACAATCAGGCACAGTTGATTAAACATGATTATTAAACAAAAATAAGTGATGGTCGTTATAAATGCTTTTGTTGAAATTTGAAAAACTGAATCTCTTTGTTGTGAAATTACAAAGCATCCTTTTAAAAGTAGCTGTACAATTGTTGAAGAAAAATATTCCCAGAAACCAAGAGCTTGTTTGTGGTTTAAATAAACATGTCGCAAAATTTTTTTTAATAATCTTGGAGCACAGCAGGACTATTTATGACTGCATGACTCCAGATGATTTTTAAAGTACATTGTTTAAGTATGGCAATTTGAAATAATCAAAGCAAGTTTCTCTTTCTCACATAATTCTGAATTCATTCCAGTTGAAATTAACTTTATCATCTAGTCCATTTCTGTGATTTTGACAATTAATTCCCAGGTTAATTGATGAGTAATTATTCACTGAGTGCTTATTTTGTGTTTGGCACTGTTCCTAGTGTAGGTCTTGAGGGAACTGCATTTAATGAATGAGTAGGGAAGATTAGCTGTAAGTTTATTGCTTTTATTTAATCTCTTCTAATTTTAGAAAAAATCTGGTTACCTTGAAATATCCTTATAGCCATTGTAGCCATTATTCTTACAGTGAGGCAGCAGTGTCTGAAGTTTATGCTTTTTGGTTTATGAGAAGTAGGGACACACTCAAATTAGTGCAGTCCGTGGCTAGGAGGAAGAGGCAATCTTGTGGAAAGTTTAAGAATGGGAATTGTGGCATGGTATGGTTTTGCCCGTCCAACTCCAGAATTGGATGTTGGTTCTGAACTCAGGCCAATTTGGGGGAAACCCTCTGTAACAGAAGTTCCAGAACTCGATTATCATGGGACCCTCTGCTGCTTTCTCCTACTCTAACTTTTCTCTCCCTTAGAGCTTCTGTTTCCTCCTAGTTTCTCCGGTGGTCCAGTGTAAGTGAATAGGCCTTGGTTTAAGACTCAGTGCTGCCACTGACTAGTTATGTGACTTTAGACAGGTGGTCTAACATTCTAGCCTTATTTTTTTATTTGTAAAGTGAAAATATCTTGAAAAACCATGCCAATGAGATTATGCTTCTAAAGCATTTAGCTCTACAGTTGGCATTCAGTAAATGATATATGTGAGTG
>NW_012149729.1:3390909-3392344 GCF_000956105.1 Propithecus coquereli
TATATATAAATTGTAATAGAGGCTGAGAAGTCCAGGATCTGCAGTTGACAAGTTGGCAGCCCAGGAGAGGGATGGTGTAGTTCCAGTTTCTGTCCGAAGACATTGTCCCAGCTTGAAGACAGGCAAAGAGAGCAAATCCTTACTCAGCCTTTTTTGTTCTATTCAGGTCTCCAATGGATTGGATAAGATCCACCCACATTGGACAGGGCAATGTGCTTTACTTACTCTATAGATTCAAATGTTTATCTCATCCAGAAGCACCATTACAGATGTTATTCTGGGTTTCCAGAATAGTGTTTAACTAAATATATAGGCATCCTGTGGCCCAGTCCAGTTGATACATAAAATTAACCATCATGGGGCCCAAGTGTACTTTACATCTATCTGTTTGCATTTTGACCTTTTTTCTTAGTCCTCTTGAAAAGCCCCAGTTCCCATGAATATTAGAATCATCTGAACTTAATTGGTTCACTTAAAATTGTCATTTGGCCAGCACTGAATTGAAGTTGGATTAAATCGAGTGATAATTTCTTTATATTTGTGAAGTATAACTTTTAGTATTTTCTTCTGGTTTAGTTGTCAGTATTAAATATGTATATCAATGGGTATATTTGTATGCTTCATTTCCTTGTGTCATTTCTGTTGGTGCAGGGTCTAACACACAATCTTAGTCATTTTGACAAACTTTCAGATCTCTGGAGTGGCTAGTTTGCAGCAGAGATTAGCAGTTCCTAGGGCAATTTGCAACAGCAAAATTGATTGGTGTGACATTTTGTCAACAAGCCTCTTGTTGTAGAGTATGTCAGTAAGCAACTGAGGTGAAAAGGAGGTGGATTTGTTTGTCATATGTGCTTCTTACTTACCCTTCATATGACCTTGGACAGATCCCCTGACCTCATCTATAATTCTTTTATAATATCCACTATAGCTTGAGGGCTGGTGAGATTACATAAAATAAGAATGTGTGTGAATTGCCCCCATATATGTATACATTATTACCTAGTTAACTGGCAAGACATCCTCCTCCTAGTAAACAATTGTTTTCATGACTTATGATATAGAGTGATGTTCTTGTAATTCACCTGATTTAGTCCACTTCTCAAGGAAAGTTTGGAAGTGTCACTTGACCTTTGCTCTCTTATTCCTGAAGTTAATTGATTCTAGAAGAATGCCTCCTTATTCATACCGTAGCCTGATTTCTGCTTAACTAACAAAATTTCACTAAATCAGAGCAAAGTAGATAGTTGGGCCAAAGGAAATGTTTAAATTGTAAAACCTTTAATGAAATTCGATATGTCCATCTGAGATCCTAGTTTAGACTCTTCTTCAGTCTAGATCACTTACGTTTATCAAGTTTGTTGTTTTGTTGCCCAGGGGCATCATGGTGGCCCTCCTAGCTGTTGATTCTCCAGTGATTATGTACCTTACCTATTAA
>NW_012149729.1:3393519-3396353 GCF_000956105.1 Propithecus coquereli
AAAGTGTTCAGATAATTAACAAAGGGAAAGAAATCAATAACACTCAACTCAGTTTAAGCGTTCTTACTTTCTTCAGGTAGATTGTGCAGAAGAAGGGGAGCTAGCATGTTATGAGCATTGGACCTTTGAATGCTGTTCAGCGCCCACCCCCTTTTAGCCCCCCTGCCTATTCCAGTGAGTAAGAAAACTGGATATGTCACTTTTCAGTGTCCTTTGTGGGTGTGCCATTGTTTTTATTTGAAATCTTCTATTCCTGTATCAGACAATGACCTTGAAACGTAAGTATCAAAACACAGTCTAAAATAGAGAAATAGGTACTGCTGGTTAATGTGACTCATTAGTTAAAATTTTCTTTTGAATTCCTTTCCTTTATAATAAGTTGAGTTGACTATGGACACTGTCCACCTAAACTTGGGTATGGCTTTCCTATCAAACTCATTTATTTTTCCATTTTCTTTTTTAAACTTTGCCTATCTCGATGAAGCCACTGCACTTTAGCCCAGGCAACTGAGCGAGACGTTGTTTCAAAAAAAAAAAAAAAAGAAAGGAAGAAAAAAAATTTTGCCTATCTTGAATTATTTCTTAGGAAGGAAACATACACATACAAATTTTTTCTCACATTTGTTTCTTGTTGATATTAAAATAATATCAAAGAACAGTTTCTTCATTTGATATATTGACATGACTGTCAGCTAGATGAGGTGGCTCACACCTGTAATCCCAGCACCTTAGCAGGCTGAGGAGGGAGGATTCCTTGAAGCCTGGAGTTCAAAATCAGCCTGAGCAACATATCGAGACCCCTGTCTCTACAAAACATAGAAAAATCAGCTGGACATGGTGGTGTGTACCTGTAGTCCCAGCTACTCAAGAGACTGAGGCAGGAGGATCGCTTGAGCCCAGGAGTCTGAGGTTGCAGTGAGCTATGATGATGCCCCTGCACTCTAGCCTGGGCAATGGAGCGAGACCCTGTTTTAAAAAAAAAAAAAAGAGTTACTCTGTCAATAATGATAATTGCCAGGATATTTAAAATTTCAGTTCTACACTTCTGAATATATTATTTTATAAACTTAAATTGCAAACCAAGAAAAGGAAGAGGTCCCTGGTAATAAAATAAGCCTTTGCTGTGAATGCTTATTGTAGTGACACTTCAATTGTGTCATATCAAAAATGAAGTGGCATCACTTACTAGAGTGAGTCAGCCAACCTAAATTTAGCCCCATTTCTATGCAAATAATTTGTTTCATAACTAGATAAGCAGCTTAATTTCTTTGGACCTCATTTGCAAACTGAAGATTTGGAACTAAGTATCAAAAGTTCCTTATAGATGCATAATCAGTGAGAATAGTAAGGTATTATCTTCTATTTACAAGCCTGATGGCAGGTTTTTACTCTTTGTTCATTCAGTTAGGGAGTTGAGGACCCAGCAGGATAAGACACAGATCCTCCTCTTGAGGTTGTAGGATCCAGTGGAAGGAGACAGGCCCATTGATAAGAGTTTCTTTAATTAAATGTCAGGATTGGTATACTTAGAAATGTCATAACATTTATTTAATTAGTTTAATATACACACTCCAAACTCTAAGGAGGAATGTTCATTCTAGACCTAATGATGTTTGCCTTTTCTTTTGATTTTTTAGGAGCATATTTAATGAAAAGCACCATAGACTGAAAAATCAAACATGAGGGTAGCAGGTAAGACACTTAATTTAGTAGAAATAATTTTGCTTTTTGTGTAACCTGTTTGGTAAGTCATGATTAAAGGTGAGGGTAAATACTCTATCTTTATATCAAATGCAAAGCTGAAATATAGTCAACTAAATCATTAGCCTTTTTTTTTTTTTTAAGTAGTTGGCAGATCACAAATTGGACATTTAGTCAGTATTATGCAAGTTTTTTGGGGCAAAGCTTTTGTTGAAATTACAGGTTAAGTCCAAAAATCTGAAATGCTCCAAAATTTGAAATTTTCTGAACACTGATATTACACTCAAAGGAAATGCTCATTCAGGCATTTCGGAGTTCAGATTTTCATATTTAGAATCCTCAACTGGAAAGCATACTGCAAATATTCCAAAATCCAAAAAAATCTGAAATGCTTCTGGTTCTAAGCATTTCAGATAAGGGATTCTTGGCCTGTATTTATGCTAAATATTTTAAGTTAGGATTTTAATGTTTATATTCTTATACATTAAGCTTGTTTGCTTAATGATACAGTCATGCATCAATTAACGATGAGGATATATATAGTCTGAGAAATGTGTCCTTAGGTGATTTTGTCCTTGTGTGCACAATAATAGAGCATACCTACACAAACCTAGATGGTATAGCCTACTACACATCTAGTGTATAAAGTACAACCTAGGCTCCTAGGCTACAAAACCTGTATAGCATGTTAACTGTGCTGAATACCATAGGCAATTATAACACAATGTTAAGTATTTATGTATCTAAACATATCTAAATATAGAAAAGGTAATGTAAAAATACAATCTAAATCTGCAGTCCCCAACTCCCAGGCTGAGGACTGGTACCAGTCCATGGGCTGTTAGGAACTGGGCCGCACAGCAGAAAGGGTGATGGACAAGTGAAGCTTCATTTATATTTATATCCGCTCCCCATTGCTTGCCATTCTTCTCGTCCCCTGGCCCATGGAAAAATTGTCTTCCGTAAAAGCAGTCCCTGGTGCCAAAATGGTTGGGTACTGTACTGATGATCTAAAAGATAAAAAATGATATACCTGTATAGCACACTTAACATGAATGGAGCTCGCAGGACTGGAAGTCGCTCTGGGTGGGTCAGTGGTAGGTGAATGTGAAGGCTGAGGACATTACACTACT
>NW_012149729.1:3396403-3396907 GCF_000956105.1 Propithecus coquereli
TTGTGTTCATTTGCTCTGGACCTGTTCTATCCCATTTGATTGTTGTTGGTTCAGTCTGAGGTTTCTATTATGTTTTTGATCCCTGCCCCAAGATTATTATGTATAAAGATTGTCTTTAAATGTCCTCCTAAGAAGACAAGTCAGGAATGATTTAGAATTAGCACATCATTATAAAGAGATGCTCCTTGATTTGCTCTCAAATATATTCAGTATGCCTTCTTTATGCTGATTTATACTCTTGCATCATTAATTTGCTTCTTGAGCAAATTAATTAAAGGTGTGTTATGGCTGAGATGTAATTTGATGAGATTTTAATTTAGAGATTTTACTAAGGTTAAATCTCTGAGAAATTTTAATAGGAAATAATTGTATTCAGCTAGACAATTGTAGTTGCTTATATTGTGGGATTAGTAGTGATGAGTTTAGAAACAGGCTTGTTGGGAGTTACAAACAGGTGGCAGGTATACGAGGCAGTGACTCTAATTATACAGATGTGACCTCAGC
>NW_012149729.1:3410597-3421269 GCF_000956105.1 Propithecus coquereli
AGGGAAAGGTTATCTCTGGTTGCATGTCCCTATGATTGCTAGAAAATAAGATAGTAAGACTATCATGTGACATAGAATCTTCAAGCCCTTGGTCTTAGTCTTAAATGATCGAGAAGAAACATGCCACCTGTTACCATTCATCTATCTAGCAAACAGTTGTTGAGAATATTGCTAGGTACAAGATACTCTGATAGATCTTGGAGGGAAAGTGTTCAAAGCCTAATAGAATTTTGCTCTCGTATTTATGCATAAAAAATGTAGGCAATTTGTAGTTGTTCTTGAAAACAGGAAGCAGTTGCGGTTTTTGGTGGGGAGAGGTAGGAAATGAAAGAGAGAGGTAGTGATTGATTAGCAGTTAGACTTCCTCACTGCCATATCATGTCTATCAGAGTGGGATTTCTTTTTTTGTTTTTTAAAGGCTTTATTTATTTTTTTTCTTTTAGAGTAGTTTTAGGTTTACAGCAAAATTGAGAGGAAGGCACAGATTTTTCACATACCTCCTCTCCCCACCAGCATAGCCATCAATAGAGTGTTTCTGAATAGAAATGAGTAGGCTCTAAGAAGCTGTTGCTTCTCACCATCATCAGTGTTTCTGAGCATCATCAGTTCATTTCCTGTCCTGTTCTCTAAGGATGCAGTCTGATCTCTTTAGGTTTATGAAATTAGAATTTCTTTTTTGCTCTTCTTTACCCACTAAGTTGAGCTTGGTAGTTTTTCAGAAGAATATGGTAATTTGGTTTTAAAATGAAGTACTGTACAAACCACTGGCTTTGTTAGGATCTCTGTATTCCATTCGTTGCACTGCCATTAATTTATCTGGGCCCTTTTTTACCTCATTTCTGGGCCTTTTTTTCCTTAAAGATAATGAGATGACTGTTGATCCTGTCTACCTCTTTTATATAAACACAGATTAAACCACAGATTAAGGAAGGGGAATGGAGATAGTACAAATATTAATATTTTTTCTGAATAAGCTAATGAGATGTCTCTGAAATCCTAAGGGTAAGAGGAAGGTATTTCTTTCCAGTCATTTTCCATTTCCTTTCCTATCTTGCACTTTTGTTTGCCCTAGATTTGTTTAGCTATGGAGAAAAATGACAAGAAATGATTCACATTAAGCAGCAAAGTCAGTGCTATTTGTAAGGTGCTCAGACATAATTAAAGATACAAAGGTATGGAAGTTTCCATTTAACCATATTATGAAGCATATGCGATAGATGCCAAATTATGTCTTGCAGTACTGTAGAAGGCCTGTCTTAAACCAGTATTAAGTAGAGGAGGAAGACTTTGTCGTTTGCCATGCCAGAGGACTTACGTAGCTCTAGGAGATATGTTGCTTGGTGATAGAACAATAAACCCGTTATGTGTCACTTGAGAACTCCTCACTTAGTGGATATCCTTGCCTTACTGTCTCCAGAAGGTCCAGTGTTTTTGTAACATCCCAGTATAGTACTGCTTCTTATATTCGAAAAGGATTAGGAATATGTCATGCAACAAACTTGGAGGTAGTGTTCCATTAGCCATGGCACTTTTGTATAATTAGCTAGCAACTGATAAGGTAATTGTTTTGCATATAAAACTAGGCAGATGGCTCAAGCAGTCTTGTGTCTAGATAGCCAATCTGAGACTTCTTTGATCAGGAAAATTCCTTACCTTGATGAATTGTTTGTATAGTTTTTTGTTGTAACTCAAGTAAAATTAAAATCCAGTAGATGAAAATAAAAATTTATTAATCTTAAAAAATTTTTTTTATAAACTTGCATTTTTCATAGAAATGCATCACAAAAGTTATGTGGGCTTATAAACTCATGCTGAATTATTTCTGCCTTTTACCTAGGTGCTGCAAAGTTGGTGGTAGCTGTGGCAGTATTTTTACTAACATTTTATGTTATTTCTCAAGTATTTGAAATTAAAATGGATGCAAGTTTAGGAAATCTATTTGGTAAGTTTTCTTCTTTTCCCTTTCTTAAATCTTATTTTTGGTGCGGTTGTCTAAATTTTTATCAGTTCTCCAAGTTGCTGTGTTATTAGCCTGTCTAGAAAAGGAAATGTAATTATATCACTAAGTGTGATTTATTAGAATATTCTAAAATATACAATAAGAGATCTTGGAATTCAGGAGAAAGCATGAATCTTCTGTTCAACAGTTTGAATGTATATAATGAGTCTATTTTATAGATGCTTAGGGGAATTAATCATGATGTTCTAAGTGCATGTTATATCTTAGATATAACACCTCCAAGCTTAAATTGTTTTCCTATTTGAGTTGGCTGCTAGAAAATTTGAAGACAAATCTAGCCCTCAGTTGCCAAGTGATTAGGAGTCGCAATAATGCATTTTAGATACCAGCCATAGAAATCTATCTTGCTTTCCTACCCTTCTTTTCCCTTCGTGGCATTTTTCTTTTTATTCATTCATTTAGTGTTGCTGTATTATAAATGTACCATCATAAGCTCCTCAACCCAGTTTTTAACAGAATCTTTTAAGTTAATAAAATATTATCATTTGAAATGTTTTCTTAGGAGCCAATTATATATAATGTCATTTTAGATGGTTGTATATGAATATCTCATTGAATCTCAAATAATTGTCAAGTATGCATTTCTCTTCTGTAAGTATACAGTTATGATAGTACAGAATAGAGTTTAATGTTTACATATTAAAGTGGGATGTAATTACTTAACTAAGCCTCTATATAAAATTACAGCCATGCATACATGCATCGCTTAATGATGGGGATACATTGAGAGAAATGTATCATTAGGCAATTTTGCTTGTTGTGCAAACATCGTAGAGTATACTTACACAAATCTAGATGGTATAGCCTACTACACACCTAGGCTATTTGGTATAGCTTGTTCCTAGGCTGCAAACCTGTACAGCATGTTACTGTGCTGAATAGTGTAGACAGTTTTAACTTAATGGTAAGTTATTTGTGTATCTCAACATAGAAAAGATACAGTAAAAGTATGATATTATTAATATAATTTATGGGACCACCATTGTATATGTGGTCTGTCACTGACTGAAACATCATTAGGTGGCACATGACTGTAATTCTGAATATCTTCTGGAGACTGTTTTCATAGGCCTTTATTATTTGAAGTTAGAGAAGCTGTTGATATTCTTCATAGATCCTGTACTTAGATTGAATAGCTTTGACTAAAGGGTTAAGGTATTAAGTAATTAAGCATGAAAAGTGAGATTATGAACCCTGGAAACAGTATTTTGACCTAGTAGGCAGAAGTCGAATGAAAAGAACTTTGAGATCTCTGGAATAGTGAGTTTTGCTTTCCATAAATTAATGTTTGAAAGAGATTCCCAAGACCTAATTCACTCCCTCTCACATCTGATCTCAAGACTCCCTTATACCAGTGGTTCTAAAACTCTAATGGCAAAAGAATCTCCAGAGAATCTTGGTAAATGCAGGTTCTGATTCAGTGTCTGGGATGGGGCCTGAGAATATGCATTTCTAACAAGCTCCCAAGTGATGCTGAGATTCCTATCCATGGATTACATACTGTGTATCAAGGCTTTAGGTAATTTGGCCATGTAGTCCTCAATTTCTGTATAAACATTTTCAGATGACTTTTCTTACAATGACTACTTAAAAGTACTTCCTTGTACAGGTTGAGCATCCCTAATCAGAAAATCCAAAATCCAAAACTCTTTGAGCACTGACATGATGCTCAAAGGAAATGCTCATTGGAACGTTTTGGATTTTCAGTTTTCAGATTAGAGATGCTCAACTGGAAGGTATAATGCAAATATTCCAAAATCTGGAAAAATAATCCAGAACACTTATGATCCCAAGTGTTTTGGATAAGGGATACTTAACTTGTATGGCATTGAATTCTGCCTGTTGTACTCCCAAGTAATTTCAGTCCACTGATTTTGTTTCTCCTTGTTGGAGCTCTCTCCATCACTGATCTCTCAGATAGTTAAAATTGCAGTTGTAGTCCTGCAAACCTTCTTTTTATAAGTTTTTGTCTTTTCAAGTAATAGGATCCTTCTTTCAGCCATTCCTTTTGATATAGTGGCTATTTTCCTTCTGAACCTGTCTGTTGTTCAGCACCCATCTTAATAGAAGTATCCAGGATCCAGTATAAAATGGTTATTGCAAAGTATACTGAGACTTGACTTGTTCTGGTGCGTGTTCTTCTGTTATTCCCTAATGGCCAAGCTGGTGGCCTTTGAGAGCACGCCTGGCTTCATTTGAATGATGGGGCAGAAACCAACCACATCGAAGGCATTGAGAACTTATTCTGTGTTGATCTGGAAGCAATATGTAGCTAATATATAGCTATATATAGCTAATATAAGCAACATATAGCTGATTCTTCTAAGAAATGTTGATGGTTAGGTAAGAAGATTATGAGATGGTAGCTGAACTCAAGTACATTGTACATATTTTTCTATTTTGAAGTAATGGAGAGAGTTTCCCTAGTCTTGGGTGAAAGTTCAGTGCATGATAAACGAGAAGAGATTGAACAGATAAGGAAAGGAGGATCCTTCAAAGAAGGGAGGCAATGGGACCATTGGTACATATAGAAAATTGCTTTGGGAAAAGGCCCACTGTTTTCAGAAAGAAGAGTGGAGAAGAGACTGGGTGAGGCCCAGTGTGGCCTGGTCATTATACACATGCCACTGGTGATTCTGCAGCAATACTGCTCATGTCCGTCCCCACCCATTGTCCTCCGTCTTTGTCCTAGTTTGGATCTTCATGTCTGGTCTGGACTGTTTTATAAACATCATAATGATGTCCCTTTGTTTCTTCTCATCTTTACTATCTGCCTGTCACCACTGCCAGTGCCATTCTCTTAAAACTCAACAATCTTTAGTACTTCGAATTACTGGAGAATAAAATCCAAACTCTCTAGTTAGGGTGGCACCCAAAGCCCCCAGCCTGCCTTCTCAGCTGTTCTCCACCCCTCCCTACCCCCAGGATCACGCTTGCCATACCCGTTGCACACAGCCTGCAGACACAAACCCTGTCCTGTCCTTTCATACCTTGGCCTTTGTATGTGCTGGTTCCTCACCCTGCACGTCTTTCCCGTCTCCCCAGCATCTGTTAATCTTTCTCATTTTTTAAAGCTCTGCATAAATGCCCCTTCTTTGGAGAAATTGTGCTTGAACTGCCTTCTTTCCCTGTTACAACGTATTGCTCTTTTTCTGAACGGTTTTAATTGCGTAGTACTTATATCTCAATTTGACACTAATTTTATTCTGCCTTACATTATAGAATGTTTCTTCTTTTTCATTTGTCTGTCTCCCCTGACCAGAGAATGAACTTGAGGGCAATAATATCTTGATGCTTCACCCAGCATCTAGCATTGGGCCCTGTGGATAGTAAATGCTAGTTGAAAATAAATGTAGGTAACTGAGGATTAGGATTTTTATGTGGGAAGGAAGAGTATTTCCAAAGTGGGATTCATTTAAAGCTGTATTAGTTGGAAAATCACTGGTAGTCAGCTATGAACAAGCCCTGAGCTACTTTAACCAAGATAGTTGTCTGTCCTAATTTTTATTGATATTTCCTCATGTTAAGAACCTGCCAGGTTTTATTGTGTGTAGGTTAGCTATTTGATTTAGACATTCTTAGAACAGATGGTTTTTTATGATGTTGTAATTGAAGTAGTACATTGTATCTATATAACTTTACTGGATTCTAACCTGTTGCATTGGTGAGAGTTTAATTTGTGGGGTTTTATTTTAATTCTCATTCGGACTATTTTAACAAAGATGGACATATGGTTATCTTTGCCACTTGTTTAGCAGCTAACTTAATATACCAAAGGGTAACAAGTTTAACCTAGCGTTAGAATTGTTGCTATAATCAGTACCTTAGGGACCCATAAGATTAAATATAATTCTTTTGGTGGTGAGTTTTCCATTTTTTCAACTTGTTGATATAATAACTTGATAGTTTATAAGTCATTTCAATTCAGGTTTATTATATAGTATAGTATTAGAAAAATAAAACAAACTTATTTCTAGAAAGGAAAAATGAAAATTTTGCCCATAATTAGTAGTTGAAGTTACCAAAGTATATTCATTGTGATTTTTTAAAATAATTTTTAATAAAACTTTATTTTGAGGACATTGCAGATTTACATGCATTTGTAAGAAATAATACAGGGAGATACTGCACACCCTTTACTTAGTTTCTCCCATTGGTGACATCTGACAAAACTATAATACAGTGTCACAACCAGCATGTCAACATGGATATAACACACCAATCTTACTCAGGATTGTGATTTAATGTAGTGTTCATTTTCAGCATGAATACTTAGCTAGTGAATGTACTGAACACAGTCCAAATTATTTTTGCATATATTGCTGCAGTAAGTACTTAATGTTCTATTGAGTTCATTTATTTTGACCTTTTCAGATTTAAACCATTGATAAATAGTATAGACATACATTACTTGCAACCTTATTAAAAACTAAAGTACAAAATAGTTCTGATTCATTAGCCTGACTTATTGAAAGAAATTCCTTGATGAAACCAAATCAGAAATGTTTATTATTGTTCCTTGAAGTAAAATTTATGTGTTGAAAGAAATTGAGGAGTAAAGGTCTCAGGATATTTTGAGGGGGAAAAACTTGGAGAAGAAGAGGGATTTTTGTGTTTGCATCTGGTGCCCGTTCTATACTTGGACAACACCCTGTTCTATGTATGATAATTAATTTACCTGTTTGGCTCCCAAGTGCTAGCATTTTCAGAATTGCATTCCTGTTTGTTTTGATGAGGATTGGATAAAAATGAGCTTTCATCTGAAGAAAAGTCTTTGACAAGAATTTCTTTACCTTAAAGCATCTTCTCCCCTTATTCTTACACAAATTAAATGGAGGTGATACTATTTACTTAAAAACCTGTTGATTTAAAAACTGGTCTTCCCAAAGTTGTATCCCAGTAAAGTTCCTTTTTGAATTGAGAGTAGGTAAAATTTGTTTTCTGACCAGGTGTGATAGCTCGTGCCTATAATCCCAGCACATTTGGAGGCTGAAGTGGGAGGATCAGTTGAGGCTAGGAGTTCAAGACCAGCCTGAGTAACAAAGTGAGACCCCATCTGTACAAAAAAATTAAAAAAAAAAAATTAGCCAGGCTTGGTGGCAGGTGCCTGTAGCTGTAGTCCCAGCTACTTGGGAGGCCAGGGTAGGAGGATCGCTTGA
This sequence comes from Propithecus coquereli, assembly GCF_000956105.1. Taxonomy (NCBI): domain Eukaryota; kingdom Metazoa; phylum Chordata; class Mammalia; order Primates; family Indriidae; genus Propithecus; species Propithecus coquereli. The sequence goes on from NW_012149729.1 coordinate 3,417,777, forward strand.
GCCCAGGAGTTCGAGGCTGCAGCGAACTATGAGTGCACCACTGCACTCCAGCCTGGGCGACAGAGCAAGACTTTGTCTCTTAAAAAATAAAAAAAGTTTGTTTTCTGCATTATTCCATGTTATTACATTACCTTTTTGACTTTAATGCTGTATAGTGTTCTACTGAATTAATGAACCTTCATTTATTTACTTGGTCATTTTCCTCCTTCTAAACATTTAGATACAATCTTTTAGCTGTAACTTTCTGTTTCCCAGTTTCAGTATTGGATGTACAGGAAATTTGTAATTTTCTAAAATAGTACAGAATTAAAAACTGTGTGACTATTTATAGTCAGACAGCTGGCTAACATTTATCACACTGCATACTATTAGCCAAATCAGGAAATGGCGGTCCACAATACTTTGATGATCTGAGTTATAATCTCGTGGGCTGGGATCAGATATTAGTGCTTTTAAAAAGCACTAACTGTAAATGTGATAGATGGTCAGGTTGAGAACTACTGCATTTAAGTTAAGATGTGACCTTTTGGATTCCTTGAGTTGATAAATTATAAAACTTTTAGTAATGACCTTCTCCCTGCCCCCCCCAGTTTTCTACTCTAACCATTAAGATAGTTTTATATATATTCTCTGGTGCTTTATTTGCATGTATGCATAACACCATACAACAGTAACAACTTTTAAGCACCATAATATTCACCACATATGTATTTGTAGTCATTTAAAGGTAAGTTTGTAGAGTAACTTTCTGATTAATATTTAAATTTATAATAACTATAAAAACAAAATATAAAGGTAAAAATAAAATGTTACAGCAGTAATAAAATACTGCCCTTTAGGATTTCTCTACGTAAATGTTGATAATGAATTGTGGAGCATGATGTTACTTTCTCACTTTTTCTCTGAACTGATATTCATGTTTCCTTTATTATATACTGAGAAATTATTATATTCAAGCACTTATTTTTATAGACCTATCAGAAGCTTTAAATATATTTAAAAAGTAGATATTTGCCAATAGGTTTATTCCTTCTAACAAATGTAACTTCTTTTCCTTAGCAAGGTCAGCATTGGACACAGCTGCACGCTGTGAGTATCTCATCTCAATATTTTACACATGGTTTATTCTGTCTTGTCTTAGGCATATGAGAGGTTATGTTTAAACAATGCCAGCAGTTCAGTATGAGCAAAAACTGATTTAAAAATTGCTGTTAAAGTTACAAGGATGCTATTTGATTGGCCAACTCAATATTCTTGGTGTTTATTCATAGTGGATATTTTGTTTATTAGTGTTTCTTAGCTTCCGTATTGTAAGTACAGAAAGTGATGGAGGAGTAGTAAAAGGAGAATTCCTGGTTAGAATTTGAACATGGGTAGATAGTGAAACATTAGGCTTTTTAATGACCCTGGAAGTAATGGGATTTTGTTCATATATTGACTGGAAATGCAAAGTCACAATTCAAAACCTCTCACATCCTGAAATTTAAAAATAAACTCAAGAATAATTAGATAAAATGTATTTACCCTCATCAAGATCATATTACTTGATCCATTTATGTCAATTATTAGCTTGTTTCCCAGGAGATTCTGGGTTTTGTTGTGTTTTACTTTGTTGTTTATTTTTTTGAGATTCTTTGAAGTTCTCAGGGAAAAAACACACTAACATATGTTTTAAAATATGTGTATCTTGATGTCTTACATAATGCCTTTCCTGGTTCGAGATAGGAAATAAACTGACATAGAGTCTCTTAACTTGTTTTCTAAAAGAAAAAAAATCATATTTTCTCCCCCAAAGCTACAAAGCCTCCCAGATATAAATGTGGGATCTCAAAAGCTTGCCCTGAGAAGCATTTTGCTTTTAAAATGGCAAGTGGAGCAGCCAATGTGGTGGGACCCAAAATCTGCCTGGAAGACAATGTGTAAGTATGTGTTGATTTGGAACTACAAGATGTGCTATTAAATTATAGCCAATTGAAACTGAGTTTAATGGACATTTTGAAAATGTATTGGGCATGCTTTTACTAAAGGAAAATCATTTCAATTTTCATTACAGTTTTTTCCCTTGCATTTAAGGAGTCTTAAAGTTCCTAAATTTTATAATAGAGAATGCTTAGGCACACAGCACTTGTCCAGCTTCGTGTAGAGATGAGGGATTGCCTCTGACTGAATTCTCTAGGTCTGTACTGTCCCATTTGCTAGCCACAAAGACACGTGTGGCTATTTAGTTTTGATTCTTAAATAATCGGGGGAAAGTTAATTCATATAAATTAATTAAAAGTTTGGTCCTCAGTGACAGTTGCAACATTTCAGGTGCTCAGTGGCCACATGTGGCTTGTGGTCCTTGAATGGAACAGCACAGAAGAGAGCATTTTCGTCATGGCAGAAATCCTGGTGACAGCATTGCCCTGGATGATGAACGTGTTCTCTTAAAAACGAAATATTTCATTTTAAATATTTGAGTGCTGCTTGTTGACGTGTGAAATGATCCAGTGATACCCTCAGGTCCATTGTAGAACAAACTCCTTGCCACTAAGCAGAATGGTTTCCTACGTTGAGATGCTCTACAAAGTATGGTTTTTAGGTTGTTCAATATTCTACCTCAGTGTCAATTGTCACTTGTAACTTGAAGTTGCCTGCCTCTGGAATTGCAAACCCTACGATTTGTTGGTAGTTTTTGATCTGCTACCGCTTAGAAAACTAGACATATGAGCTTATTTAAACTTCTTGCAAAATAATTTGTCATTATATATAATGAAGAGGTAATTTAACTGATAGAAAGGAGACCTAACTGAACTAGGTAGTTTCTCCCAGCTCTTTGTGTGTCTCTTCTCTTCTAAGAAGCTCTTATATTTTTATCTTAGCCCCTTTTGCAGTTATTTTGCAGTTATTAGCTATGGGAAAGTTATTTGGCTTCATGGGATCACACTTCTTGTAAAATTAAGTGCTTGAGCTAGGTGATCTTTGAGGTCTCTATTCATTTCATATCTTTTCCCTCATTCTAATGATGGTCCATTGTTAATCCATTGTCTTCTGATTTCTCATCATTATTGTCCTATTTCACTGATATGTAAGAAAGCACTTGGATTTTAGAAGTTTGTAGTTTTTGAAAACATTCCCATTCCCCCTTTTCACCTTGTTTGACTACAGAGATCCCAAATTTGAGTCTAAATAACAGAGACAAAGTTTTTTTAGAATAACTAGTCCACAGATTACCTTTGAACACCCATTCTGCCCACTTGTAGCATGTTAAGTTTTAATACAAAGAAGAGATCAAACTCTTTTCACCAGCAGGCATTTTTTATTCACAGATTCTATAGGTCAAAAAGAAAAGGAAAGAGTATGTAGATAGTGGGGCCTGGTAAAAATAAGTACTGGGCTTGGAGCAGAGAATTCGGTTCTAGCATGATGAGCATGTAGAATTTGTATTTCAGTTTCTTTAACCATAGGAAGAGGTTAGGCCACCTATCTATCCTTATTTCAGAAATCATTCTGC
>NW_012149729.1:3421319-3422644 GCF_000956105.1 Propithecus coquereli
GTCAGACAGCTGGCTAACATTTATCACACTGCATACTATTAGCCAAATCAGGAAATGGCGGTCCACAATACTTTGATGATCTGAGTTATAATCTCATGGGCTGGGATCAGATATTAGTGCTTTTAAAAAGCACTAACTGTAAATGTGATAGATGGTCAGGTTGAGAACTACTGCATTTAAGTTAAGATTTGACCTTTTGGATTCCTTGAGTTGATAAATTATAAAACTTTTAGTAATGACCTTCTCCCTGCCCCCCCCAGTTTTCTACTCTAACCATTAAGATAGTTTTATATATATTCTCTTGTGCTTTATTTGCATATATGCATAACACTATACAACAGTAACAACTTTTAAGCACCATAATATTCACCACATATGTATTTGTAGTCATTTAAAGGTAAGTTTGTAGAGTAACTTTCTGATTAATATTTAAATTTATAATAACTATAAAAACAAAATATAAAGGTAAAAATAAAATGTTACAGCAGTAATAAAATACTGCCCTTTAGGATTTCTCTACGTAAATGTTGATAATGAATTGTGGAGCATGATGTTACTTTCTCACTTTTTCTCTGAACTGATATTCATGTTTCCTTTATTATATACTGAGAAATTATTATATTCAAGCACTTATTTTTATAGACCTATCAGAAGCTTTAAATATATTTAAAAAGTAGATATTTGCCAATAGGTTTATTCCTTCTAACAAATGTAACTTCTTTTCCTTAGCAAGGTCAGCATTGGACACAGCTGCACGCTGTGAGTATCTCATCTCAATATTTTACACATGGTTTATTCTGTCTTGTCTTAGGCATATGAGAGGTTATGTTTAAACAATGCCAGCAGTTCAGTATGAGCAAAAACTGATTTAAAAATTGCTGTTAAAGTTACAAGGATGCTATTTGATTGGCCAACCCAATATTCTTGGTGTTTATTCATAGTGGATATTTTGTTTATTAGTGTTTCTTAGCTTCCGTATTATAAGTACAGAAAGTGATGGAGGAGTAGTAAAAGGAGAATTCCTGGTTAGAATTTGAACATGGGTAGATAGTGAAACATTAGGCTTTTTAATGACCCTGGAAGTAATGGGATTTTGTTCATATATGGACTGGAAATGCAAAGTCACAATTCAAAACCTCTCACATCCTGAAATTTAAAAATAAACTCAAGAATAATTAGATAAAATGTATTTACCCTCATCAAGATCATATTACTTGATCCATTTATGTCAATTATTAGCTTGTTTCCCAGGAGATTCTGGGTTTTGTTGTGTTTTACTTTGTTGTTTATTTTTTTGAGATTCTTTGAAGTTCTCAGGGAAAAAA
>NW_012149729.1:3426349-3430745 GCF_000956105.1 Propithecus coquereli
TATTCATGAAGGATAAAAACACTATTTCAACTTGTGTTAGTAAAGGTGGTTACTAACCTTTATACATTTTAAATCTTAAGTGGTTTTTCATTTGTTACAGGTTTCTGTTTGAATTCGTTTTTAAAAATTGATAAGCTGCTGCCCTCTTGTGGGAAGCCTACGTCATTGTGCTTCCTTGTTACCTTTATTTCTTTGCTTTATGATATATTTCAGTTTATTAAACACAACAGCACACTCCAAGATGATCTCTTCTTAGAAAAGTCACTGTGGCATTTAATTATTAATCTAGCACCCTTAATATTTTGAAATAAAAAAATTATTAATCTAGCAAGTTAATCATAGCTGTTGGAGTTTTAGCTATGGAATTTGCTTATCCTAATATATTTCTGAAAGTAGAGCATTTTGAAACTTCCCTCTTCTTTGGTGCAATCACGTAATAAAACGTAGACCTTTTTAATGTATATGCTTAAGACTAGTTCTTTTGTTAAAATAGTTTTGAGATATAATCCACATACCATATACTTCACTCATTTAAAATATACAGTCAGTAGTTTTTAACGTATTCACCGATATGTTCAGCCTCTGCCACAGTCAGTTTTAGAACTTTCTGAATCTCAAAAAAGAAACTGTGTCCTTTTGCCGTCATCCTCTTATCCTCTTTTTGTTATGCCCTGCTCCCCCACCTTTGAGCCTTAAGTAGTCACTAGTTTACTTTCTGTCCCTATAGATTTGCCTACTTTGGACGCTTTCTATAAACAGCATATGATATGTGGGGTCTTTTGTGATTGGATTTTTCACTTACCGTAATGTTTTCAAGGTTCATCCGTGTTGTAACATGTGTCAGTACTTCATGATCTTGTTATGTCAGAATAATATGCCATTGTATTGTTAGACTGTTAGACTACGTTTTGTTTTTCCATTCATCAGTTATAGACATTTGAGTTGTTTCCACTTTTTGGCTATAATGAGTAATGTTTCTATAAACATTTTTGCAAATGCTTTTGTTTGGACATGTTTTCATTTTTCTGTACACTCGGGAATGGATTTTGGTTCACATGGTAATTCTGTTTAACTATTTTGAGGAACTGCCAGATTGTTTTCCAGAGTGGCTGCACCAGTTTACCTTTCCACCAGCAGCGTATGAGGGTTCCAATTTCTGCACATCCTTGCCAGCTACTTGTTATTATCTGACTTACTGATTGTAGCTATTCTAGTAGTTATGAAGTGGTATCTCATTCTGGTTTTGATTTTCATTTCTCTAGAGATTAATGATGCCTAGCATCTTTTTATGTACTTATCGGCCATTTGTATAAATTCTGGAGAGAAAAGTCTATTCCAACCCTTTGCCCATTTTTAAATTGGGTTGTTTCTTTATTATTGAGTTGTAATCTCTCTTTCGATTAATGTTTGCATTATAGATCTTTTTCTATCCTTTTACTTTCCACTACCTACATTATTACATTTAAAGAGGTTTTTTGAAGACAGCGTGGAGTTAGGCTCTGTTTTAATCCACTATGCCAGATTCTATCTTTATTTGGTATGTTTAAACTGTTTACATTTATTATGATTATTGATTTATGAGGCCTAAGTCTGCTATTTTGTTATTTTATTCTTTTTTTTTTTTTTACTGCCTTTCTGTGAGTTACATGAACAATTTTTAGAATTTCCTTTTGCTTTATTTATAGTGTTTTTGAGTGTATCTCTTTGTATAGCTTTTTTAGTGATTGCTCTGACTCCTTACAGAAAAAGTTTGCAGACTCAAGGTCTAGACTTAAGAAAATGATGGAGAAAATGTTAATTATGCAGATTAAATTTAAAAGTATGTCATGTCATAGCTGTTCATATTGTGAATAACAAAACAAGAAAGTAGCCTTCTAGTATTTGAAAACTTATCTAATTCAGTAAAGACTTTGCTCACATTATTGACCGAGGAGTGAAGTTCAACATAAATCTTTGCTGTTTTAGTATCTCTTTAACATAAATGAAAGTATCATCCAACAATCATGCTATGACTGTACTTATTCATCAGTTGCAACCATAGGTTAGCTACAGATACGAGTTCTGTGATAATCAACTAACACATTCTGTGAGAATCAATTTGTTACCTGGAATTTACAATAAAGTATTATAGATTTTGTTATTTGTGAAATTGTGCTATGCATCCTTTATAGCAGTAAAATTTGTAATAAATTGTATACCTATGTGTGTGTGTGTATAGATGTGTCAATATCTGGATATATGTGTGTATGTGTAGTCACATATATGCATGGTTCTCTCTCCCCTAACCTCATACCAGTTGTTAAACATTTAACAGTATACTACTGGAATATTACTATTACTTTGACATTTTAAATTTAAAAGTACCCACAATTTTAGTTTAATAGTAATTCTTACTGAACAAACCAAACTGATAAGGAAATATGTCACTGATGCCTTCTATTTCATGGTGTCATTGTCTTTATGTAATAGTTGGTGAGTTGTCAGTGGACTTCCAGTGTCTCAGGTAGACCATATAAGTGACTGTTGTTAGATAAGTGATTATGTGAGTACAGTATTCCTTCTTCTGAGTATAGAGGAACTTTATATTGATAATCACTAAGAGAATGTTGGGTAAAACATTCATGGAAGAGTGCTCCCCTACTCTTCTTGCTTCAGATTCTAAAAGCTTTGGGTAGCATCTCACTTCTGTTTCATGTCATACTGATATTGCAGAAAGAAAAGAGATTATCTGATGTTTGATCCCTTAAGAATGGTACAGAGTGTGTGCTTAATGTCCACATGTTTTAAGGATTTTCTAAAATGATATTTCATAATCTGATGCAGAGCAGCAAGAAATAGTCTAGTATCTCAGCCCTAATACTTATTAATATGTATTTCTATTTGTGAAATATTAAAGGACATTACTTTAAAATTAATATTAGACTTTCTTCTCTGACTTTGTAGAGACCTTTTAATTCCCTTTGCATTGCTGAACAATTGAACATTTATGTAATATCCCTGCTTTGTGTAACTTTATTTCTCTAATATATGTTTATGTCTAATTCTAAATTTATTTTGACTTTTCCCCCTTCAGTTTAATGAGTGGTGTTAAGAATAATGTTGGAAGAGGGATCAATGTTGCCTTGGCAAATGGTAAGAAAAATTTTAGCTTGTAGATGTAATCAATGGGAATTCTTGTGCCCAAAAGTAAAATGTACTCCACTATTAAGAGATCAGGTTAGAAAGTGCCACTCTTGACACTAAAGTCTTCCTTCCTTCCCCACCCAAAATCATCTATAGATGGAGACTCAGTGTCTAAGTATTTATAGCATGCTTTCTTGAAATTATCCTAGCTTGCTGTGTACTCTGTAGAGAGCTTCCCGTGAGATTGTCAGAAAATAATCTAACGTTAAATTGATGAAGTCTTGCTGCAAATATGGGAATCCTAACATAATATGAAGATAAGTTGACGGGAATGAAGGTGTGTAAAATGACAAAGGATGGTGGGCAATTGGATGGGCTAGGGGAAGGAACAGAATGAGAATTTACTGTAAATTTTCAGTATCAGCCACATTCTTCTGATGGGTTCATTAATATAAATCAATTCATTGAATCCTGAATGTCTCGAGTGTTCTTGCAAAACGAAACTGAAAATTTGAAACCGTTAAGTGAGGCCTAACTGCACACTGATCCTCTCTGTTCTGGTACAATAAGTATCCCTTAAAGCTATATAGCGTGGCCAGAAACCATCAGCCACCTTACCCAGTTCATGGTGTAGGAAAATATACTTTAGTGTTTTCATAAGAGGTAAATTTTTGTGTTTCTGTCTTCACTTTCTTCATTTTCTTAGGTAAAAGGTTCAATATCTATTTGTTTTATTTAATAGGAAAAAATACATTTTAAAAGGAAAATAAATGGAAATTTTATTTTAAAATGACTTTAATATAGAAAGTGACATCTGATTCAAGGAAATATTTCTTTTTGTAAAAGGTTTATTTTTGGGTAATTCTTAAATAAGGGAAGATGGTAACACATACAGATGAAATATGTCTAATTATGAGTGATCTGCAGTCAGTAATGAACTTCTGTTTGCCATTCTTTGATTCAAAAGATTAATGAGAATGTCCCGTTGAAAATTACTCTGAAAGTATATTTCATATGCATATGATTCAGATTTTAAGTTGCTCTCAAAATAATTCCTTCTCTGCTAATAAATTCACATCAATCATTGAATAAGATCATTTCTTTTCTACAGTGTATGGTATATTTCAGTTGCATAATTTTATATGAATTCAATCTCTTTCAGGAAAAACAGGGGAAGTATTAGACACTAAATATTTTGACATGTGGGGAGGAGGTAAGAATGAATAACATAACTCTGTGTTCTGTTGCTGGCACTGACTTAATCACCTCAATA
>NW_012149729.1:3441980-3443718 GCF_000956105.1 Propithecus coquereli
CTGTGACAGCAGCTGTTCAGGGCAGCAGGGTGTGGTGAATGCTGGTGGGAGTGCGTGAGAAGAGGTGCCCAGCTATAGATCTCGGGTTAGGGAGTAGTTTCTAAGAGAGCAATGTGTATTCTGAGAACCAAAGGGTAAGAGGGAAGACAGCCAGGTGAAGAGTGAGGGAACATCATCCTAGACAGAAGGAACTATGCTTGAAGGCCCTAAATGGTAAGATCTAGAAAGAAGTGAAGAAGGGCCAGGCCACGCAGGAACCTGTAGGCCATGCAGGTAAAGGGTTGAGATTTTTTTCTTGAATGTGTCAAGAAGTTTTTGAAGATTATCAAACTCTGTCTTGTCATTTCATTTCCATTGGGGAAAAAAAATTATCTGGCTGCTGTGTAAAATGATTAGGGTAGTGGAATAGAGAGAACAATTGGAAGGCCATTGCCAGTTGCTGCCACAGCTCTTGCATACTGCCTCCCTATTGGTAACAGACTTTATTGCTTGGGTAGCCACTAAAATATATACATAGATAATAAAAATACATAATGTAGAAAATTTAATATTTTCTCGTACTTGCTCTGAGTATGTGCAACGCATGCTATTCTAGATCAGTGCATCTCAATGGGGGCAGTTTTGCTCCTCGGGGGACATTTGTCACTTTGGGTTGTCACAGCTGTGGCAGTGCTACTGGTAGAGGCCAGAGATGCTGTTATCATCGTCATTGCACAGGTCAGCCCCTCCACGAGAATGATTAGGCCCCTAATATTATCATAGGCCAAGTTTGAGAGACTCTGATACAGACAGATGGTAATTAAGATTAGGATGGTGGTCATGGTTTTAAGGACTAGTAGATGAAGTCAAAATATATTATGGAGATTAAGATGTGTTTTTAATGTCTCATTAGTTAGAAATAGGAGATCCTGGGTATAAACCTGAGGTGTGGTGTATAAAACAGGAATTGCAGGTTTTTTTTCTTTTGCTTTGGAGAACGCATAGAACTTAAGGTCAGATGAATAGCTTTCACCTTTCAAGCATATACTCATTTGATTTCAATTTGTATGAAGTTGATATTAGGAATAATTCTTTACCTTTTATTATGATCTTAATGTTTGGTGCAAGAATATATATGAGACTATTTTGAGGGTTTGTTTTTTTTTTTTAAAACAAATCACCATATAGTATTTTTAGCTGTGAGGACCAAGAGCTAAAATTAAGGATATTATGTAGGCACTTCTATAACCATTTAAAATGTAACCATTTAAAAATGTAAACCCATTTTAAGCTCATGAGTATTAAAATCAAAACAAACAGTTGGCTGAATTTGGCCTATGAGCTATAGTTTGCCAAACTCTGCTTTAAACTAATCATTTAAGAAGTAGTAGCTAGAACATGTAGTAGCAATTTGAAACAAAACTATATTTGAAGATACGGATTGTATCTATAGATTATTTAATCTTTTTCTGGAGATGGGGAGTGGGGAAGGGGACCTCCGTATTCATGAAGGATAAAAACACTATTTCAACTTGTGTTAGTAAAGGTGGTTACTAACCTTTATACATTTTAAATCTTAAGTGGTTTTTCATTTGTTACAGGTTTCTGTTTGAATTCGTTTTTAAAAATTGATAAGCTGCTGCCCTCTTGTGGGAAGCCTACGTCATTGTGCTTCCTTGTTACCTTTATTTCTTTGCTTTATGATATATTTCAGTTTATTAAACACAACAGCACACTCCAAGATGATCTCTTCTTAGAA
>NW_012149729.1:3455183-3456986 GCF_000956105.1 Propithecus coquereli
TGTTATTCATCCCAATACTTCCTTCTGACTTAACGACTAATTTTTAAAGTAGATGAATATTTTAGGGAAGGAATAGAATTTTCTTTCTCATTCACTGGACTTAGAGCAATCCACAGATATTTTCCCATCCTGTATTTGGAAATTTCTCAAGGCGTGGGAAGAAATCACCCGTATGCCGAGGCAAGGAGCTGGCAGCCCAAAGAGGAATGCTGCCGAGAAGAAAGGGCTTTCTTCCTCAAGTTTGAAGAAAGGCCAACATTGGTGTATCTTTTGATTCTTCTTTAAGTTAGTTTGGGAAATTCATCAGTATGAGGATCTCCCCTGCACCTCCCCATCCCATTTATGTATTCCCCAGAAGCCAACAGCTATTAGACTTCCCGAAACTTACGTTAATGAGATCAGGTGAACATTTCATGGCTGTCAAAGCTATATAAGCTTAAAATGCTACCATGAATTTTAGATTGTAAAGACATAATTTGTCCTACCAAAATTTATTAATAGAAACGCTATTACAAAGTTGATGTTGAAATCAGTCATGTGACCAAAAACTCTGGTATTCCCCACTCCCCTCATCACAGGTAGATTAATTACTGCTGAGCACACTCTTCTAGTTAAGAAATAGTTGCAGTTTATAGCCATCTTTGCACTGAAATGGAAGTAGCTTGTTAATTGCTTTGTTACATTTTTTTTCTGAATTGAAAATGTTGTTATAAAATATAGTCAATTATAGAAAATCTTTGGAATCTTTCTGCTGTGGAAAGAAACGGAGTAAATTTGAAGTAACTTGGTTTTGAAATAGTGTTAGACCTGGGGGCTGTAAGGAAACTTGACATTGAAAGAGTTCAAGATGTAGACTGGTTTGTAATACCTGACCTATCTGGAATCACCAATTTGAAACTACTGATGTGGTTTATTTTGAAGTCCATGTTGATTTTGATTTACTAGATGAAGTGAGTAGTGACTGTAATATTTGCCACAATTAGTTTGGCTTTTAATGATAATCTACATTCCTTCACCCAGTTTATAGCAAGTAAATAGACCTAGAAGATCCTTTAAATCTGTGTGTGTGTGTGTGTGTGTGTATTTATAGATTTCTAAAAAATATACAGATCTTTTTGACAATTGAATAAAGGCTATGTATTTTCATTCTAGAAAAGTATCCATACAGACAATTTTACATAACACTCGAGTCTAAGAGCCTCTCTCCTGCCCCCTGAAGCTTCCCCATGGACCCCAGTATCACATGTTTTATGGTCTCAGTTATTCACATCTGAGAGATCTCTTATGATCTCATAAATGACACTTTAACATGACTTTCCTGTAGCGTTTTTCACTTGGCGTATATCAGTACAAAAGACACAGGATAATCAAGATTGGGAAATTATAAATTGTTAGTGGGATCATATTTAGGAACAAATTTGACAATTTTTAAGCACTTTATAAGATTTGTCTTCCTTTTGGATTATTTTACATTAGAAATTACTGACTTACAGATACTTCATATTTTATAATATAATTGTAGAGATTGTCATTATGGTTACTCATTTAAAAAAAAAAAACCCTTAACCCTTTCTTTTTCTTCAGATGTGGCACCATTTATTGAGTTTCTGAAGGCCATACAAGATGGAACAATAGTCTTAATGGGAACATACGATGATGGAGCAACCAAGTATGTAAACTAAAAACTTTATATACAACTTTTTAGAGCTGTAATTATAAAAGCAATACATTTTCATTGAAAAAATTTGTAAAATAGAGCAAAGTGATCCAGCTACCAAATGAACACTATTTGTGTTTTTTTTT
>NW_012149729.1:3458465-3460473 GCF_000956105.1 Propithecus coquereli
CTCTTTAATATTCTTCTTTCTAAAAATTTTTCTATGATATTTTTTCCAAATGGCTTATCAAGAATAAAAAACATCCTTTGCAGATTTTAATTGAAAAGTCCCTAGAATTACAAGAGTCACAAAGGAACATGGCATGTCTTTGTCTTTCTATTTATTGATTTTTATAAATGTATCTAGTGTATAGCCATATTATTACAGATTTACACTAAGAAATCAGTGCTGCTTTATAAATGGCTCTAAGCCGAAGTACTTGCTTTGACATTGTGTATTTTATCTGGTTCAACTAAGGCTATACGGATTTCATAAATCGAAGATTAACATAAAACTCTCATAGTCAGCCATTTGCATGTAACTAAATAGAATGAAATAGAATGTAATTAGGTGTTCCTTATCAAAAAGACAAGTAATTTACTATTTGCATTTGCTGAGAGAATAGGATATTACATCTATAATTTGAGATTTTTAACATTAAAAAACAAAAAGCCATATTTTTCTGAATAGACACATATGACCTCTCTTCTTCACCAGATGATTTCATTATTATACCTGATGGGAATCAGAACTGTTCCCCTTAATCTGCTAATGTGCTACTAACAAATTGTAGCTACATGTAAGAACTAAGGCAGGAATGATGTTTACTCTTTAGATGCTATTTTTTGGTGCCCATTAAATGCATCAAAAGCAGCCTCAGAAGGAGATTCAACCAATAAGGTGAAAGTAGAAATTTAAACTTTGATGTCTTTACACTTAGTCAATGTATGATTCAACTTCTGTGTGTTTAAATGAATTAGATTGCATGCATTTTCACTTTGGGACACATGAACTTACATTTCTAATATTTCCCTCTTCCAAACAGTAGTAAAATAAATTATAAGCATCATGTTCATACCGAAATGGTCAAACAGTCCTTATGAAAGGCAATCTGCCTCTGTTAAATATAACAAAATATAAACGTGTTATACAACCTCAATTTTATGTTACCCTTCAATTTATGGATTGGCAGGTGTCTGAATGTAGAATGTTTGACATGATTCATCAGTTGTGGTATAGCCACTTTTTTGCGTGAATAGAAGCTCTGCTTACTGCTACTGAAGTATTATGGCTTTTCCTTACTTAAGGCAGCTGGATTTTACCTGGATTACGCTGGATTCTTTTTCTTTCACTTACACTCAAGAGTATTTAGAGTGTAAAATGGATGTCCCTACTCTTTCCAGAAGAGGGAGTTGGGCTGCATGCTGACTAGGGAAAGCAGTACATAGTTCTCTATTTATTCCTTTCTAATCCTAGTTACTATGCTACAAACATGATGACCCCCTTGGCAATACTGGGAACTTCAGCAGAGAGATTAGGACTGGTGTCCATCACTTCATTTCCCAAAGTGTGTTCAGGAGAACCCCGTCCTTTACAAGTACATATAATGATCAAATAAGTTTGAGGATGGTACCTTGTATTTTCATCCTTTTTGGGATTTACAATGAAAGGCTCTGAAGTTCTGCGCTAAGGAAACCTCTTTACGTCTGTTTGTCACAGTGTTTCTTGGTTTTAACTACGAAGCCCGTTCAAAAAACAAAATGAAACAACAAAACAATAAATACATTCCTCAAAGCATTTGCTACTCCAAGTATTTAAAGCTAATTGGTATTTCTCTTTTAGTTTTCTCTTCTCTGGGCTCACTACACATGGCTCTTTTAACTTTTATCAGGTTAAGTTTCTAGTTTATTTTATCCTGCTGGCTATATTTCTTGGGCATTCTCTAGTTGATTATTGTCTCTCTTAAAATGAGTGCACCAAATCAATCACAGTGTTCCAGATGTGGTCTGGCCAGTATAGGCTACAACGCAGATGCTAGCTTACCATGTTTTGAAGATTACATTTCTTTGAATATTCATGCAGACTAGTACTGTATTAGTTTTCTTTAAACAGTCACATCACATTTTTGGCTCATGAGTTTTTGGTCAAGTTAAATTCTCAGATCTTTTTATTTGATCTCTGACTTTTTTTTTTTTAA
>NW_012149729.1:3461198-3472402 GCF_000956105.1 Propithecus coquereli
GCATTTTATTTGTAAGATAAATTCCACATAAAAATTATGCACAGGCATTTTCTTATCACAGAAATATGCAAGGGCACCATGGCTACTTTTTTGAAAAGCAACACTTTTTAAAAACGTAAAGAAACACTAGGAATACTATCCCAACCCTAACTTCAAAACATCCTCTCAAGAAATGGCATAGAAAAGTGCTAAAATCTATAGTGATTGGTTTAAAAATTAAATTTTAAGGAAGCTATAGCAACAGAATTATCAGGATTGCCATGGAATGATCTAGAATATAGTCATGTTTGCACTCTCATGGACTAGCGGTTGAGGCATATTAAGTAGAAGTGACTGAGAGCATGACTCTACCAAGGTGTCTTGGAAATGTGGAATCCAGAGCAATCCAAACAGGCAAGTGTGGGTTACGTTCCAGGGAGAATAAGTATTGACAGAGGGATGATCATTTCTGAACTTTGTAAGATTGTTTTGGTAGTGTTTGGAGCGGTATCCAAAGATGATGAGCTCTTTCTGAATCCTACTCTCAGTGACAGGATAATTAAACACATACCGCTTCTCAGTTATGTCAGTTACAAGACAGCTAGTTCCCAGAGACGCTTCATCAGAATGCAAAAAGTAATCTTGACCAAGTAGAGTTGGTTCAACTACAGCCAAGAACATAGAAGAAGTACATCCTCCTACCACTGACTCTTGCTCAGAAAAAGCCAAAATCACACACAAAAAGAAAGATGACTGTAATCCTACAAAATCCATCATGATGTCAGCTGCCAATTAATGACCCCTGAAAAACACAGGAAATTCTATATGGACTTTGTTGAGCCACTATTCCCTTTTTATGTTGATGGAAGAAAGTTTACCTCCTGGAAAAGACAGATATGCTTTGATCTGACTATGTTACTTCATTCTTCTTGTGAAACAGCGGTTCCCTTTATTATTCACACTTAGTAGCAAAATCTCTTTCTGTGGCCTTTAATACCTTTATGAGTCTCATCTCATTCTGAGCACTACAGGTCTTCCTGGTAGTAGTATTAATAGTTTTATCATTAATAATGTGGTTTGCTTTGTATTTTGCATGCTTCGTTTTTTAGGTTTTAGCCCATTATAGAACACTACTCTAGTAGCACTAATTTAGAAACTATCCTCCCTTTTTTCTGGGATTGTTAGCACTTATATAGCGAAAATTATTGGAGATTTTGGTTTGTTTTAAAAGAGTCATATTCCCTCACAGGAATTTCTAATCTGAACTTTTTACAATATGCTCTTTTTAAAATATAGGCTGGGTGGCCATTTACGCCACATATAGTTAGCATTTCTTATTCTTCAAAGCCCTGAGGTAATATGGTGATTTTCTTCCAAAGTTCCTGACACTTCTACTTCCCAACTGGTTCTTCCCTATTAATCACGATTGAGCCTAGAATATCAGTTCTCCTTGTTGCCTTCTGTGTTTCCAGAAGGGAGACTTTGGCTTGGTTTGATGGCGTGACTATGGGACTGTCAGATGTGCCTCCCTTCCCAGCTTGGATTGAGGTAGAACCCGAAGACTCCTGTTTCCTCTCCCCACTTTCCCCCTTTCTGCTCCAGATTGCCTCTGTGTTGTGTTAGAGTGTCTTGTAGCAAAACTCAATCCCTGTCTCTGTTTCCTGGTTTTATCACTGGATACTTTTCTATTCATTTTGAAGAAAATTCTTCTCTAAAATAATTTGACATAAATTTTTAACAACTCAGCTAGTTAAGACCATTAGTAAGGATTAAAATATATGTGCTAACAAACTCATGGTGCTCCTATATAGAATAAAAAGCTTATATCTCTAAACTTTATGCTATATATAAGTATATTAGTTGCTCTGGCTTTTAAAGAAGTGGGACATTTTGACACTTCCTGTATATTTAATGTATTTCTCAAAATATTAGCTATGGTGCATGGTTTTAAACTTCTTTTGAAAAATGAAATTGTTTTTTACTTAGTTACATAGAAGATATGCAAAAAGAATAATAAAATAATCCACCAAACTTTGTATAGACAGATCAGAAACATTAAACTATAGATAGATAGGAACAGGAACATGTGTCAGGGGTCCCCCAAACCACTCCCAGTTTTGATGATTCTTTAGTAGGACTCATAGCTATGATTTGTTATAGCATAAAGATACAAAGCAAAATAAGCAAAGTGAAAAATTTCATGGCACAAAGTCTAGAGGGAACCAGGTTCAAGTTTCCAAGAGAAACTCCCAAGTTTCCTCTCCCAAGTGGAATCAAACAGGACATGCTTAATTCTTCCAGCAACAAATTATGACAACACATGGAAAGTGTTGTCTACAAGGAAGCTTATTAGAGACTCAGTGGCCAGGGTTTTTACTGGGGGTGGTCACGTAAGTACCCTCTGCCTAACCCATCCCAAAATTCCCGACTCCCAGACAGAAAACTAGTCTTCAGCATAAATTGCATTGTTTGTGCACACAGTTTAGGCCCAATGAACCATTCTTACCAGTTCTAAAAATGGTGGGAGCCCTCCCCAAATCCAAGTGTCCAAATGCCAGCCAAGGGTCAATCTTGCTAGCAGGCCTTTCTTAGCATAGGAAACTCAGCCAGCTATGTTGGTGCTTTTCTGCACAGGATCTCAGGGTGTTCTCACAGAAAAGTAAGGAAAGAGATTAATAGAGTCAAAACATAAATCTTTAAGTTGCTTCTAGATCTCTGGCTAAATCAGCTTAGATTATTCATGCAGATCATAATGATCACTTCTGAAATTCAAAAGTATAGAAATAAGAATGACTGACTGTCCTTCAATATATTTCTTAGTTTTTGCAAAACTCTTAGATAAAAAAGATTTTACTTTTAACAAGAGGGCTAGACCTGCATTTGGATAATCACCTACCTTGCAGGCAGTTTTTGGGTGTAATGCAATTTCTTGTCATTTGTAAACTTAAACATTCATTGTTTCAGCTATTTATGAGCAACTCTAAAGGCCTGTTAGGTGCCAGTTGGTAATTTTTCTGCGATGTAAATGTGAATGGAGCCCCAGAACCTCTACACAGGAGGCAGTCCACTGAGCTGACTGCCTGCCCTCTGCATTTCAATACTATTCTTGTTACAGCAGCAAAACTCATCCACCAGTGCCGGTGATGCAAGCGTAGAGTTCTAAGAAAATAGGCAGAAAGTAAAACATTTGGATAAACTATGTGAGTGGACTATGACAGTCTTCCAGATCCATGACATCCTAACAGCATTTGGAAACAAGAAAACAGGGTTCAGGTGATATTTTTAGGGAATCTCCCTCTAGCATAAAACTTGCTTATCCAGTGAGCGAACAAGTGAAAAGTGATGGGTAATTCATGTAAGGGTGGGCACAGGAAACAAAGCTACAGAGGAACTTTGAGGAGAAAGCCAGAAGCATATGCACGTGATCCCGTGTGAAGGTCTCAAAATCTTCACAGAGGCTGAGACTTTACTAGTTGTTTTGCATGGAGACACCTCACTTCTTTTAGTTCACTGGTTATAATGCATCATTTTATATGGAAGTGAATCTGAAAGGATGAATATTCCACATACTATAGCTTATTTTCTTGCTGATTCTGGTGAATTTCCTCAAGGTGAACAGCAGTACCCAGACTGGTCAAAACAGCTCCACTGCCCAATAGATGTGGTTTGCATAAATCTTGACAGCTTAATAACATATGTAGTTCCTTCCTGTTTTATGAAGCTTTTCTAAACATAAATTATCCCATTTATCTTTAAATTAGTTAAACGAGAACTTTTCTACCTAGTGTTTCTTTCATGAAGATATTAAAGGAGCTAACTGATATTAGCATGAGATGTTTAAAAGAACAGTGTGGAATGAATAAATACCTTCCTGCTATTTGCAAATATAAAACTTGCCTCAAATTTTTATCAGAACAATCCTCTGTAATTGACCTGTAGGACTTGATGCCAAATACCTGCACACATAGCCCTTAGTTATCTTTTCGTGCTTTTTTTTTTTTATCTCTATAGCTACCGTTTATCGACCGAACTACTTCTCCCCTTTGAAATAAAGGAGAAAGAATCACTAAACATTAGGATAATAACTTACACAAAATTTTTTAGTTTAGCCGTTTGTCTAGTGGTTAAATTTTGTCACTGTTTGTCCTCCTGGTAGATATTTAGCTGCTATGTGGTTAATATTTTCATTTTTTTAAGTAATCACTTGGCAGTTATCACTGAAATATAATTTATATCCCTGTTCTCAAAGTCATTTTATTTTAAATAAAACGTGGTGTTAGAAATATGCAGATTTCTGTCAGCATTTACCTTTGTTCTACTCAAATGTTATTTACAAAGGGTTTAGTGGAGATTCAAAATGATTATTAATTCTCTAAAGATATTTGTTGCTTAAGACCTTGGATTAGACTGGGTAGGCATCTACTGACTGTGGCATCCCTTATTTATTTAATGGGTATAATTAAATAGTTAAATGAAGGTGAATTATTGCTATGAAATAAAGACATCTAAAAGGCACTTTCTAACAGAATAAACTTAAAATTAGTTGCTGGATTTCATGTCTTTTTATTATTATTATTTTGAGACAGAGTCTCACTCTGTCGCCCTGGGTAGAGTGCAGTGGCGTCATAGCTCACTGCAACTTTAAACTTCTGGGCTCAAGTGATCCACTTGCCTGAGACTCCTGAGTAGCTGCGACTGCAAGCGCATACTTACTGATTGTTCTGTTTTTAGTAAATATGGGATCTTGCTCTTGCTCAGGCTGGTCTCGAACTCCTGAGCTCAAGCAATCCTCCTGCCTTGGCCTCCCAGACTGCTAGGATTACAGGCATGAGCCATGGTGCCCAGCCCAGGATTTTATGTCTTTTGTCACTAAAGAATTCAAATAGGAGGAATGTTTATCTACGAAAAAATTTCCTTTTTTCCTCCAAAATGTTCTCTTAAGCTGACATGTTCTCATTTTATTCATGTTACTTGTTAAATATCCTAGGTGAATCAGTATTAGTGAAGTATCCTACAGTACCCTGTGTTTATTGTTGTATTCTTTCTTTCCCTCTTAAAGACTCAATGATGAGGCACGGCGGCTCATTGCTGAATTGGGGAGTACATCTATTACTAATCTCGGTTTTAGAGACAACTGGGTCTTTTGTGGTGGGAAGGGCATTAAGACAAAAAGCCCTTTTGAACAGGTTAGTGTCTTAGATGCTCACAATTAACAAAAACAAATTGTGTGAAACCTTATGTTACATATTCCCATCCCAGTTATTTGAAAATTAGATGATGCAGATATTAATTTTGTGCATATATTTATCAAAAATTCTTGGTATTCAATTATTTGAAATAGCTATCAAACTTTTTAAACTCCAAAGCTTAAAAATCGTGTGTGGAAATTCTTTTTTCCCTGCATGACAATGCATTGGAATATGATTACTTTGTCTTAAACCTTTCAGGAAGCATTATTTATTAAGGATTTTAATTGCACTTTGGATATTGAAAGTTGTTTGGCAGTACTTTAGAACTTAATAGCATGTAAACTTTACTTTTTGACTAATGAATGATCCTTTAAAAACATCTGCAATGTTTTGTTCTTATAGCTATTATGATATTTGAAGGTCTGCCATCTATGTGACAGGGCCCGAGGGTCACTCATTTAATATGTTGAGCAATAATGTATATGAGCTCTTCATTGACATGAGTGCTACTGAAGTGTGAAAGTGAGTAAAGTATGTCACTGCAAATCACCAGTTCACAAAGGTTTTTTTAAACTGTATACTACTATTGTTTCCAATAGCACATAAAGAACAATAAAGATACAAACAAATATGAAGGATGGCCCGAAGTTGTGGAAATGGAAGGATGCATCCCCCAGAAGCAAGACTAATGGAAATATGGAGGAAATTGAAGAAAACGCACTTTCACTATTAATGGGAGAGCTAGAAAGAAGAAACTACGTGTAAATATTTTAAGAGCATGCAGCCATCTCAGTGTGTGCATGAGCATTGTCTCTTTTGATATCAGGATTATTTATTGCTAACGTAAATAGATAGCATTGTAAATAGTCATCATAATGAGCAAATCACTGAACCATTTCTTAGCACATTTTCCTAAAAGTACGATGTTTAGACTTCAATGGTAATAACACATTTTAATTCTAAAAGCATTCCCAGTGGATAACTGAATAGGTTGTGATATATATACTGGTTACTATGAAACTCTATCATGGAATAATACGGATTTTAGGGAAGAGACTTTGTTTTCTTTTATACATATATATGTTGCCTTGTGATGACAATATCTTTTAAATTAAAAAGAGATTTGGCTAGTTGTGTGTGTAATGTTACTTTATAGTCTGACTCTCCTGATGTACCTCTTAGTCTTTCTCTTCCCTTCCCAAGAAACCAAGAAATAAAATGTTTGATATGAAAACTTATATCGGATGTGAAAAGCACAACAAAATTCTTTTTTTAGTGTACACAGTAAAGAGTAAATGTGTAAATGTAGATGACATTTAGGACCATAGATAGCTTGCTGGATTTTGTGTTAGCAATGTGAATAACTTGATTTTGTATAATAAGCTATTTAGAGTGAGGCTGGAGGTGGCAACTCCACAGAACTGGGGAACCAGGTTGAGGTCCCTCCCTGGCCTAATTAGGTAATTTAGAACAGCTGAGTCAGTATATTCTGAGCAATATATTTTCCTTATTTGTTATCAGCATTGACCAAGTGGTTTGGAAAAAGGCATGCTTTAATATCAGAATAATTTTGATTTGTAAACCAGGAAATTCATTCTGTATTTACTTCATTTAACTTCATAATTATTGCCTTCATCAATTATTGCCTGAAGGCTATAGTGGCATATTTAGAAAAGCCCTAATTACTGGGTAAACTTACAACATTCTAAAAATAATTTTATTTGACCCAAGATGACTTTATACCCAATTCTGCATAAAAATATAGGAGAGCTAACCTTTTTTATGAACTTCAGATATTCACCAAATAACTTTTTTTCTTTTAATTTTTTTAGAGCATTAAATACTTGTTTGTGTATAAAGTATGTTAAACTGGAACGTAAGCAAACTTAATGATCAAGCTGCCATTCGTAATATAAGGCAGCACCTAAATTTTAGAAGCGTTGTATAAAAAAACCTAAAAACAGTATTTGTTATTTTGCTATAAACCAAGTTGGAAGCTATTCAAATATTTCGTAAATATTAGTGAACTTTGGGGTACTATTTCTTCCCTCAAATTGAATGTACTTCATGAGTAAACGCACCTTATATGTTTAAACAATTTTTGTAAACTTTTTGGATTTTTGGTGCTTATATGCTAAATCACAGCATGTTTATTTTGACATTTAAAATACTTCCCTCGATTCTGTAAACTAAAAGAATAGCTATTTTACAGTTCCAGGGATTGTGAAATAAATGTTGCTTTTTTTTTTAATTATGAAAATAAATAGTCTTGGGTTTGCATTGTGAATTTTTTTGTATTGTCCGGCAAAGTATAATATACCTACAGAACTTCACATTGTTTTTCAAGCATTTATTATACTGCCTAACTTGCAAAAAATTAAATCATTGCTGTGGTTAAACACAGTAATATCCTCTGGATATATCTTAACATGTAATTTAAGTGTCTAGATGGCAGGATATCCCTTTTTATTATAAAGACTATAAAATGATGGCTTGTGTAGTTGTCTAAAAATCTCAAAAGAAGGGATAAAGATTGGTTGTATAACTGCTTTGGTGCAGTTTGTTTTTGTCTCAATTCTTTCTTGTATAGACTGTGCCAGCTTAACTTCGGAAGCAATAATTTTACTACATTTCATTTTCGTATCTTTTTAAAATCAGCATTGTAAGTGAAACAGTGCTCATTTAATGTTAAGAATTTTCTTTATTAAATCAGATTAACATTGACATTTTAGTATTTTAAATGGTGCTTAAGGGCTTATAGATGCATATTTTTATTTGTAATCACAGATGCTTTCCCAGAACAAGTGTATTATAACATGCATGTTAAAGTGGAACACAAGAAAGTAAGAAAATAAGTGATGTTTGGGAAATTAAAGAAATACTGAGCCAGAGTCTTTATATTCATGACTTTAATTTGATTAAAGTGACATTTATCATTGTTCTTTCTATATTGTACTTGTTTTTAAATTAGCTAATATTTAATATTTTATGATAGATGAAAGCTGAATTCATTTAACCTGTATCGAACTTTATATTTTAAAAGCTTACATAAATTACAAATAATTTGACCAAAATAAAAGATATAATTTAATTCAGTTTGGTTGACAACCCCCCTCCCTTTCAAATGAAAGAACGAGATAAGACATGTGCCGCGGTCAGTTAGTAGAACAGTTAAAAGTGAAAATTCATTTAGAATACTTTTCCAAGTGAATATAAAAGGGAAAAATTGCTTGTGTTGATCACAGAGATTTGCCACCTAACCTCTTCAATTATTTCAGCGTTTTGCACAGCAATAAATCCATGTAAATTTATAGCTGTAGACTAAAGTAACAGACTTTTTCTAAGCATTCTTCAGAAGGATTTTTTTCCTGTTTCCAGGAAGATTTTTCTACTGACCAGTTGGTTTTTGATTGTCACATGTTTCTCTGATGTTGCTTGCTCCTTACTGCGATCCCCTGTTTTTAGGTTTCAGTCAAATCAAGGGCTAGCTGGAGTGAAAAGCAAGCAGGCCTGGCCAGGGCGTGTCAGTTGCTTGGCAGCATGAACAGAACATCAAAGGGTGGTGCAAGCAGCATGGTGAAAGCCCCCCAGGAAATCTTAAGGGGCTCTTTGGGCATCAGAATCTTCCCACTAGCCAGTGAGGGGCAGGCAACTTCCGGGCAGCTATATTGAGGTAACACTTTTCAACACTTAGATGTCTCTTCTATGGGTGGTTAGAAAGGAAAAGGGTCAGGCCAGCCCTTAGATTAAAGACAGAAGGAGATACGCATGTCCCGTGGGCAGTTTATAAGTAAACTTAGCCTGGGGAAGACAATCTTCCCACTACAGCTAGTTCACAGGACAGCTCCCTGTCATTACTAAACTCGTGGTTCAGCTCTGCATCAATTATGCTGACCACTGGAGTGCACTGAATATTGAACAAGTTGAGGCTACACTGGTAAGATACTCCCTTTTATCAGGGAAAGTTAATTTATGAACCTGCAAGCTTATCACGTTCCATATAGTCAGCCTGTATTTGTTTCACTTGATTGCCAGAAAGAAAAGGGGCCTAAAGCTTTAAAGAGGAGAGAATTCTGTTGTGGGGAGACAATGTGGTGTGCTGGTTAAGAGTAGGGACTTTCCTGAGTGTTCAACTCTGTTGTACTGTTAACCACTTGAGGACCTTGAAAAAGTCAATTTCCTTACTTGTAGAACAGGTATAGTACGAGCATGTGTGCCCACCAAAGTGCCTGGCGCAAAGTACTCACTAAATACAACTGCTAGTACTGCTGTTGTTATTAACCAGGCACCTTGCAGGCTAGTAACGTTTTAGCCCAAGAGAAGCATTAACAAGTCAGCCTCTCTAGCTTTCCAATTCCATCATACCAAGCAAAGGGAACCATTAAATAACTTGGGCATTAAGGTCATGAGAGAGGATGCAGCTATTCACCTGAGGTTCTCCTTGACTTCCAAGCCTCTGGTTTTCATATACTGCCTACCCTTTCAGTCATTACACATTGACACTAAACTCCATACATAGAATTCAAGCTTTCATGTATCTACAGGCAGCTAAAGCATTTCAAATGATCATATGATAGTTGCATTTACTGGCTTAGCTTTTAGGGGAAAGTATGTGACTTCAGCCAAAGAGGGTGGAAGCGTTTGCTGACTCCTTCCTGTGGCAGCAGCCAGTTGATGGACAGACGTTGATGCCTGCTCCTAATGGCCTAACCATCCACCCCATTCCTGCTGCAGGGTGGGGTGGGACTGTGATCAGAGTGGGGCACAGCTGGCACCCCACTGCACAGAACAGACTCAGTACAGGGGCCACTGGCTTCCTTGCCAAATCTTAGCCTTCTGTACCACCAGTGGAATAAAATGGCCAATTTGGAAATCTTATCTGTTGAACAGAATTGCTTTGTTCTCTCTAAGTATATCCCTCAGCAAAGCAGAGTCATGCTCAACTCTGGGAATTTTGAGTTTTAACTGAAGTTATCCTAAAACTTCATGTGAATTTTTCATGTTATTTTATCATTTACAGGTGTATATATTAACTTGGAAATGTTTTTTTTTTTTTTTGGAGACAGAGTCTCACTCTCTTGCCTGGGCTAGAGTGCTGTGGCGTCAGCCTAGCTCACAGCAACCTCAAACTCCTGGGCTCAAGTGATCCTCCTGCCTCAGCCTCCCGAGTAGCTGGGACTACAGGCATGAGCCACCATGCCCGGCTAATTTTTTCTATGTATTTTTAGGTGTCCAGATCATTTCTTTCTATTTTTAGTAGAGACAGGGTCTCGCTCTTGCTCAGGCTGGTTTCGAACTCCTGAGCTCAAACAATCTGTCCGCCTCGGCATCCCAGAGTGCTAGGATTATAGGCGTGAGCCACCGCACCCGGCCTGGAAATCTTTTAAGTTACTTTAAATTTCAGCTCCAGAAACTGTTTGGCTTGTGTATACTGTGTCTTGGCAGCCTGATGAGAGAAGTACCATGTGCTTTATTTGACAAGAACAGATATGAACTCCAAGGAGAATGCCTTGCCTTGCGAGTGCAAGCTCTGCACAGAGGAGAGATTTGAAAGCAAATAGTGCTGGGGCTATCCTTAGAAATATGTTCAGTTAGTGGAGAAGGCAGTGGTCCCTGAGAGTTGTTTGTGGGGGGCAGGCATCAGGTGGAAAGCAGAAAGGTCAACTGGCTAGAATGTTTTTAGGTGTGAGGGATGAACACCGAGCTCTAAGTCCTGCCTGCCCCGTACCTGGGAAGTGCAGACTGCCCTAGATGGCTTTCTGTTCTCCCGTAGGGAGAGGACTTGAGATTTACGTAAGTAAATGAGCTCATGCCTAGACTCCTATGAGGTTGAAAGTCAATTCTTGTGGAACTGTTAATACCTTACAAGGCAGTGTTAAAATTCTATCATGGAGCCGGGCGCGGTGGCTCACGTCTGTAATCCTAGCACTCTGGGAGGCCGAGGCGGGCAGATTGTTGGAGCTCAGGCGTTCGAGACCAGCCTGAGCAAGAGCGAGACCCCGTCTCTACTAAAAAAAATAGAAAGTATCTGAACAA
>NW_012149729.1:3472801-3474287 GCF_000956105.1 Propithecus coquereli
AATTAGAATTTTGAGATTTTTATTTCTGTATTTAACCAAATTTCAAAGTATAGTTTCTCAAAAAATGACAAATTGGGCATTTGGAGAAAGAAAAAAGTGTTCAAGCTGTCAAAAGAATGTCTCACTGAGTAGTGAAATGTGTCTTTTAGCTTGTAAAATTAGTACCCATTAAGTAGGAAACACGTTAGAGAGGATTTATCCCATTCACTTATTCAGTTTAATTATTTTGCTGTTTTGCTCTATGCTATTTCTTGCCAGGCATACAGCCTTGTGATGAACAAAAATTAGTCGTTTGGCAGGGAGTTTGAGATGAAACAATGACAGCAGATAGGACTAAGGAAAAATCAGTATCATGTACGAGGAATAAATAGGTAATTATTGATTTCCATTTTGTAGACTGACACCTTTCCTTGGTTTATAAAGAGTTTGAGGTGTATTTAAATGTGCCGTTAAATTTGGTGATACTTTTCCTTTATCAAAGAGTAATTAGGGGCAACAAGGGCTGCCCTTTCTTCTTCTTGGCTAAACAGGGCCAGATAGATGTTGGCTGTGATTATGGGTGTTCAGTTATTAATAAAATGTGGAAGGGAAGGCTTCTTGGCCTCTGTGGAGATGAGTCACCCTGAGGCCATTTGAGAGGGAAACAGGCAGCCCTGTTTCCACCACCCTTTCTGTCTTTCCAGTTTTCACACACAAATCAAATGCTTTCACTTATTCTCCATATGAGAAGGTCACACGTGAAACATTAATTTGTGTTGACTTGGTCCTCATTTATATCTCTACTCTCTCTTTATAAGTACATGTGAGAGGCTGCTTTTGCTAGCATGATTTTGTTTCAAAAGGTTTTATTCTGTTCAAACCACCTCTAGTGGTTTTTCTTTGGATGTGAATGTAAAACATAACAAACGGTAATTTTTATTCATCTATTTAAAATAACACCTTATGTAACAATTGGCTGTAAGTGCAACAATAAAAAGGATGTATTTATTTTATGTCAAACTAAATTAGTTTGATCTTTACCCCTTGTCATTTTCTTTTGGAATGATTGTTAGATTTTTGTACAATCCAACTGTTAGCCCATTGCAATCTAAAATAGAAGTCAGCTTAAATCACTCTGAGTTTATATTTCATAGTAAATTCTAAGATCTCAGTACTCCCATCACTCCACTCCCCGCTCCTCGACCAAGTTTATATAACCAAACCATGAAGGCACATCCTGTAATTTTCATTATATTGTTAAATCTTCCAAACTCTGTAAATAGTATATTGTAAATGCAGTCTACTGACAATTTGGATACTGTGAGAAGCACAGTAACAATATGGTGGTTAAGGGCACAGACACTGAAGCCAGTCTGTCCTGTGTGTCCTTTGGCTGGTTCTTAATTTACTGTTAGTGTGTCCCAGTTTCCTTACCTCTAAAATGAGGACCACAATAATGATACCTACCTTATGAAGTTACTGTGAGAAATCAATGTTTTAAAGTATA
>NW_012149729.1:3474917-3522884 GCF_000956105.1 Propithecus coquereli
ATTTAAATTATTTTTCACCTCAGATCAGCCAAATGGAACATAGTGCTCTAGATGACTACCTGCCTCCAAATAGTTTAATTTTTCCAGTGTTTGACAACCTTTGGGAGGTGATGCATGAAGTATCAGAAACTCACCAAATTGCCTAATAAATAAATATTTTGATGAGAAGCTTTTCTGCTTCCACATTTTAAACTAAGTAAAAACAAATGGCATATCAGTATTAACAGTACTTCAGAAAAGTAAAATGTGTTTCTAAAATATTTACTGTGAATGTCACATAAACATATCAGGTCACAGCATCTAATGCATATAATTTTAATCTTATTGTCATTCTTAATATAGCTGTCATAATATCTTAAAATACAAAACAACTATCATCCAAGTTGTGAATAAGAAAATGATGCAGTTGTTTATATTCGAAATGATGAACATGTTGCTAATGTTGTGTAAAGTACTATTATTATCAGGAAAATGCCTTAATTAGTCAATTTCCTTATCCAGGTGTTACAGATAATGTCGTCTAATATGTTTTTCTTGATTTCATTTCAAGATGAATCATTTCCTCTTACCATTGCCTCCATTAGGCAGTTACAAATTTACAAAGAAATTGAACGCCTAAATTGAAAAATGATACACTGGGGCACCTCCCTTCCCCTTTTAACATCATAAAGGGCATTTAAACAAATCAAAGCATTGTGTGCCCCATACATAATCCACAGTGCTCTGTGCTTGCTTTGTCTGGTTGTGAGCTCTAAATGGTGCTAGAAGCTGCCTCCTAAACATCTCACTAGAACTGGGTCATCTAATGGCACTGCTACCCAGCATCCAGGTACATTTTACTGGTAGCGTAACACCCTGGTTTTCCTTTAGGGCAACCACCCCCTCTCTATTCTCAAGCTGTAAAGTTTTAATTGAAGTGAACCCCACTGCCAGTTCCAGGTGTGGGCCATAATGGCCTTGAGCTGGATCAGTGTACCTATCACCCACCCCCAACTCCCAGTGGTCATTGTGAGTGGTCCAAAGATGGGCACATTTAACCAATCAGAGCCAATAAGACTCAGATCACTTTTGCCAGGCCTTCTGGGAAAGAAAATTTTCCCTGTCTTCTGTGTGAGCAACCAGGAAAAAAATGTCTCTTACCGTAGATTGGGACCTCTCTCTTTCCTTACAAATGAGTGGTAGGAGAATGTGAGGTCTGGAAATGTGGCAGCCATGTTGCTAAGAAAAGCAGAGAATCTGGAGCTGCTGGGGGTGGGAGAGTTTTGGGGGTGGGGCTGGCGAGCACCCTGTGGAGCCTGAAGTAGAAGACAAGGCCAAAAACAAGCCTAAAGAGATAGACCTGAGCCCAGGGAAAATGGTGTGAGCTTATGGATCACGCTTCACCTGAACCAGTCACAAGTCTGGAGTTTTCAATTACTGAGTCAATACATTTTCTTTAATGTTTAAAAGCAATCTGGGGTGGGTTTTCCATTATTTGCAACATAAAGAGCCCCAACTAATGTTGGGGCAAAGTAGCCTAGACTGGATAGGAACCTTTGGGTCCCAGAATTGTGTTCCCAGGAGTACCATGGTGCTACCTCTACCATGACCAAGAGTGGGAAGGAAATGGGGCCAAGGCCAGGCCATCAGCCAATAAGACAGATAAGTGAGAAACTCAAGGTTGACTTCCATGGTAATGCCAAAGATGAAAAGGAAAAGAAGAACCCAAAGACACAGCTTGGGAGTTAGAGGCTGCCTGGTTCTCACAGTCAATTGATAAGGTAATTATGAAAAATATTCTAGTTAATAAAAGAAATTGGTTGTTAATGAGAACTACAGTCTTCCTTTTTGGTTTTTTTAAGGATACTTATGTTCAACGAAGACAAATAGATTTACTTTGCAAAAACAGGCATGAGAATAAGTGTCTATTTTTCAGGTTATTCTATTCAATGGGTGCCACAGAATGGAAAACCACTCTTAAATAAGCACTATAATTGTTTATCTGCCATTTCTGAGTCTCTTATTTAGTAAATAATGACTTTGTTAAACTTTAAGGGTCACAGTTAAATGTTTAGTCTTGATTTTAATATTAGACCTGAGACATTTTCTATGGATTTACTTTTTTCCCCAAATTATTGCTCTGCCTTGGTAACTAAAATTAAAAGAAAATAGAATGAGACCTGGGGGCAGGGAAACATTTCTTTATCTTAATAAGAAAATGAATATTCTCTTTTTGTCCATTCTGAACTTAGAAAATCAATTTTTTTCTATATAATACTGAAATATTTGACAATTCATAAAAAACATAAGGATTTACATTAAAATATAACTTTAAATAGAGCCCTGTTATTTTACCAGGAATCTTGTAAAATATGATGAATATACATGCATGAATATTAAAATAAGAAACACCATTCAACATTCAAATAGAAATGCAGCATTACGTACAATATAATAAATATTCAGGGCAACAAATTCACAAGTTGATCATTATTCTGATTTAGATTTTTTCCAGTTAAGACTTATATAATTTATTATAATAACCTTATGAGTTAAGCATAACTAATGTGAAAAGAGAATTCAATTAATCTGACTGCTGAAATAATACAATTCTCCATATTTTGTAACATATTTTAATCTATAACATAAAATTGTCATTATAGCCAGAAATACACATCCATATAACTAACTGCTCAGTTAACTTCTTTTCAATGATAAAAAAAAGTCAGAGTTAATAGTGTGAAAAGAAACAGAAGCTAATCTTATTTCTTAGCTCTTGGGCTTTGGCAATAAATGTCTTAAGTTTTAATATATGTTATATAACTTAAATACTGTATTTACAAAATATAAACTTTTTAAACAAAATACTATACAAAATACTTTTATACATTTAAAGGGTACTTTTCTTTACAATGCATAAGAGCCCTTTATATTTTTACCTCTACTTTTCCCATGTTTTCAGGATCCCTCCCTCCCTCAGTATCCCAGAGCTGGGTTTTTAACATAAGTGGAAATTGGTTTATGATAAAAGTATGAACCCAAAACTCAAAGATTGCTATATACCTTATGGAGATTTTTCTGGATTCTCTTGGTTAAAAGGCACTTGAATTCCAAATCATACATTTTACTTTTTACATTTTGATTCTTTCTGTTTGTCACTAAACATCTCTAACAAACACTTTTAGGGATATTGTATCACTTGTGAATATTTTTTAATTGCGGTCCTTTTGAAGTGCATGAAAGGGTGAGTAAGCACCTACTGCTTACATTAACTTTTCAACATCTTCTGTGTACACACACTTAGTATGATTTCTTCAATTAAAGTACTGAAAGAATAAATGAAATTCATGTTTACTGCTCTTTGCTATTAAAAAATGTCTTTTTAAAATGACTAATGTTCACCCTCCATTACTGAGTTCCGTAACTGAGTTCCATATTCCAGGATCTTATCCTGAGAACGGTCCATTTATCTTGGCATGAGGCCTCTTTCCTGTTCTTTCTTGCTTCAGAAATAGATTATCTGTTCGATATTCTTTGTATGTCAATATACATTCCCCAAACTACCAAAAGATGAATACAAACCTTTTCAACTCTAGAATCCCAAGAAAGCCACATGATCGATGTGTTGATCAGGTAAAGGACACCTTCAGAGAGGTCCAAGGATCTGGGGTTTCCAATGAAAGAGTCAACTTTACCAGCCGTGCACAAGGAAGGAGACGCTCTGGGTTGCAATGCTGGTGTATGCTGCTGAGGAATCTTGCCCAAGACTGGATGGAGTGGTTACTTGCAAGTGTGGACATCGGTCATGCTTTCACACCTCCTGCAACGGACGTAGCAGCACCAGATAAACTTGCACTCACACCTCTCCACGTGCCTGACCACGTGTGTGTTGTAGCCTCGGCCGCAGCAGAGGAGATTACAGCCATCTGCGCCCTCTGATGTACGGTTGCATTCTCTGCCTTGCGTCCCTGGGATCCCCAGTTTTTTATCCTCTACACAATAGTTGGGAGACTTATTAACATAAAGCAGATCATCCTTGTGGATGGGTATTTTCCTCTGATCTTTTTCTCTCCGGCGCATTTTCCTCTTTATTTTGTCTGATATCTGGACACTGTTTTCATATTTATCCTTCAACAAATGGCCAATCTTTTCAAAAGAAGACATGGTTTTCCAGCATGTTTTCACAGCACAGGAGCCAGAAACCCCGTGGCAGCGGCAATCTACTGACATCAACTTGGCGACGGCCTGAAACCAACAGCAATCGTGTTCAAATACCGTTCATGAAGTGTTTTATTCAACAACAGAAGCACAGTTAATCTAATCACTTAACTCTCTGGACCTGTTTCCTGCTGAACAAAAATGATGGCTTTGAATGTAAAAGATCTTTAAGATTGTTTAGGGTGCAAATGTTTTGTCCTTTGGTTTTGTCTCATGTTTTGTCCAGATGTCTTGACCCTGTACAGTAAACCTTTTCAAGTTGTATTTAAAGTGTTAGACCAGGCTAATATTGTTATCAGAGATTATCTGAGATAATAAAGGGAAATTACTTTTATTTCTAATTCCCTGTTTAAAGGATGCTCATGCATGCCTACATGTTCCTGATACCATTCAACACCTTGTTACTCAGTATCGTTCATGGATCAGCAACACGAGCATCACTGGTGAGAAATGCAGACTCAGGCTCCACTCCAGACCTACAGAATCAAAACTTGCATTCTAACAAGATTGCCAGGTGACTTATGCACATTAAAATTTAAGGAGCATTGAGAGTAGTTGCCTTCAACTCTCAGAGTGCATAGAAACATCTGTGGGCCAGGGCATGGTGTCTTGTGCCTGTAATCCTAGCACTCTGGGAGGCCAAGATGGGAGGATCATTTGAGCTCAGGAGTTTGAGACCAACCTGAGCAAAAGCAAGACCCCATCTGAACCAAACATAGAAAAAAACAAATTAACCAGGTGTTGTGGCACAGGCCTGTAGTCCCAGCTACTTGGGAGGCAAGAGGATCAGTTGAGTCCAGGAATTTGAGGTTGCAGTGAGCTATGATGATGCCACTGCACTCTAGCCCAGGTGACAGAAAAAGACTCTGTCTCAAAAAAAAAAAAAAAAGAAAGAAACATCTGTGAAACTTTAAAAATAACCAGTGCTCAAGCCCTTGAGATTTTGATTTCATTGGTTGAGGTGAAGTCTAGGCAAGCCACTCAAATGATTTTAATAGGCATCAAGGGATGAGACCTATTGATTCAATTGAGAGTTCTCAGATTTGATCACTACAAATATCAGTTCCATTCATGGGGAGGTAGTGGGCATGCCATCCCCTGGTTACAGGACACATGAGAAACTCTGACTAATCAAATTTAGTTGGTCAGAGGGATAGGGGTCTAGAGTATGGTTGCTCCCAGCAAATTCTTCCTCTCTTCTGGAAAATTAATTCAAATCATATGTCCTATCCTTGGTAAATTAGTAGCACTATTCTAGCATAGAAAATAGAAAGGGGATGATGTTTATGTAATTTTTCGATTCTAAGTGCTGAGTTCAGTTTAAACAGGCTGAGGAATTAAATAAGATTACATATATTTGTAA
This sequence comes from Propithecus coquereli, assembly GCF_000956105.1. Lineage (NCBI taxonomy): Eukaryota > Metazoa > Chordata > Mammalia > Primates > Indriidae > Propithecus > Propithecus coquereli. The sequence goes on from NW_012149729.1 coordinate 3,480,478, forward strand.
TAGTCCACTCCCTGGGAAACACTAAGGTTGAAATAAATGCCCTCTTTCTCTGAACAAGAAGGTATAGTAAAAGTTGAGATAAAAATTTCCAGTGGGGCTAATGGTGCAAAAACAATACTGAGATTTCAAAAGTTTTAACACTCTAATCTCTTACATACCAGGCTAGCCAGCATAGCTTCCTTCAAGTCCCAAATGATGGCAGAGCAGATTAATAAATCGTCGGGGCCAGCAGTAGGTTGACGTGCTGTCAACATACTGGGTAAAATGAAAAATGGACCCATCCGTTCAATAACTTGGAAATTATGTGTGTAATCTCACCAAAGAATGGAAAAAACCTCACAGTTTAAATTCCGTTTATAGTTCATATCAAGACTATAAAATGACAGCGGTCTATACTTAGCTATTTTGTAACAAACCTGACATTGACATATTTGCAGAGTGTTAAGCTTTTAAACAAAGTAACAATATTTTCTAAACTATGTAATGAGACAGTATATTTAAAACAATTGATAATATTTGCAACCTGAAATGCCAGCATATGGTATTGATTTGTGTAATGTCTGATACTTCCTATTCATTTTTAAAATAATAAATAGTATAATATTTAAATCTTGTCCTTTATAAAAGTTTATGGCACATATGCTCTTTTTGAATTGACAAAACTGACAAGCTAATATATGTATCTATTTTTCCCTTAACCCAGGGCAAAAAGTACCCTTCAATAATATGAGAGAAATTTATAAAATATGTCACACAGGCTTATTTGGTTAAATTTATGGCATTTGATATTCATAAAGCCCTCAATTCTTTAAAATATCTGCAGGCAAATAAATGTTCAAATTAATCCAATCTGCCTATCTTTGTTCATATTTTTAGTGCCCTATGGATATGAGAAAAAGAGAGCTCAATCAGTGCTAGATAATAACAAAACAAATTCTCTAAAGAACGCCAAAAACTTAATAATGTACGTTCATGTGTTTAAACCTGATCGACAGTCTCAAAATCATCACTTAGTGATTTAAAGCTGCCTCTTCCTCTGGATCGTGAATGAGAAGCTGACTTTTCCCTTTTATTAAGTGGTCAGACATCATGTAAAATATTGCCAATTTTGCAAAGCATGGAGGGCAGAGTAGATGCTCACCAAGTTACTGAGCCCAGCTCATTTGAACAGTTTTAACTCATCCTCTGTTGGTAACCAGAATCAGGAGGAAGTAATAAAAACCACCTTCCTAAACAAAAGATCCACTGCCGAGAGGTCAATGGTATTATGAGACCACGCGCCGGCTGGGCTCTCCTCCAATTCCTTTACCTTATCCCCGTCCACCACACTGTTAGTCCGCAAAAGTGACACACTGTTTCACAGGTTTGAAGGATAAAAAGAGAGAATGACTTTCAAATTCATTTACATTACCTGCTGAACTGGCATTGGAATTTTGGGGGGATTTTCCTACTCCAGGAAACTATCCCTTTTAAATATCTGGAATAGATAATTTTTCGGTGATAACATTTTTGAGTTTTGTTAGCTTTGAGTTATGTGCCCCTAACAATAAGTATGAGAAAAGAAAGAGTAATTCTACCATATATATGATATACATTATTTTTCTCTCCCAGGGAAAAAAAATATCTATATACACACACAGACAAATACTAGGAATATATATCTATACCTGTATTATATGTTCCAGGATAGAAAGATAAAAGAAATTCAAAGGAGGAGAATATCAATAATTTGACATATAATTTAAATGATTATATCCCTATAGTACTCCAAAGAAATGACTGGACAAATAGGAATTAGCATAAAGCAACGTAATCATCACCCAGAGAATTTGATGAAATGGAGAGTTCAAGGGTAGAGAGACACACACACACACACACACACACAGACACACAAACACACACACACACACTTAACTTTACAGAACTTAGCACTTCTCAGAGCACATTTTTATAAATATTTTACTCGATTTAGTTTTATAGGAAGAAATTTCTTGCACATAGTAGGCAGTTAACAAATGATTACTTATTTATGATTCCAATTTTACAGAAAAATAAAGTATGGTTTAGACACTTGTCTCATATAAGGAAAGCTGATCATATATGATATAAGGTCTTTATATACAGCAGGATAATTATAGTAGAACAAAGAAAAATAAAAGGGGAAAATGCAAGTATATTTAAGGAAATTGCATGAACACTCCCCAAAAAAGTATATTTGGGAGCTTTTCTGCTAGGATTCTTAATTAATGTTAAGTCACCATTCTGAGCTGCAGTGATAGCACCGTCATTCTCTGGTAACAGGAAAGCAAGAGAATAGCAACAAAATGAGTGCTGTGTGGTTGTAAGAAAATTCCTTTCTCTACTCTTGTTGAGTTGTTAAGGTTTATAACGATATTAACAGAGGAATGTTTTGTTAACTATTGCAAACAGATGTTCACATTTTGGTGGAATATTTTTAACCTATGGGAGAGCAATTAGGAGGGTAGCAGTTAATCTACTGGGCTTCTTGTCTAAGTTTGGTTTGATAAATTTCTAATGTGGTATAATAGGAAAGATGTATCATTAGTATTTAATGTAAACATAAAAACTGTTTGAGAAGTGGTTTAAGGACGAATTGGTCCCACAATTTTGACTCAGAGGTAATGTGGTGGATGTCGATTGTTTTCCAGTATATTACTTTATACAGATTTTATAAAAATGGACAGAAAATTGTTATGGGATGTTTTGTGACTAACATTTCATTTTGTCAACTGTCAGATGATCTAAGTTTTTATAAAAACTGCAACATGAGGTTGGATGGGTGTGTATGTAGGATTCCTGTTCCTTTGACCCATTTTGTCTCTTTTCATCCAAAAATATATTTGAACCTGCTGAAAAGCAACACTTACGTGTTGTTCGACTACTTATAAATATTCCTGGAACAGGTCAATAAAAATTTGGGATCGGGCCCTTCCCACTTTGTTGAGTTACTCATCATAAAACAAATTATGGGTTAGGGAAACTTAAAAGTTTATGAGGTGGACATGGGGAGAATGGAAATATTTTAAGCACACCAAAAGAAATACCCATAAATATTCCAAGTCACATTATTCCCAGAAGTTCTGCCCCTGGAAGACATCGCATCATTCTGTTAACCAATCATCATTCGGCAACATTATTCTTGGAGTCATAACTTTAGGAATGGTGTCAGAAACCAAATGGGAATCAGAGTATTTAAGGTCAGCGGTTAGAAAATCATCTATCCTTCTCACAGTACTACTAAGCGCCAGTACCCACATTTCTCTGAACGCTTTCCTACATTTTGAGTTTGGGATTTTGAGACTAAGAAAATCAACTCAATTGAATACAGACTTTGATTTTACTCAGAAAAATATGCCTATTAGATTAAAATCCTAATTGCCACTACTGAAAATTGAGTTGATTGCTCTTTTATGTTAGATAATAACCTGGAAATCTGTTTCTTCTTCTTCTTTTTTTTTTTGACCACCGACAGAAAGAAAAATACAAAAATGTTTTGAATTATAATACCTCGTGAGAAAAGACCAACAAAAACACCAGCGTAGTACCTTCCAAATAACCAGGTAAATATTTTGTAATATTTTAAGATTCCAACTATAATAATGTGGGAAAAAAAGATTCCGTAGAGAAAACTCTGACATTTACACAAAAATGTATACATATGCATAAGTTGAATTATTTCCTGCCTAGTTAGAATAATAGCCAAAATCTAGGTAATGTTAGGAAATTGGTTTTTGCCAACAAGGAGAGGATTAAAATTGGTGCTGATGAGTTGTACGTTTTTAATAAAATCAGAACATAAATAACAGTTTAAGATTCACATTAACAGTTACAGAGGCAAATATTGGTACCTCATTTAAAGAACACACAAGATGAAATAAAACTAAATAGCTGCCTAATGTTACTAATAAAAATACATTTTAGAATGCTTTAGGGCTTTTTATAAGTTCAGAGATGACTTTATTTAAGAGAATTAATCATTATATGGATGTTTCTGAGTTTTGATTTTTCTAGTTAAAATTTTAAAAATCTTTACCAAATTACTTAAAGAACGGCTAAAGAAGATTTAAAGTCTATGTTCATAATAAACATTCATTTAATTGTTTTCTTGTTTTTAAATTATATTAATTTGACTTCTTTTTTTCCAGTTTAACTCTAGAGTTTTAAAGAACTTATGTTAATTACAATGAACCTCTTTTATATTATGTTAGAAATAATAAAAACTTCTATATCAGATTATACTCAAATTGAAGCAACATCTAATTCATTTCTTTTATGTAAAACTTTGAGGGAAAGAGACATGTGCAACTATTTTGTTAGGCAAAAGAGTTATTTTAATGAGATAAAATAACTTTTAACAGTTCTTAAACAAAAATATGAAAAGCTTACATAGCTATTTACTGGCTTTCCTATTTTCTATTTCACTATTTTGAATTGAAAATTCAAATTTGAATTTGAAGTGTTATGGTGATATATTTACTGAGTTTTCTGTTTTTATATTTTAAATCACAGTGGTTAAGTAAAGAAAACTGGCTGAAACTTGAAACTATTCTAAATGGGTTTCATTTATTCACTTTCCAAAAACGTAAAACAAATGCAGCATATGCTTTAAATATTCCTAAGAGATAATACAACTTATTTTAATTTATTTTAGGAGAATGTGGCAGATTGCAATGATTACTTTGGGACCTGTATAGGTCACTGGATATTTACAATAATATATATGTGCTGATATTCCTGTCCTGAAAAGTTCATTACAACATAGCAAATATATATTCATAAAAAAGATTTCAACTCCTTTAGGAAAGTCACTACGAATTGCCAACTAAATCAACTATGTTGTAGAACGCAAACTTTGTTGTGTCAATATTCATTAATGTAAATATGTAAAAGTTAAATAAAGCTGCAAGTATACTCCATTTTAAGAAAACATAATGTAAAAAAATCATTCATAAAAGAGGTTAATTAGGTGGTGGTTTTTCAAATTTGCCTCCTTTAATTTTTAATATATCTATATTTTAAAATTTCCATATATTTAATACATCTATGGCTTTTTTACACTTATCTGTATTTTATGAATTTTTTAAATGAACCTATATTGCTTTATAATAAAATAATATCTCCTTTAAGAAAACTTTGCCTAACAAAAAAAATCAGTTAAAGGTTGTGTATTCGCTAAGAATGTTTGCTAGAGAAAGTAAGAACAAAATTGACAACACGTTTAGGAGCCATTTGCAACTGAAAAGTAAATTTAAAAATATAGAATCAAAATTCAAATTCAGGGAAATGAAATTTCCTTCAGTCTCATTAGAAAAGCAGATACTGTAGATCTTATTCTGACTCTACCACTGACCAGCTAAGGGGGTGGAACCAAATAACTCAACAGGCATTTGTACATCTATTATTTTATAATTATGTTTTAGGTATACAAGGTATACAACTGCAAACATATTATATTACTATAACAAGATTTAAGTCACATCAGATGGAGAGCTTAAACCAATGTAGTTAGTATTATACTCATGAAGGAACATATACATATGTATGCATATGATATGTACACACATATACATATGCAAATGTGTACACACACACACACACACACACACACACACACACACACACACACATTTGTTCTGAAAAAGCCTCCCACTCATCCTCTTACCAGACAAGGAATTTGTCAATTGCTTACAATGGATGCTTTAATGAGTACATATTCGGAAAGGAAGATTTCCTATTGCTCTAGTCTTTTAACAAGCAACATTCATTTTCAGTATCCCACTCGAGGGCTACCAGTGTTTGGTTTTTAAGCCATTTGGACAGATTCATCCAGAAGTGTAATCCTAGTGTTATTTACCTAAAGGCAGTGGATTTTTGTTATCCACTCTAATACATACCTGCCTTCCAGCTTCATTGTTATGTAGATTCATTGCTAGCAGTACTTGGCTTTCTTTTCCAGTGGTATTTCTGATGGGAAAATCTAGGAACTTTCTGCTGAACCACATCCCATACTGGACATCATCAGAGCAGCCCCCCCAATGCCAGCCTCCACTTGCTGAGCCACCATTCTGCAAGGTGGTGTCACAGGAACACTCTGTCATGTTGCCTGCACTGCATGATCTGGTCACAGAATGCACCAGGCCTGCAGCCATCACAGCATAAATAAATGCTGTCTCCTTGGTGCCTAGAAAAAAATACAAATTACTAAATTAGACAGCCATACCACTCTCTGTTTGTGTTCAGAACAAAGCCTCCTACTAATCATTTTACCAGACAAGCAATTTTTTAATTGCTTGCAGTGGATGCTTTAATGAGTACATATTTAGAAAGGAATATTTTCTATTGTTCCAGTCTTTTAAAAAGCAACATTAATTTTCAGTATCCCACTTGAGAAGGCTGTCATATTGTGTGTTGTACATTGTCCTCATACTTCAAAATCATCTGTTTATTTAAAAATGTGAAATGTATGTCAGCACCTAGTTCAGTTCTTAATAGACAGTCATAGCTCAGTAATGCATGTTGAATTTAAAATTCTTCACAAGGATACTGTAAATGGTAATACAACACCCTAAGGAAACTACATTACTTTTTAAATTTAAAGTGTGGTCTCACAAAACACAATCTGAAAATTTTGGTATGATTTTGTTTGCATAAATAATACATATCAGAATGAAAATTAAAATTAAGTAAAGACCAAGCAATTAGTAGATTAATGGTACAGTTTACTTTCATAATAAAGACTAATATTAATATGAAACAATTGAACATTTTATATAGTACCAGCTAATCCTCTTACAGTCTTAAAGGCAATGAAAGATAAAATAATTGAAATGTCACTAGAAAAAAGGAATTGGTGTGAAAAATATTGAATATTGAAAAGTCGTATTTAGCACATCTGCAGTAAAACGAGCTAAAATCTTTGAAAATTAAAGTTCCATTAAAACATTAACAAAATAGACTAGAAGGGACTCAGCAGGCGACTTTTTTTCTTTCCAGATGTTGAGATTGGAGTAGAAACTGCTTCCTCACTGTTGTCCAATAAACCTTTTCAACAGCTGATGCCTCTACATTTCAGCAACTGTGAAGAACACATCTTCTTTCTTTCCTTCCTTTTTTTTTTTATTACCTGCAGGGGAGAGGGCTCCTTCGGAAGGGTGTGTTGGCCAAAACGCAGCGGGGAAAATGCGATGCTTTGGCGGGGGTGTGTGCAGGGACCGTGTGGAGAAGGGTCAGAGGTGGAGGGGGAACGGAAATGAACATGAACAACGACAACACGTCTTTCGGCGCCCCGGTCCTAAAATTCTTTGAATCTGCTGGTATTCCTGGAACAGTTCTGGCTCCCCGTACCTGTATCCTTACCAAGTCACTGCGCACGTGGACGTGGAACTTTGTTTTAGCGCAGCTTCCCGCGCAGCAGGAGTGCGCTGAGCAGGGAAGAGAGGGAAGGACGAGAGACCCGAGCGGAGAGCCGAAGTAGTCCAGCTCAGGTTTGCACGTTGGGTTGTCGGGGACAGTGGCTTTAAAAATCACCATGCTTCCGTCAACCCAGGGTCGACAGATAGGGTCTTCGCTGCAATTAGCCACTTGTCCAGGGCTCAGCGAGCAGCCGAGCTGGTTAAATCAAAGCAGATGCGGCAGCCGCATTCCCCGCTGCCGACATCATGTTTCTCCAGCTGGTCACGCAAGTAGGGGGGCGCTACGGGGTCCGAGCGGGTCGGCGGGGTGGGAGAGTCAGAGTTTTTCTCCACCTCTGGCGGGGCGCCGCGGTAAGGAGGAAGAGCTCCAGCCTCAGGCGCCCCGCTCTGGACCTGGGGAGTCCTCCCCCTCCAGGCCCGCACCTGCACCCCGGGTCTGGCCGCCGTCGCTCCCGATTCCCCGGGCGCTAAAGGGATTTGGGGTTACAGGACCACGTAAGCACTGTTTACTTCATTTGGAGTAACTGGCGAAGGAGTCGTTGCCTTTCGTGTCCCGCCACCCCCGAGGGTCCCGGGACTCACCGCTGCTCAGCTCGTAGCCGAAGAGGGGACCGGCGCCGAGGGGGCCTGCGGCGGTGGCGGTGGCGACCATGCAGTTCCATCTCTCGTGTCGGAACTGGTTCCTGCACTCCTGAATGCCCAGCCGGGCGCCCTCTCGGATGCTGGGCAGCAGGTACGGTTTCCTCTTGCACAGCTCCTTCTGGCGGCTGTTCAGCGGCAAGTTGGCGCAGCCCAGCTTCTCCGGCACCCCGAAGGAGGCAATGCCCAGCCACCTGTGAGACACGGCCGCCCCTAGCGTAAGCCGCTTCGCCGCTCTCCTTCCTAATCCCAGACGTTTTCCTGAAAGTTAGGTCACCCGTCCTAGGGTCCCCGCCCTACTCCCCTCCCCCAGCCTCAGTGAAAGTTCCCTGGGGCTGGGCCACATACCTTTTGCCACATACCCCGTGCGCCCCTGACGCCCCCATACTCACATCCAGTTTCCCTGGGCTCCGCAGGGGAACAGCGCGAGCAGGGCTGCCCACAGCGCGCACAGACGGGCCAGTCCCAGGAGCGCCGCTCTGTCCATGGCCCCCGCATGGAGTCCCCCGGCCCCAGACGCTCCTCTTGTGCCCTCCCTCCCCAGAGGCCCGCCGGATCGGAGGTCAGTTGCCCAGCACCAAGTTGTCCCTCGCCCTCTTTCTCCTTGCGTACAACATAAAAAGAAGGCCAGCAGTGATAGGGACTCTCAGCAGCTTCCCCTTGGTTTGCAGGGAACAGTAGGAGTGGTGGAGAAAGTAGCTTGGGGCCCTCCTCCTGCGCGGAGTCGGAGGTGTGCAGGAGATGCGGGAGCGTCGCTCGCATTCCTAGGTGGGAAACTTCTGTGGATGCATCTGCGTCTCCATCGCCCCCGGCCTCTCCTACCCTCTCCTCCCCCCGGCCGCGCCCGGCGCCTGATTGGCCCAGCGGCGGCCCCGCACCTCATCATCCCTGGGCCTCAGGCTCCCATTGGCTGAGAGTGGGCTCCGCGGGGGGCGCCCGGCTCTCGCCTCCCGACAGACAGTCCAGACCCGGGTGTGTCATGACCTTTCCTCCTTAGAGCGGGTCCCCGTGGGGTTGATTCAGCCCGAAGACTGATAGGGGCGCTTCTGTCTCAGCAACCCTGGGTGAAAACGTGGGTTTGATGGGAGACGCTTGAGTTCCACCCGCCCCAGCTGCATCTGGATCGCCCTCCGGGTGGAGTGGCTGGAAAATCTCACTGCCCCTCACGGGAGAATCATCTTTTTTGGTCAGAGTTGCTACTAAACAAGTTGACCTTCCAAGCCCCTGCTTCAGGTCTGCCTGTCGGGAGACTTTGGGTGAAGTGCAGTCATGCTTACGATCGTCGTCATTGATGTATGCATTTATTTTGAGTGAAAGGGAAGATTCGGGCCTAGCATCTAACCTACCATATTTAAATTGTGTTCTGTGATTTCCTTTCCCTGCTTGTCTTATTTCCTGCAGTCCTTGAGAGTGCTGTTAGTCCCCAGAAGAAAGGGGCAGTGAGTGAGGAGGACTGTCTGGTAAGCCATGGAATAGACGAGGGTGGTGTCGTTACCATTTTTCTCCAGTCCCGCATTGTGGGTGTCATAGAGACCCTGGACAAGGCTACACATTGAGGAAGGAAAAAAGATAAAAAAACAGTTACTTATTAAACACCTACTGTGTGCCCAGTCCTGTAGGAATTTATAATGACAAGATCCCTTCCCTCAAGTGTACAAATCAGCCAGGCAGACACGTCTAAAACAAAGTAATTTGAAATTTTCAGTAACAGAGACTACAGAATCTATTAGGGTGCTCTTTGGGGCCAAAGATAGTTCAGAAACAGGAAATATCTAGTGGCTAGTAGTTTTAGATGGTTAGTTAAACTGTGTTTTATACGATGGAAAAATCTCAGGGAAAGCTCTGAAGGCAACTGGAACATGCTTAGCTATGGTATCAGCCCTACCTCACCTAGTTAGACACAAGAAATGTTTCTGAGAAGCATCACCTGTCCTCAGAGGACTTCTGAAATGTTAGTTAATTCTCAGGGTGGACAGTGGTGCCCAAATTTAGACTTATTCAAATAAAGGATTTGATAACGTTTGCCGCCTACCTCCTGTATTAGCCGAGAGCAAAAAAAGCTCACTGAAATTCCCATGCTATCCCATTTACTCCTTTATCCAACAAATATTTATTGTGTACACTATGTACCAGGTTCTAAAGCCACATTGTAATTTTTAGAGAGTCAAGTTGATGATAGGGTGTAGTTACTGATCTAGAAATATTTTGGCTAATGGCTAGTGGCCTCTCTGAAAATCAGCCTTCATCCAAGCTCACTTTATTCCATGAGTTTCTCCAACAGGGACCATGGTGTATTTATTGTGGTACCCCTGCCACTGGGCCCAGTACACAAGCTCCTATTTTTGAACACAATTTATTGAGTAGATTCACATGATGAGGAACATCTTGAGCAAATATCTAAGTGGTCTACATGCCGAAACTAGAGAAATTATTTGCTTTTAAGGGGAATTGGAAGACAGGGAAGTGATCTTGGGGTGGGCAGTGGGTGGAGAACATCAGTACTTTAGGCTGATTTTAGGACCTACAGTAGTAGATCTTTTAAGGAGGTCATTTAATTTTTTTCATTCAAAAATATATATTGAGCATCTGTTATGGGTTAAAAATAAGGGATAGTACTGAGTCAAATGATTGTGGAGTTCACAGTCTACCTGGCGAGACAGACAAGTGAGCGGACAATTGCAATAGAGTGCAAAAAATGTAGGAAGTATAGTGTGCCCTGAACACATACAGGAAGATCACTTAATACGGTCTTGGGGCTCAGACAGGGGAGGAGTCACTGGATGTCACCTTCTTTATTACTCTAGGGATCCAGTACTGTCCAGGCATCCAGATAAAGCCTTTGAAGGAGCACTGAGAATATTCTCTTCTTAGAGTCTAAGACAGTGGGTCAAACATTTTCAAATACAAGACACAATTTTAGGGCCTGAGTGATGCTGTGTTTCTTCTATATGGTCTAGGGACTTAGATGTCATTCTGTTCATACTTCTAAAACACAAGAGACCTATTTCTAGGAGCTGACTCAGCTGAAGGAGTAGACTTTTCATTCAACGAACAGACATTGGAATGACTATTTTGTGTCAGACATGGTGAACTTTCATGTACTGAGAGCCTGCTACATGCCCTCAGTTTTCCCCCTACCCCGTCTCTCTCTTTCTCCCTCTCTCTCCACATGAAATTTCAACCCCCCAACAGGTTCATACTTATTTTATAGATGAGGAAATTAATTTGAGGAAATTAAGAAATTTGTTCAAGGTCACTCAACTAGTAAGTAGCAGAGTCAAAAACAAATCTTCTTTTAGAGGTCCTGTTTTTTCTGCCACTCTCTCCACATGAAATTTCAACCCCCCAACAGGTTCATACTTATTTTATAGATGAGGAAATTAATTTGAGGAAATTAAGAAATTTTTTCAAGGTCACTCAACTAGTAAGTAGCAGAGTCAAAAACAAATCTTCTTTTAGAGGTCCTGTTTTTTCTGCCACAACATACTGCTGCATAACCTAATTCAAAGCCTATATATATATATATATATATATATATATATTTTTTTCCCCTGACCAAATCCCAGATTACTGGGCTTTAGGGTCTAAATTGTGTCCCATGGTTTCTTACATCACAGTTCACAGATATTTCTATTGAAACAGTTGCTCTGTTCTCTGAAGATTAACAAAAATGTACAATAGGTAGGTCTCCAAGACAGTGCCCACAAAGCAGGACTGTTTGAGGCACGTAACCATCTGCATGGGTGCCGTTCCATTTTTTCCTCTCTTTGCTGTCTGGTTTTTGTGGGCTGGGAGCAGTGATGGAAAGAGTACTGGGTTGGGTTGGGTGACTGGGGCTCCAGTCAGCAGGTGATAATCTTGGCCAACTCATTTCAACTTTCAGCCTCAGTTTCTCACATGTAAAATCATTAAAACCTCTCTTTTGGAGCTGAATCTCTGACTGGAGTTCCCACAGGGCTGGAGGGAGGAGGATGGCTCATGTGGTTGTGTATGTGTGCGTGTGTGCACATGTGTGTGCACCAAAGGGGGCAAAGGGGCAGCAGTCCCCAACCTTTTTGGTACCAGGGGCGGGTTTTATGGAAGACAATTTTTCCACGAAAGGGGTGGGAGTTGGGTGGAGCTCTGCTGCTGGGTCCCTAACAGGCCACAGACCCCTTCTGGTCCCTGGCATGGGGGTTGGGGACCGCAGCACTAGAGGATTGCAGGAGGAGGAAACCCTAGCCATTGGCAGGACTTGTCTACCTGAGAGATGCCTACCCCAGGGTGGCACAGGCTAGGGTTTTTTGGGCCCTATCTTTTATATTCAGCTTCACTTTTGCTTCTGGATTTAAATGAAAATGAACTTATTTTAATTGCAAAAATCTTTTAAAATGGTTGAATATTAAAATACATTATAATCTTGTCAGGTCATATGAGATTTTTTTTGGAGAATATAAGAGTTTACAGATATTTTATTTATCCTGAAATATGAAAGTTGGGAGCTCTTTGGTAATCTAATTTATATCTATTAATATAAAGTAGTTCATCTGTACTCATTAATGGGGATCATACTCTCTATTTTGACTTGAGGAATGAAGTAAAACTTGGATCAAATCCAAACATATATACAACTACATTTTTCAAATTGTTTATTTCTTTAGAAGCAAGCAGGAACTTCATTTTTTATTTATTATCTTCAGTTTTATAATTTGGAGGGAGGACAAAATATTAACTGAGCAAAAGATATATCACCTGATCTTACCGTGTTACATGAGCTTTCTAAGGTTCAGGTATTCATATCTATAAAATGTTCTAAAGATCATAGTATTCACTGTTCAATAAATGGGAGCTAATGTTATATCGTTTCATGATCTGAGCTCAGCAGCCAAAAATTTAATTAATGATGTTAAGAAAATTATAATACCATGCAACTTCAAGTTTGCATAGATTACTGAAGCATCTGTCCCTTCTTGATCCCACAAGAAGGGGGGACTTGTTTTCCTAGCACGGGGTAAGATGTTTTGAGCTATATTCTGGGAAGGGGATTTAGGAAGGGGAGTGCTGTATTTCAAGCATGTTTATTTCACTCAAAGGAGCCCTGTTGTGGGACTGAATCTGTGACCGTGATCATCTCTGACCAGCTGAGCCAACTGAACCAGATAAGTAGCTGGCTAGCAATAAATCCCACCTCCCGGTCAAGACAGTTGTAGATTACTAGCTGTTGACCCCAGGGGAGCCTGTTCCTTCTGGGTAGTTTTCTCTCAGTCCCTGGGAAACTTAGCAAAAGTCTGCCTGTGCAGATATGCCTTGGACTCTGCGTCTGGCAGCCCATCAGAGGACGAGACTTCTAAGGGCCCTGTTGTAAGAATTTCTGCTGCAGATCACAGAGACTTATGTCCTGGAAACTGATACCAGAAGCACCCCAGCTGGTCTTAACTCCCATGATAGAACAGAAGACCAGAGGTGACTTTTTACATAACTGGGTACCCATCCATTCTATTTTAAATTCCACCTGGATGCTACAAGTGTGGAACAGAGCACAGGCTTGTGACCACTGGCTCTCAGGAGGGGGCAGAGAATGGCATTCTGGTAGGCCTGCTATATCCCTTAGTGGCCCGAAAAGCCCACAGGAATGACAGACTCGGAGGAGCAGAGGAGACACCAGTGATACTCCCAGGAGAAAGAGGAGGAATTGGAAAGGGACGATGCCTTGCTTTTGACATTTCCACAACCGCAAAAGTTAAAAGCTTTTTGTTTATTTGTCCTAGCAATTAAGGTTGAAGAACCCTTATAAAATGTTAGTATAAAGTGCCCGATCTCTTGACCAACATCTCCCCAACAATCCTTAAAAAAATTAAAATTAGCAAAGAGAAAGCACCCCAAGATCTAAAAAAAAAAGGTGGTATTTTGTAGGCATTATGCAATCTTTTTGGAGTGAGGGAATAAAAGTAAAAACAATCTTTGACAAACAAGAGTGGTCACTATTGCCCAGAGGGCACGGACACACTCCTTTTCAGACAAATTTTTCTAAACTTTGCAAAATAAAGCTACTTCATCAGTTAATGAATGATTAGGTTTTATGTTATCAAGAAAACTACTTCAAAAATCTGGCATTTACAGTTTTTGGAGTAATATTCATAGGGTGATCACTGGGCTGCCTGTAATGGAAAAAAAACAAATTTGCTCTTCTCGGAGGTTTTTACTAAAATAGAACAACCAAAACTTCAAGGGAAAAGTTATTTAGAATTGACTGTGTCTATTTTATTCTAAGTTTCTTATTTACTCCTGTATCGGTTTTAAATGCTTTGGTTTGACTTCTAAAATCCTTTATTCAGGATTTGTCCATAGCATTCATTTCCAGTTAAATTCACTCTGTTGTACTTATTCTCCCTAGGCAGGGCAACTTCTTTCTTCCCTTTCGCATGAGCAGGGCCTGTATATTTGTATTTCAATTTCTTCAGAAACACTGCCTCAATGCCTAGAACTTTCTCTTTTCTCCCTCCACTTATGTTTATAAATCCACTTACCCGTCCTGTAGGTCTTACCACTTTAGGAATTAACCATATTAATGTCTCTCTCTGCCCAATTTCTCTATCGCCTGAGGTTCCTACCACAAAAATTTATCACTTAATTTACTTTTGCTTTTTAATGGTCTAAAGCACCTTAATTGTCACTGATTAGATTATAAAACATCTTCAAATCAAGGAGTATGAGTAATTCTTTTTCAACCCCCATTGCCTACCACAGGGCTGAGTGCATAGTAGGCATTCGATAATGGTTTTGTGGTTGTTGTTTTAACAGACAAGGAATCTCTCACAGAACAGTGGAATCAATGAAGCATTAAGTTGAGAGCTGTCAGCATTGACATAATCTACTAATTTGCCACTTTTCAATTGGAAATTCGCCATGACTTGGACCTACTACATTACATTAGTATATGCTGCATGATTTGCATGAGTTCCAAGGGGACCACCAGATGGCTATGTCGAGAGTATTCTCAGCTTCAGTTTCTGCTAGTGTTAAAATCAGTAAATAAACTGATACTCTTAAATCTTTCTGACAAATCTTTAGCCATGCCTTGTGCTCCTTCCAGGTAAGCTCGTTGAGCTAGGTTAATAACTCACACTCTTACTGGAGTTTTCTCCAGAGAATGCTTTTATTTGAGTAGGCGAGTGCTCAGAGCCCAGGAGATTTACGAGGGTTCAGAGACATAAACACAAACTGCATAATAGGTGTGAGGTGTGTTCCAACTGCAGCCCTCTCACCTTCTGTTAATGATTACGGGAAGGGAGGCATCAATACAAAAACAGCAGACTTGAGGGCTCTCAAGTTCGCAATCTGATGAAGTCTTCTGGTGCCAGACCAACTTTTGGGGTTGTCACATGGCTCAGTGGAGCAGCTTCCAAAATGGGCTGAAAAACCACAATTTCGATATACTGGGCCAGATGCCAGAACAGAGTCTCAGTCCAGCCGGCTGGGCAAAAGATTTCAGTTGCTACTTTAGCACCACCGTATTGTCTGAAATCCCCAGGGCACACTCATGAAACCAGCACCAGACATACACAGTGGAGCCACTTTTTAATACTGTTTTGGGGAGAGAACTAATATTTGCCTTTTAGGTTGACTGAGTTATGGCAGGCTTGGGCTGGAAGGAGTTTTCCTTCAGGAACTGATTTGGCCCTCACATATCTTAATCGTATAGTAATTGTTGGCAGTGCAGGGTGGGGTTCGGCGCTGGAATCTTACCCTTCATGCTCCACCCCCCTTCTTGCCCCAGGGGTTCTGATGAATAACTCATGTACAGAGAGAAATGAACCAGTTTGGGCAAAGTATCAGCTTTAATAAGTATAACGCTTCCTAGTAATGCTAGACTATGCAAAGTGAAGTTTCTTATTCCTTCCCCTTGAACTAACTGGAGACAGCAGGAAGACAAAGCAAGTCTGATCCAATATATCCACCCAGTTTCGTGTCCAGAGAAGAAAGTAGGAAGAGGCAACAGGAAGTAGAGAAGAGAGCTCGCCCTACCCCTGAGAATATCAAGGTCTGTGGGGAGGAAGAGTGGGACCATCTTACTTGTGAGGCATCTGTTGGTGATATGATCCGATTGAATGGCCGTATCACGACTTCCCTTTCTCCACAGGGAAGAAGCCACCAGTAAGGTGAAGGGTAACAGATTACTCACCACAGAAGGAAAAAATGAGAGTCCAGGAATGTCAAAGGAGGTCTTTACTTCCTTGAGCAGAGAGAGCAAATTAATCAGTTCTGCTACCAAGTGCAAAATGTAGTGCTGCAAGCCGTCAAAATAGATAGACGGGCAGGGACATTAAGAACCTTCACAGAAGCTATAGGCAAGATAACTAGGATGCAAATGCTCTGGACTGTAATCTGGGAAGAGACAAGCTGTGCAATGATAATTAGCAGCAGTGTAGGGAGTGGTTAGTCTAAAACCCATTAATGCCCATTGAAGCGCTATCCAATTCTATGTTTAGAAGTCATGGAGGGACAGAGTGCAGTTCTTATTATCAACCACTCTCAACTCTACAGATCAACCTAGAGGAGCAGAGAATGATATGACCAAAAATTACAATGTTCCTAAATAACATCCTCCTGTATCTTTTTAACCTTAGAACACCATTGTTTGGTTTGTTTGTCTCTTTGTGGTTTCCTCTGGTAACATTAAAATTAATTCATGATTCCTCACACTTTGTCATCTCAGGCAAGTGGCCTAGAAGCATATTGGGTAGCCTAATCAATATGAGGTTGGAAAGTTGGATGAGCTTAAATCACAAAATAGGTAATTAGCAGGTGGCTTAAAATCAACAGATTAAATATGAGAAATCTAGTATTGATGTGTGTAGATACTTATACAAACACTGAAGAAATATTTTGATTCATTTAATATTCACAATTATTTGTTGATAGATTACATAAATTTTCAGACTTGACAAAACATGTTATAGCGGCTTGTGATGGCATATAAAGAAATATGCTACATTTTTTCCGGGATAATTTAAGTCATTTGATAACACGAGGAGGGTTATTTTTGGTAATTGCTTGCTTTAAGGTGTGTCTTGCTTGGAATTCAACCATGAACAAAAGAAAGGAGTTGAAAGTCCTGAATATATTACACAGCTGGAGAAAACAGAAGAACCAAGATTAAGTTTATCCAGAATTGTTTCTTTTAGTTTTATGCAGAAATCTTCAGCAAATCTTGGAATCTTTCTGCAGCTCCTTTCCTCATATTTAAACCGTGCTATTCAGTAGGCTAATCAAAGGCATACGACAGAGAACAATGGCACTTTGCAAAACAACTTAGATAAAATGATACTCCCACTTAAATTCTAACAATACCATAGATCTTTTTAAAAAACTCACATATATGAAGTAAACAATTCTGTAAGTCTTGCAATGAAAAACAAGTTTCCCACTTTCCTGTTCACCATTTATCCCTCCCCAAAAGTAACAACTTTCAGCTTTTCCAGCTGATTTTTTGAATATTTTCCTTTAATTTGCTAAATATAATATACTGTTACTTCTTAATTTTTAAAATTTTAGGCATTATCCATGACTTTCACCTCCATCCCTGCACCCAGATACTTTCTTGTCCTTTCTATTCCCAATATGGGTATCTCAGAACTCTGGTTAGATCAGCAGTGAGCTTTTACGTTATTATGACACATATTGTTATTCATTCTAAGCAATATAGTACATGGTGACTATTTTCCTTTCCTCTCTTGCCTTCCCCCCATTTGTTTAGTTTTATTTTCAAAAAATTTATTGTAAATTGACAAATTATAATTATATATATGTGGGCTACAAAGTGATATTATGATATATGTATACAATGTGGAATGATTAAATCAAGCTAATTAACATATCAGTCACATTGAGTACTTATTTTTCTGTGGTGAGAACATTTGTAATTTATTGTCTTAGCAATTTTGAAATGTACATTATTATTAACTACATACAGTCACCATAATGGGCAATAGATGTGAAAAACCTTATTCTTCCTAGCTAAACCTTTGTACCCTTAGATCAATATTCTCCTATTTTCCCCCCACTTTCCAGCCTCTGGTAATCATCATTCTACTTTCTGCTTCTGTGAGTTCCCATTTGCTTAGCTTTCTATGTGGTTGTCATAAATCCAACCCCAAACCCGCCCGTTTTCTAAATCTCCTCAGATGAATGGGAAGTGCTGTCGATTTCATCTCTTGGCCACAGTGTCTCACGGTGTCCCCGGACCTGTTCCAATCTGGAATGGTTGCTTGAGTACCTGGTGCCCAGCTGCTCGGGGGTTCTTCATCCCAGGGATCACATTTTTCTTGATTTGATGTAGAAACCTCATTTTCTGATTCTTAAATATTTCTAATTTTTGGTTTACTCTCTCATTCTAGTGGAACACATACTCCTGTAGCTTTTTGAGAAAGAGTGTCTATGATGTACACGTTATGACAATTCACCTGTCATATTCTACTCTTATAGTTTGGTTAGGTATTGAGTTGTAGGCTGGAAACAATTTTCTTTCAGAAAAGTTAAAGACATGTCCCTGTTGTTTTCTAGCTTCCATTGTTACTACTGAAATATCTGAAGATATTATAATTCCAGATCCTTTGTATATGAATTTAATTTTTCCCCCTTCTGGTTTCTTTTCTTCTCTTTCTCTATAACATTTGGAAATTTTATGATGATGTGGCTAAGTATATTTCCATCAATTGGTCTAGATATTCAGTGGGTTGTCTCAGTATAAACACACGTTTTCACTTATAGAAAAACATTTTCAAATTATTTCATTAATTTATTTTCTTCCATTTTTTTCTCCTTTCTGGAACTCCTATTCTGTGAATGTCAAACCAGTCTTCTGATTCTTTAAGTTTTGTAACTGTTCTGTCCTATTTTCCACATCTTTTCGTTATTTTTCTCTCATTTCTGTGTAATTTTCTCAAGTACATCTATATAGGTTTCTATTGAGACTTTCATTTTTGCTAATATACATGTGTATGTGTGGATGTATATTTATGTGTGTGCAGGTGCATATGCGTGTATATGACTTCTAAGAGCTCTTTTATGCTCTTTGCATGCTTTTTAAAAACGTAATATTTTAAGTTTAAAGGTGTGCTATCTTCTCTTATCATTTATGTGTGTGTGTGTATGTGTATATACATACATACATATTTGTTTCCTTTTGTCCCTATAAAAAAATCTCCACAATTTTTGTGGCTTAAAACCACACACATGTACTATCTTACAGTTCTGGAGGTTAGAAGTCTACGATGGACCAGCAAGGCTGAGCTCCCTCCAGAGGCTCTAGAGGAGAATCCCTTTCTCTGTCTCTTCCAGCTTCTAGAGGCCGCTTGTATTCCTTGGCTTGTGGTTTCTTCCTCATATAAATCTGACCTCTGCTTCTGTTGTTGCATCTCCTCTTCCTCTGCTTCTACTGTCTTATCTCCTTCTTTGACTGTCACCCTCCTACCTCCCTCTTTTAAGGACACTTGTGATTCCATTGGGACCACGTGAATAATCCAGGCAAATCTTCTTATCTCAAGATCCTTAACTTAATCACATCTGTGAAGGCCCTTCTGCCATGTGAGGTGACATATTCACAGCTTTTAGTTATTAGGACATTGTCATTGTTTGATTGGTGTACCCTGAGACATATATCAACATCTCAATACCCAAAACCTGTGAATGTGATCTTATTCGGAAAAAGGGCATTTGCATATGTAATTAAGAATCTTAATTTACGAGATTATCCTGAATTATCAGGGTGGGCGCTAAATCCAGTAACAAGTGTCCTTATGAGACAAAGAAGAAGAGAAGGCGTGGACACAGAGAAGGAGGACAAGGGCATGTAAAGACTGAGGCAGAGACTGGAGTGATGCCGCAAGGAACCCTTGGAACCGCCAGAAGCCGGAAGAGGCGAGGCAGTGTTCTCCCTTGCTGTCTCCAGAGGGAGTGTGGCCCTCCCCGTGTCCTGATTTCAGACTTCTGGCCTCCAAAACAGTGAGGCAATACACTTCTGTTGTTTTAAGCCACCTCGATTGTGGTACTTTGTTATGGCAGGACTAGGAAATCCATACCGATGTGGATATAATGGGAGAGGGGAGCATTATTGTGTCTAACATTATATTAATAATATTTTTTGAAATTTTCTCTCCCCTGTTTCTTCAAAGTTGCTTTATTCTGTTTTCTTTGTCTCTGTTATTTTAGAAACTTGAGTCAGATGTCTGGTAATCCTGGTTGTTGCTCCTGATGACGAGTGGAGTACTTAAAAGCCAATCAGAAACCCTGAACATGTGGGTGGGACTTATTTACTTTGGGTTTTATTTTAGGGTGATCTTGATGGGTGGTTTTATTGGCACATCTTCAATGTCAGTATATTTATGTCTCGTCTCTTAGGTTGGTTGGTTTCTCCAGAGAAGCATATTTTAGTCTCCTGTTTTGATGATACTGGCTAATGTTCTTCAGACTAGTAGGAGAGGCTTGAGAGGTCTTAGCATTCGCTATCGAAATTTTTTTAAAGTATGATATCTGCGTTCTTACTTTTTCTGGTGTCTCTCAGCCCAGATACTCTGCATCTTAAATTTTTCAAAGAGTAGATGCACCATCTTCTGCGAGGTTCTAGTGGAACACTTGTTAACCTCCCTGTAGAGGGGGAAGCAGTCCAGGGTCTAACTGCTTCTTCAACTTTCAGCCAATCATTTTATTTTTAGCCTACGTTCAATTCAACTTACAGGGATTGTAGTACCCCCCGCTCCCTAAGACTTTTGGAAATTCTGTGGTGTCAAACAGACTTCTTCTTGATCTTCCCTAATGGCTTAGGATTCTACTTACATGAGTCTGATAAATCAGTTATCACTCAGTTATCTGCTTTCTAGTTCTCAAAGTTCTAATGCTGTGTTTCCTTTCTTGCTCTCTGTCTTTTAGATATATATTCTTTAAAAATTAATTTACTCTTATTATAGTGGACTTTTGGAAAAGAACAAAGTAAATAGTACTGTTTAATCCACCACCTTTAACAAGAAATTCCATAATAAAGACACATTTCTTAGACTTAATCTTTGTTACCCATTAGGTCCATTCAATGTCAGGAAATCTTGGGTTGTGTTTTCATTCTGTATTAAACATTTTCATTTTTATTATTTTCCTTTAGAATCTGATTTTTAAAATATCTTGATTATATAAAAAAATTTTAACCACATTAATATATTCATTGTAGAAAGATTAGAATATTCTGAAAAACAAAAAGAAAAATCACTTTGTAATCTCAGGACCAGAGATAGTTTCTGTTGACATTTTAGTATGTGTTCCTCTGATTTTTGTTGTTGCATGTGTATATGTTATACAAAAGTATCATATTGTATATACTGCTTTAGCAATCTATTTTTTCTTTAATATATCAAAACAAGATTTTTGGAGGTTGTGAGAATTTTATTCAGTTTTATGGATGCATGAACAGATGGGTACAATACTTTGGAAATTCTTGCTCTAAACACTTTGAACTGAGCATCTATTAGAGGTATTGGGCCTCAGAAAGAACCCAAGAAACAAAATTCTTTTTTTTTTTTTTGATCATGCTAATTTATTTGGCAAATGTATATCCTTCTTAAGTCTTGCAGGAGTACTGTTTCCCTTGTTTAAAGTCCTTAGATTGCCACTTAGTCTGGCCGGGTAGTGCTCATCCTTGGTATTCAGTTTTGTAATTTTCTACAGCTGCATTGTAGTCATTTTGTCCAACACCAGCTACACAGGTTGGCTGTGTAGCAACTTCAGTCATCTTTATCTCAGTAGCATAGGATGCCCAGAAATCTGCTAGTTTGAAATCAGGAACACAGGAAGATAAGGACCATGGACAAGAAACCCATGTATAATAAATTCATGATGCTAAGAAATAGTTGATCTTGTCAGGATCACCGCATAAAAGCCATAGCCAGTTAAGACTTGGAAAGTATTTTGAAATACTTCCCTGGCCTACAGCAATTGCTCTTTGGTGTGGATGTTTAGTCACAGTAATCCTACTGGTTAGTTGCATGCACTATCTGGTACATTGTCATGCCAATCCTAGTTGATCTAGCAGTTCCAATGTGTCAAATCATGGTTATTGAACATACATGCTGTTTGAAACATGTACTGACAATTGACAAAGCCAATAATTGGTAATTAATTTTCAGATGTTTATTTAGGTTTCTAGACTGATAATCTTTAGTGTAAAGCAATTAGGATAGCATCTTCAGGAGAAAGTTGAACCATGACCAACCTTATACTGAAAATATAATGCTCACGGAAATAGCTTGATAACTTAAATGTGTTAAGTTTATATGCTGGGAAGACTTGAATCAGAATAAAGGGCAACATTTTTTACTAAGAAATGTGAGAAATACAATAAGCAAATAAGTTACGGTTATGTTTATTTCTGAAGCAAGAAAACTCTCATTATTCTGGAGACTAAGCTAAGAAAAGGGTTAGTCCTCTTCAAAAGGCAGTTTCAAAAGTATCACTAATTAGATTAGTTTGTACAAAATATGACATTTACTTTCCTTTGGGGACTACCATTATCCCCTCTCTGATCAACAGCATCTTTGTATTCTGTTGACAATGCAGTTACTTCATAGCTGTAAAACCAAACACACATCTGGATAATTGAAAATTTTAATTTTCAAACTAGAGGCAGTGACCCTTTACTGCCCATTTGTGGCATAGCCTCTGAGATCTACTCGCTGAATTTGTGGTTAGATTCTAGACCAGTCTGGCTGACTGATAATCGTGACAACAAGTGGCATCTGCTGCCATTTCTTTAGGGTTTCTGAACCTCCTCTCCCTTTCTCCCCTTCATTTCTTTTGCTCTCATTCCTTCCCTGTCCTTATTCTTCTTATGTTCTGTCACCTCCTCTTTTCTTTTTCTTTTCTTTTTTCCATCTCATAGCCTGATGGACAAAACTGGCTTACCTTCCCACCTGGCGTTCTAGACCATAAATAAATAAATAAATAAAGGATCCTCCTGAAACCGTAAGAATTGGTGCTTTAAGTGTTCGAATCCTATCTTCAAGATGCGGTCATCTTTTTGTACAACATAGAAATAAATATGGCAAAACGGGGCAGATTCTGTTTATGTAACAGTTACACTTTTTATTTGTGTGAAAGGGATAAAAGGATAGAAATTTCTGTAGTTTATCCTCAGGTCACTAAACTACCTTACCTCTCTGGAGGCCAGAGATAATGCGTATATCTAGCCAAATTTTAAAAATCCTGTAGAAGATAGAATGCCACCACTGTGTTCTTTAACCTTCCTGATTTTTCAGAAAAAAATATTCCTCATATTGATTCATAACCATTCACATCTTAGAAGCTTGATTAAATCATGTTCCCATGTAAATGATCTGTAATAGTTTGTTTAGAGATTCTAGAAGGAGAGGACAGTTGTTGCTGTATACTTGTCTTAACAAACCCTTTTCTATTCTTCTTCATGAAGCCATGAGAGTGCTTCCATGCCATGGAAAATTGAGGACACTTAGCCCACCAGAGCAACCACGTTGGTCCTGGCAATCATTGAGACAGTTGGCATCTCAGCCAGATTTCACTTCTCCAGGGTTTAAATTTTCTGAGCAATAAAGAATACATATAAACTTTTAATTTCCATCAACAGTAAGCAGGTGTCTGTCTCCATTTCAACAATGCTTCACATCCTTGGCAAATGTCTACATGGGCTGCTTTTAGATGCAGTGCACTCCTGCTTCAAAGTGCAGTGCAATAAAAGACAGTCATTTGTCACTTTGGGCAGTGGTGAAAACCAGAAAATGGAGAGACAGATGGGGCAAGAAATGTGGTGTTTCTTAGGTTTTCTGACTATGCTGAAGTGGTAAAATGCCAAACAACCAGTAAAAAGAATAGCCCAATTAAGTCATCTTGGAAGGTTTCACTTTTCCAGGTAAATAATTGGAATTATTTTAGCAATTCCTCAAAAGTGCTATGCCAAGCCCATTGCTCAACTGTAAGTGATTTTAAAGTTCAGTCTTCAGAGGTCAACTTGGCACAGTATGGCACTTGGTCACAGTGACCCATAGGAAGCAATGCCCCTTCCCTTCTCAAGCTCCTCTTTCTCCCACAGAATCTTCTTCCCAACAGGATTCCTTTCAAAATTACCTTATCCCCCTTATTTACTCAGTGCATGGAATTTAGCCAGCCATTGGGAGAAAAACAATGTGATTAAATTGACTCATATTGCAAATGTCTAATAGTCCCAATCCTCCCAAGGATGTTAGCATCTTAAGAGACCTTAGAGGTTAATTTAAGTGATTTCAGTAATTGAAAGGATTTAAAACAGTAGAATGTAGTAAAATAAAGAATTGTGAGCACAGTGGGGAGCCATTTGGAAACGAAGCGAGAAAGCATTCTTTTTGCCCTGAATTCCAGATATAGCTTTGTGCAAAAATATGAATATCATTCTCATGCTTTGCAGTCCTCTGTATACTTCCCATATTCTTATTTAAAAGTCATATATAATGCCACTTATAAAATTAAATTGCTGAAGAATATATCTGCTGTCTTCTTTTAGGAAAAAATATGCAGAGAAATTTTTTAGTTAATGAAAAAAATGGCAGAATTTGTGAGTGTAAAAGATGCAAGTACCTATTTGAAACTCACCAGAAACAGATGTCTCCCTACCTATGCTTTTTGGTGAAATCGTGATCTCTCTACCCATAGCACTTTCAGTTCCATAATTGAATTCAGTTGCATTGTTAATGTACTGTGGACATTAACTTGTATCTCATATACATAAGACTGGGAATACACATATGTTAACTTGAAACAGCTGTTTGCAAAATTACTACAATACGGCCAATACTTCTTTTAACCATTATGTTCTTCTATTTAAACATGATTTGCATCTGTAAGCACTTATTATATATAAAATTAAAGGAAGATTTATGA
Organism: Propithecus coquereli; assembly: GCF_000956105.1. NCBI lineage: Eukaryota > Metazoa > Chordata > Mammalia > Primates > Indriidae > Propithecus > Propithecus coquereli. The sequence continues at coordinate 3,505,458 of NW_012149729.1, forward strand.
CATGAAAATGAATTTTGATGCTACATTAATATTGCATTTGATGATAGTATGGTAGACAAAGGAAGAGAGTAGGAATACTTCTATGGATCAGAAGCAGTACCCACCACTGGTATGCATGCTGAGAGGGCAGACCCTGCATAGACATCTTCCTACATGCCAAAAGCTTCAGTTAGCTGATAGCTTGGAATGGGGCATCAGTACAGCTTCTCAATTCTTGATGTGGAAATGGCAGAGTCTTTCTGATAAGTTATGTGATGTACCTGCCTTCCTCTAATAACCCCATTTCTGGCTAGTTGATACCTGAAATTCCACAACCAAAAATCTCTTAGTTTGTCCTCTCTTAAAACTTCAGTCCCTTGTGGGGACTTGCAGTATGATGTGTCATTCATTTAGACATGGGTATGACTTCATCAAACCCTTTCCAGCTTTGATAGGGTGGAGAGAGCGTCTGCCCCTGCTGAGATGAGCATGGAGTTGGGGTACAGCAAAGAGGAGGCCTGGAGCACCTTAGGCCTGCATGAACTGCAAGCCGTAGGGCCCAGCACCCATTGTCACAGCTCTGAGTTCCCAATAGCCTCCACACTGAGTCCAGGAAGGCAACTTCTGTATGTAGCTCACATCTTCCCCAACTACTTCTTTCGTACCCCACCTTAGTCTACGGGGCACAATGGGAACAAACAATTGGTACTTAGCAAAGAGAGTATTAGGAAGTGATGATGCTATTTCTAACGTAATGTGTTTGTCAAAGCCTTTTGGACACCTTCTATTTGGAGCACAGTTTTTAACCCCAGAAAATGCTAGAGTTTGTTTGTGTGTTTATTTTTTTTTCATTTTATAAAAATTCATTGAGTGTCTTTCCTGTGCTAGGCAATTTTTTTCTAAACTGAGAATGCAAAGATTAAAATGATAATACTAAGTGAAAGAAACCAGCCATAAAAGAGCATATATTGTGTGGTCCTATTTATATGAAACATTCAGCATAGGCAAACCCATCGGGACAGAAAGTAGATCAGTCATTGCCAGTGTCTAGGGGTTGGGAAATGGAAGAGGGGAGGGGTGAGGAGCGACTGCTATGTTTCTTTTGGGGACAATAAAAGCATTCTAAAGTTAGATTTTCATCATGGCTGCGAAACTGTGTAAATACACTAAGAACCAGTGAATTGTACTCTTTAAATGAATGAACTTCATGGTAGGTAAACTATATCTCAATAAAACAGTTAAAAATAAATAATAAATAAACACAATCGACCAAAGAAAAAAACTCAGTTCCTTCCTCATGGAGCTTACATTCTAGGGAGTACACACTTAAACAGACAAAGAGAGAAATAAGGCTGGGCTAGAGGTGAGCAGAGAGTGCCAAGGAAATGCAAAGAAAGGATACTTTGGTCAGTGCTTGGGGAATCAGAAAAATTCCTAGAGGAGATGACATTTAAGCTGAGAAGTAGTGGACAGAGAAAAGAGCGTGAGAGAACAATATTTGCTGAGCCCCTCCTCTACATAAGACATCTTATAGTAGAAGAATGAAAGGGTCAATCTAAGCTTGAGAAGCTCAGTTTTAGTGGAATAGGATATACGTAGGTGATTGTAGATAATGACATTATGCTGTGAAAGTGCAATGAGAGAGATGGACTCAGGGACCATGGAATTCACAAAAAGGGGAAATAAATCCAGTTAAGGGGGTGGAGGCCTAATAGAAATTAGATTTGGGGGGAGGCAGTTATGCTTTAACATGATGATCTGATGTCTTCCACCCAGTGGAGCCCTCTGCCACAGCTTACGTGACTCATTCTCACTCCTCGGGCATCTGTCTCAGCACCTGCCGATGGGCAAGCCCCATGAGATCAGAGGCAGTCAGGAAAGCTGTGAGGTGGAGAAGAGGGCAAAGAGACCAGGCTCGTGGCAGGAATCCCTACTAACTAAGAGTGATTCCCACGAGTGAACTCTCTTGATTCATTTATTTTCAGCAGGGCACCGAGATGCCCAGCTCTCTTTTTTCCCCCAAGTTCTCTATAGCTTTAAAAGTTGGAGCCCTCATGACTCTGCAGTCCAATATTTCCTAGCATCTTCTCGTTTTGGTGATTTCTGGCAGTTTGGTCACTTGTCACCTCCCGAGAGAAGCATCTGGCAGACGTCTCCCCTAGCAGTCCCTCCCGGCTCTGCCGCTGCTTGGCAGAGGCCTCGAACCACATTCCCCACATGTCCAGACGAGCACCTGGCAAAGGCATCCAGAGATATAGAACCTGTTATTCTAAAGGTTTAACATACTGCTACAAATCAAAAATAAAAGCAGTGTTTTAAAGAACTAATTCAATGGATATACGATTATTTGGTACTTTATTATCTATTTCGTTGTGTGTGTGCACACGTTTTTTATATCTACACAAGTGTGTGTACTTATACAGCATGAATGAGCTTTTTTGTTTGAAATAATCCAGAATTCCTGTTTTTAAGTCCTTTATTTGACACACACTTTGCCCAGACAAAAACCAGAGAAGGCTCGGTTTGGGCCGAACAGTTTTGATTTTCTTGTCTACAGAGGCAGCATAACAAGTCCATGATCAGTGGTGAAGGGAAGGCATTTATTTTCACTGTATTTTGTAACAGTTTACTGAAGATGACTGTCCAGGGATGCTACTATTGGAAGAGAAATCAACTGCAAGAAACTCAGCACTTCAAAGACTTATGATGACCCCAGGAAACAGAAAAACACACTTAAGCCAGTCGCCACTCGAGATTGCCCTTTCTTCTGGGAAATAAGAAACTGAGATGCAATGTCTGTATCAGCCTCATCTCAGAATCCATAAATAATTCATGGAAGTTGTCAATTTATTTATAAGATAGGTGGCCAAGAGAGAGTTCTTATTGTTTACCAATAACACGGCCCTGGAAACTCCATCCTATTGAAATTATTCCTATTCTTGGCAGGAATAACTTGTGCTAAGGGGTTATCCACACCCTTTTAAAAACATGCCATTGATTTTGCATAACTAATGTGAACACTGAAATGGGTATTCTTTAGAGGCAAGTGTGAACAGAGACCAGGTTTTCCCCAGTGGGAATGTACATGTGGCTGGACCCAAATCTGTGCCACTTGATGACTAAACTGATTTTATACTTTATGCTACAAGGGCATTGTTTCAATTCCACCCCCCCCGACACACGCTATTCTTAATTCAGACAAAATTGTATCTCATAAGTAGAAGTAGCTGCAAATCCATGCCCTGCCAATGACATAGGCACCGATTTCTAACAAAAGGCTTGTAAACTCTTTTTATGATACTGTAAAACTAGAGAGCTCATGCCCATTAAAACATAAGCTTCATGTTACATGTAATTAAGGCAAGAGGAGAACATAAAAATGTAAGCTTTAAAATGTATCTTGTATTACATATTAAATGGACACAGAAAAATACTGCATAAGTTTCATTTTAAAGGCAAAGGTAAAAGCAAGCAGGCATTGTCACAGTAGATGAATAATCCCTTAGGCAAAAAAAACAATTTAGTAAAAAATGGGTTGCTATTTCAAGTTCTCCATATACTATAATATATTGATGATTAGAGTACCTTTTCTGTTTTTCCTGACTATAAATAAGAATGTATCATTAGAGTCACATTCACCTGCTATTTGGTTAATCCAGGTTATCATTTTTAGTCTATTGAAGACTTAAAATTATTATTTAGTTTTTCTTTGGGAATTAGACCCTCCTAAATGACTTATACATTAAGAAGAGGTTTGAAGAGATGTCCAAGAGCTGTCAAAGGCAGCTGGAAAGTGCTTATGGTATGTACCCATCCCACAACCCAGTGGGGAAGGAGTCTCTCCTGGAGTGAAGGCCTGTGCTGTAGCCTCCCTTTCAACCCATCTCTGATTGTGGTGGGCCTCATGGACTAATCTAGGCTGAGTTTGATTCCTTGATTCATTGTTGGCATTTGGTACCATCCATGTATTTACAAGAATTCTGAACCCCAGATCTTCAGCTATTAAAATCTGAAGATCTACTGGAAACCAAAGAACCTCTTGTATCTAAATGGAGGTCAGTGGATGTATGGTTACATTACAACATTATGCTTGCTTTACTTTAAATTTTTTTCTAATATTCAAATTAATGATTTAATTTTAAAAGCAGGCAAATTATGAACCAAATAAATTAAAGACTGTAAAAATAATTAAAATATTGATCTTGATGCCAAGCACTGAGTTTTCAATCTACAGATTTTGAACAGATTTTATCATAAAAAAAGAAAGTAGAAATACAGTCGAGCAAAATATATAAATAAATCACATACCATCACTATTAAATTGTTTAGCTTAGCACTAAAAGCTGCATCAAATTGGTACATTCCATCAGCCAACCATAAGTCACTATACAGTAAAGAATCAATTAAATATATTCATATTTATGAAACCATGTTAATTCTGAATCCTAACATACCAATAATCTATCTTAATTACTTTGCTTTTAAAACATATCTAAACATTTTATGGATTTCATAGGAATGACATTTTCATGCAATAAAAAGTATAGTTTTTTTATTTAATATAATAAAAAGAATCATATGATGGTACACATAAATCATCTAAGAAAGTATCTTGGTTAGAGATATTAAATGTCTACTCATAACCCAATCTATAATGCAATATTTTCCCCAGATATATTACAAAAAGAGTTAGAGAAAAAGACTTTAAAATACTAAATGAAAACAGTTCTTTGCAGAGATGCTACAGACTTGGGAAAAAATGTCAGTCAGCATAAATCAAATTCAAAATCTAATGTACTTAAATACTACTGCTCTGTAGGAATCCTTTATAGTGTTTTCTCTAAAAGTGGCTGTTTTTATTTTGTCCTTACTATTAGTTGTGTTTAAGTATTTATTTTTATTTACATTGCAAATAGACTTAAATATTATAAATACTCTTGATAAATTTTAAGAATTAATATTTTGATTGTGTATCAAATGTGTTAAAGCATAGTGATCTGACATTTAATAGAGCCATAAAGCAAATTCTTTCTATTTCAGCAAACATAAAGAAAACGAATGGAATACCATTTTAGGAGGACTGCATGGTCTATATCAGTTAAAAAAAAAAATGAGTTCTGCAGCCCCCTACACCCAGTGAATGAATCATAAAAGAAATATGGAAGTTGATAATAGCAGTTACTGCAGCAATAAAAACATGATAAAAGGCTCTTTGACAGTATGAAACCTTGGAAGCCCTGCCAAATATAAAATCTAGTTTGTAGGCGCTGGCAGTATCCTGTTATCTTTAGTAGGTCTTTAGGGGTTTCTGACAACTTTTGGTTCATCCCCTTAAGCTGAAGTGATCTATTAAAATGCCTTAGTTTGCAAGAGCGATCAAAATCATTTAAACTTTAAATACACATTCAAATAAACTACAGTAGCATTTTCAGAGCAATTTTTCTTGACACAGTCAAAATGGTGGAATCTGCTGTGCTATTGTTCTATACTTAGGTATATCTGTTTCAAGTTATCAGTTCACATGAACTTAGTTGTTAATATGCTTGTTCATTTTAAAGACGATAATCATAGCTACTGATTTCGATGAAATTTCTTTATAAGATGAAAATTCCTAGAAAAATTTTAGATATTGACTATTTCAGTCTTATGCTCAAATGAAGGAGCCATTAAGACAATTTTAATGAGATCCTAACTCTAATTAGCTATATAGGCTCTTAACCTTATTATTAATACTGCACTAGACACCCCACTTCCTGTGCCAAAGCATTACAGCTTTGAAATAACTCTTACTGGGTTACATAATTTTTGACCTATTTCTGTATGTCTTCTTGGAATTGTTCAGTGAAATGGAACTAAAAGAAGAAACTTCAAGTGCAGAATAGCATTATTTTTTTTTCCTCTATAAACACCACTGGAACTATGTCCGTCTTAAAAATCAGTAATTTCTTCTAACACTTTCTAAGTGGGAATCACTGTTCTGTAGAGAAGACTGCTAGGCATATGGGCAACTAACACAAGGAAAATGGAATGACCCAAATGTAAATCTAACCAGCAGGCAATGATGAGTCCTTTTTCATGTCTATACAGGATCTTATTTGCCTACTTGGGTGGCTTGGCAAATCATACCCTGTGCCTTTAAACACACCCACCTCCACACACACCCACACACCCACACCCACACACAATGTCAACAGTGATGCTTGGAAATGTTTATGCAGTTATTCTTGACTTTTAATATTATAAATGTTTTCTTTTGTTTAGTTTGGATTGGATACTAATAAATTCTTACCAAAAATAATACACTTCCTGTAACTTTCACACCTAAAAATATTAAAATGCCTACTCCTATTTTTTTCCCACTGACATTAGGAACTTGCTCAACACATACAAACACACATCTGCACACACATACACACACACCTACATAAAATGTAGTTTCAATTAAGAAGCAATTAAAATGATTCCTAGAATTTGAGTATCTTGTCTTTAAAAGAAAAAGCTTTTCACTAGAGTACATTATGTTCACAAACTTTGGTCATTGTACAGCAGGGAGTTCATCTGATCATAAACTTAGAGAATATCAGGGTTGGAAGGAACTCTCTAGTTAATCCTGTTTAACCACACTCCAATACTTGAATCCACATGGTAATATCCCTGCCAAGTGGTCACTGTATGTTGTACATCTCCAGTAAAAAAGAAAATAAAAGATACTCTCTGAACACAGACAATTACCAGTAAGACATTTATTAATGACATTATTACAATTGTTTCTAAAACCCATTATTATTTCAACATTGAAGAGGTAAATGCCAGACTAACCTCAGTCGGATGGTTATTACAGTTAGGTTGAAAGTAAATTACAAGAAATACCCACTGACTGTAATACTGTTATAGAGTATATAATAAGTTAAAACATGATGGAGAGGCTGTATAAATTGGCAGTGTTTTATACAATTTTTTTAAAAAAAATCACTGAAAACCTAAAAATGATGCTTACATTAAAGTGTAGACGCTAGAAAAAGCTTTCATATTTAAAGTGAATTCTGTACCATTCTTTTAAAAATTTATCATCTGTAAGATGCAGATCTGTATTGTTTATATCAAGTGATATTTGCATTTATGTAAATATAATTTATGATAGTTAAATATAAATTCATGTTTATCTTCATATAAAAATACATATAAAAATAGAGTATTTAAAGGAGGTGGGTATTCATACTAAGGAACTGATCAATCAAAATAATTTTTTTTGTATGGTAGTGAAATTGAGGTATTTGTGCATTTGGTAATTTCAGCCATGTATTGAATTAACCCTCTCACCGTTTTTTTTTGTTTTTCCCAAAAAGAAAAATAATCCTTTAAAAGCCATTGTAACTGTCAGATGTTACCTCACAACAAAGCATTTGTATAATAAAGAAATTTACCATTCTGAACCTAAAGAGATAGAAGAGGAAGTTCTAAATACTAGAATTAGGTATGTTTTATATGTATGCCACAATTTTAATTGAAAAATAATTTTATGCCTACTCTAAATTTGGATTAGATACGGTTGCTCTGGAAAAATCAAAATATAGATACTAGTAACATAATTCTATTTGTGGACATATACAAATGCTTTCTGCAAAATATGCCTATGCATTTGAAAATACATAATCCTTTGCAAAATATTTACATAAAATGTAATTGTAATTTTAAGTTACATAGGGTTATAATGGCAAAAAAAGCTTTCTTAAGTAATATCATCCATGAAACATACTAAAGTAATACACGAGGAACTATATTTTGTCCTTCACTTTAAAACTATGTATTTCTTCAATTTAGACTGCACTTACCTATCCGAATTCACAGACAGGACCAGGAGGGAATGTTTATGGTAAACACAAGGAGTGCAAAGTTAAATATATTGGTGTTTTAACTAAAAAATATTTTACTTTATATCTCTCTCATAGAATCTCTTCAAATTCCCTTGTGGAGCATTCCTGTTCTTTTCCTTTCAGTAATCAAATTTAAAAAGCACAGGAAGAAATGTTTTTTATAAGCGTTAGATTCTCGAACCCTACGCCATCATAAAAGCCACATTTTCTCCTGGTAAGGAACATAAGCACAACCTCTACTTGCAAGTGGAATGTAATTGCTTTTTCTCCCTTTCAATATTAACATACCTACGGAGATGGTAACAAAACTAAAGTGTACTATCCTGTTTTCCACATAATTCAAGTGTCTTTATTTCTATTTATTAATACAATGCAATACCTGGCCAACAGTGGTTCTGGTTTATAATTATACTTCAAGTAACCTTTTTCTAGGTCTGCCTTACACTCGGAAATAAACTGGTGTTGAAGTTTACACCTTGACTTTATAAAGCTGTAAGAAAAAGTGTTATTATTTCTTTGTTTTAGCTACGTGTGCGCGTCTGTGTCGGTGTGTACCGGTGTGTGTGATCAATCCAAAAGGCATGTGATGCACAAGGTTTGGCTCCTAGACCATTGCCCAGGTGAGTGCCTTGTCTCCAAGCCTGAATTCAGTTCTCCTGCAGAGAGCCTACATAGTCCTTTTTCTTGCGCACATCCTGCTGAGAAGGATTTCAGAACAAACCTGATTTATAGGACCTCTGACATGATATGGTGATTGAAAACTTGTTACAGAGTCTTGTTGTTTGCTTTGGTTGCTGAAATATTTTCCCACAATATGATTCCTTGATCTTTTCATTTTAATAACGTGATATTCTTTGGATAAGTTTGATTTCACTACCTGCAAATAAAGAGCAAGAAAATAGTGAGGCAAAATCAAGAACATTCAAGCTCTGCATAGACAGTAAAACTAACTCTCATATTTGAACAGCATCTTTGCCACACAGATGTTGCCCAAAGGGCATGAATAAGACTTACATAACCAAGAACTAGGGTAACTTATGCTTCAAAAAAGACCAAAGTTGAAATTCAACTTTCCGTTACTTTTCTTAGCTGAGGGCAGCCATCCCCAAAGCAGCTAAAAAACAGTCTCAGATGATTTCTCTACCACATTGCTACATGTGCATGTGTGCGTATCCATGTTTAGGCCAGACACACTAACATACAGATGGACCTAGCACCACAATAAGGAAGGCACTGGTGTGCCTTTACCAGATCACTGATTCAAACATGGTGCTCTAAACCTGTCATGGTGCCCTTGTATAAAATGGCAACAAAAACTATTTTCAGAGAAAAGAAAAGATATTTTTCCATTGCAGACCCATAAGCTGACACCGTTCCAGTTAATGGTTTCATTTCTCTAGGCACTTAGGAAGTTACGGAATCCGGGGAGAAGCCTATGCCTTCTTAAGCTAATAACTTTGTATATTTGTAGATATATATGTAAATATGAGTTTATCTTTAAAAATTTTTTGGATAAGTGGTATTAGAAAGTATTCATAAAGCATAAAAGAATATATAATAAAAAGTTTCCTTCCAGCAATAAGTTAGGGTACACTTTAAAATAACTGAAAGAGTGCAATTGGAATGTTCCTAAGACAAAGAAATGATAAATGCCTGAAGTGATGGATACCTCAATTATTAATACCTTGATTTGATTAGTTCACATTGTATGCCTGTATAAAAACATCACATGTACCCTATAAATATATACAACTATTATGTACTCATAATAATTAAAAAGAAAAAAAATTTCCTTCCTATTTCTGCTCCACACACCTAGTTACTCAATTCCCTCCCTGGAAGCAACATATATTACTATTTTTTTGTGATTTTATTCATGGTTATTTTATGAATATACATACACACCCATCCAAAGAAGCTATATTTATAGTCTATTTGTACAGTTTACAAAAGTTGTCCTGGTGAAGTCCTATAATTATCAGCTTTAATCATCAGGTTAATAGAATTCAGGTTGTTAGCACTAAGGAGCAAGGTGGGGATGAAGGGAAAGAGTGGAGGGAAGGTTTAGAAATAGGAAAAGAGAGGAAGAAAGAAGAGAAAGTATTGATAAAAATGTTTTGGGTGTCTTTATAAATGAATAACAAATTATAAATTTCATTATTTTAATGGTACTATAAAACTTTTTCTGTCAATATTTGGACACATAAACTATTATTGATTACTAATGAAAACAATACTAGTTTGCATAGATTTTTTAATATACTTTGGAATGCCATATAATTATTTAGGTACATATTTTTTGATCCCATATAATAGAGTGCAATGAAAACAGTTCCCCCCCAAAAAAAAAGCTAATTAACATATCAATCACATCAAGTACTTATTTTTCTGTGGTCAGAACATTTGTAATTTACTGTTTTAGCAATTTCGAAATGTACATTATTATTAATTACATACAGTCACCATAATGGGCAATAGACGTCAAAAACCTTATTCTTCCTAGCTAAAACTTTGTACCCTTTGATCAATATTCTCCTATTTTCCCCCACTTTCCAGCCTCTGGTAATCACCATTCTACTTTCTGCTTCTGTGAGTTCCCATTTGCTTAGCTTTCTATGTGCTTACCATGAATCCAACCCCAAACCCGCCCGTTTTAAAAATCACATGATATCTATTTGGAAGATAAGTATTTTTAGTGACATTTTAAGTGAGCACAAACCGTTTTAGAAGAGTTATTTGAATAGAAAATCTGTAAAAATCTACACCAAAATGTTACTAATAGTGACCTTTTGGTAGAGGGATTACAGGTGACTTTAAATGTAAAGAGTACATGTAAATGTACAAGAATACATTGATTTTTTCTTTTAATAAAATGAACATGAATTACTTTATAATTATAAAAATTTTGAAACTGTTCACATTTTGAAGAAAAAAATGCAACCATAATGTGTTTAAAACCAATTATACCTGCTAACCCCAAAGAAATGAATTGTTTTCCTGCAGCTATGGGAGGTTTGAATTTTCCTGATCAGGCCCTCAGATCGAATGACTCTTAAGAAATCCAGTGAAATCAGCAGGTTGTGGTAAGGAATCCCTACGGATTGCAATTTAGAGCTCAGTTTGCACTTAACCACTGATTAATATTCCAGGTCTCAAGGTTGCAAGTTTCTGTTATGTGCAGCTCTTTCCCCCCTTATTTGGTTATACATAACTCTAAAAATGATAGGCAGGAGAGGTGTGCCAATGTTTTCCTGAAGGTTTTGTCCATTTCGGAGGAGGTTTGTACTCACTTATAGCAAGATTAGTGAACATTCTTCAGGAAGTTTATTTAAGGAAACACTTAAGCATAAATATAACATTCAACCTTGAAATAATATTATTCCAGTGTTCCAAAGCCAAAATAAGGTTAATTTTGTTTATATAATTTTATCTTAAGTTCTGGCTTATGCAAGTGCCTGATGGTCTGCATACTAATTACATGTAAAATAGAAAAAGGTCCATCCCAATGCAAAAGTTTATAGTTCTTTAAACATTATTTTAATATTTGTGTGATTTTAGTGTTGAATTTAATTGTTGCATTACAAATGTTGGATAAGGCTAGTGTAGATGCTTACGGCAATCTTAGATGTGATCCATAAATGGAATATACAAAAGTACGTATCTCCAGTGTATTTGCCAAAGCACATAGATTCCATCTGGGAGTAGCGTCGATAGTTCATCAGATCTCATTGGGAAAGTTGATAATTCATTTCTATTTTTAGAGATCACTAAGTTGATCTCCAAGAAAGGAAAACAGGATAATGGGGTCTCTGAGGGAGAGGCTAATGCCTCCTACTGTGCCAATATTCCTATTACATTCTTCAGTATTGAATCCTGTATGCCGATGACAGTGATCGGCCCAACGACATTTAATTCACCTGGTTTCCTTTGAAAACTATTTTGCGGGAAGTTATAAAAACGACGTTGTCTAATTCACATTTAAGTCACTACCACCCCGATATCGAATCTTGAAAGCTGACAAGTTGATATAGAGAGAATTACTTCAATTTTGATTTGTCAAAATATAGATGTAAAAAATCCTTCTAAAATGTGATTGTGAATTGCATCCAGGAGCATTTAAAAAAAATCAGGTAGTATTACATGCTATACCACTAGCACATAAAATTTATTTTGGGAATGCAAAACTTTTCAATATTATGAAATATTTCATTATAGGAAATTACCAAGGAATTATGTGTAGCTATATGATTCTTTACCCTGAAAACCCAAAGGAATCTACTGAAAAATAATTAGATATTAAAAAATTAATATTTAAACCTTGTCTAACTTTTCTATAATCTCTCAACAAGTAGTAAGAAATATATTAGAAAAAAGATCTCTTTACAATACTAAAAACAACTTTGCTAAGTTCAACAATGATCTATGGGATGCAGGTAAAGAATATATCAAAAGTTTAATAAGACATTAATAAAACAGATGAACAAATGCAAAGACATAACATGTCAAATCTTCCAGAGTTAATTAAAGTGCTATTTCAATTGTAATTACAGCAGGATTTGGGGGAACCATGACAAAAAAATTCTAAAATACATATTAAAGAATAAGTGTAGGAAAATAGTCAAGATCATTTGGAAAGGAAAAATAAAACAGTGACGAGACTTTCAGTACCCAGATATTTATTTGTCAATATGAATGGAGTCTACCATCATGATTCATCATAATTTGAATCTATCATCAGCCTACCAGAGGAGTGTTTACTTGTCACAAACTCTGTGCTTCCTCCCTGGCTCCGGATGCCTCTTCTGGAGCTTACACCTCTCAGTTGTTCCACTGGGAACCCTTCCTCCATGGTAAACAAAATTTCTCAAACAGCCACCATCATCAGTGAAGGTTTCCTTGGCTTTCTTTCCAAAATGGATACCTTGCTTTTCCAGGAGGACTTTGCTTCTTTCTCCCACAATCCTGTCCTCTGTGTGTGGGGGAGGGGGGCCGGGGGGGAGGAGTTGGGGAGAATAGAAGGGCAGCCAATGGTGAAGATACTCATACTACCAAGGTCCATGATCTCTAAATCCCAGGTGCAACTGTTTTTCTCTATTCAGAATCTCCCAGGGGCAGGAGAAAGAAGGCAGATGGAAGAGTAGTGCATCTTCCAGTGGGAGGATCCCAGGTTTGAGCTGAGGGATTCAGTAGTGAGTGGGCCTGTGTAATGAAATGATGGGCAGGCATCTCTGCCATGCTTGTTTAATTATGAGGGCTGGCAGCCACCTGGGAAAGAACCCAAGCTGTGTCTTCTACTCAATTTCAGATACAATTAGCCTCGCCTCTTAGAAGGGGAGATTCCCTGAGTTCCATGGTGATCCAAGTAACTATAAGTAAAAGCTGAAAAAAGTGTTTCACTAAACAATATAACTCACTGGATCCCAGGCTTTGGAAACCCTGAGACAGAGACTACACAAAGGAAGACAGCAAACAGAATTGTGCTGATTTGGAAACCTGAGGGCATGCATCAGGCAGAGCAGTGGGAGAGTCTCCAAGGTTTGTGCCTGGGGTAGCTGCAGTATCAGAGGTGGCCGCCTGTATTGGGACAGCACTGAGCCTACAGAAGCAGGTTTGTCCCACAGCATATGTGAAGCCCATGTTGGGGAGGACCTGTAATACTAGCGCAGAGTTAGAGCTCCAGCATGAGCAGGTTCAGGGTACACAGGGTAACATGTATTGTATTGAGAGTGTCTGTGTCTCTCTTCCCCATCAATAGAGGCCAGAGACCTGAACGAACAGAGTTTTAGCACAGGAGCCGGCATATGTTGCACACCCAGTAAGTTTTTGTTAGACTGGCAAGTATATTTTACCTTACCTTATATTACTGGATTCTTGTCTAGATTCAGACGACAAATTTCTTTGTGGGCAGCAACCTCACACATTATGCTTTTTAGAATTTGATGGCAAAATATGAATTTAAGGCTGAGTATACGCAGAATTCAAAACCAAGATAGAAAGAATAGAAATGTTCATACTGCAGATTAAAATGCTACTTAAACCACTGGTTCCTAAAAATGTTAATAGTTTGATAAGGTGGTTCTAAATAAAGCTCAATCTTATATAAATCCAGTGACCATGAATGCTGACAGCCTAATACTTTTAATTGCATGGGATTAAAATCAAGAATGTAGGTATAAAACAGAGCTATGTAGCAAACTGCTGATAGAATCTCCAATGGAGAAGGAAGAAGTTTTTGTTTTTATTGTATATTCTTATTTTTTAATGTTTATATTTAGCAAGAATTTATATAAGCCTTTTGTGATGAAAAAGCAGAGGAGAAACAAAATGATTCTGTATTATTGCAAAATTTAATGAGTTATTTTTTACATATAATATCCATCTTTCAATCTTCAGAGTTCTCTGCGTCAGGAAACACATGGAGTAATTCCGATATGGTCCCTACCCTCAAGGGGACTATATAAAGACACATGTCTAAGATACTTGAAGTAAGAACAAGAATGAAATGACTTCAAAGACATTGTCTGAGACCAGCTCCCCAAGGTCAGGCACCATGTTGTTTCCATGGTATGAATAGTTCCTTAGTACATTAAAAAGACTTAGTGCTAATTTATGGAGGGCATGATAATCTGTTCACACGGCTATTATTTCTTTGAACTTATTTGTAAAATTCAGTATCTGGCATTGCTGTCAAACTGCTATCTCTGAGTTTCAAACCATTACCTTATTTTACTTACTCTTATAGGCTCTAAAGTGAAGAAAAAGAAGTTAGCTACATTTTTAAGTCTTGGAAATGTTATGCCAATGAAAGATGATTGATACCTGTACAGTAAAGAGCAAATTGCTTTTTCCTTTGATCTCATGTGTGGAAATGTGCCCATTTGGGTCCTTCCCAAAATCAGAGGACCATTTGGGGTTATTAAAATCCAACTAAAGTGTCAACTGGCATGTGGCTTTGAAAGAGAGTGGCTAGCAATACAAATGTTGGTTACCTCTGGAGAATAATAATAATAATGATAATGGTAGTAGTAGTAGTAAACAACAAAAATGAGCCATTAGAAAACATCAGTGAAAGATTTAGGCCTCTAAACAGAGACAAAAGGCTATATAGATGTTTGTGTTTGTCTCATCTGAGACAAATTCTAATGGTTTGACACTTCCAAATGCTTCTCTAAATTTGGGTGTAGATGACTTGACCACCGAAAAAAGGACATACCTACCTAAGGGGAAAGGAACTACTACATATGGTTAATCACACATACAGGTATGATTTGACAAATGTTTATATTATTTTAAATGAAAGTCTTAAATGACAATTTTTTTACTGCCTTAAATATGAAGTAACTCTTCTTTACTTTTTTTGTTTATTTTCTTTTTGCAAGTTTGCTACATGAAATTACACTTAAAATTAGAAAGAGATAGTGAAGGACAATTGAGCTCCATAAAGTACGATAACCTGTTAGATCAGCATTGTTCTATAATTATAAGTCTTATAATAAAAATTATTTTCTTATTATTGAACAGCAACGTTCAAACTTAGATTAAGTTGCATGTAGGAATAGACTTTCCAGTGAAGACTAGAATTGCTTCCAAACAATGATATATTGTTAGTATATTAACTATAGAAATTTAGGAAGGTGTAATATTGGAACTGAAATCAAGTGCTACAAATAGAAGCTATTATAGGTTAAGTAGATGATCACATCTTTCTGTGACTCAGTGTAACGAGACTTGAAATTCTGTGTTTTGGAGTATAGAAGTAACTTTTACTTTTCTTTGCTTCCTAAAATGCTAAGAGATCTCTTAGTTTATGTTTGTAGATCTTTCCACATTTCTACATAATTAAAAACTTGGGCACACAGACATTTTAGAGGGCATAGAAATGGCCACAATTCAACTTGACTGGTTTTGGCCAAGGCTGTTGTAAGAATTGCCAAACAAACAAAAAATTATTATAAATTACATACCAAAATTAACATTGCAACTTTTACTAAACATGTGTAACTTCAACACTAAAAACTGATTTTACATGGTCATCAGAATGAGTGTATTACCATGTCACTAACTGCTGCATCTGAAATAACCGAATTTTCAAAAAGCGAGTACAAAAGGGAAGGCATGGTGAATTGGAAAAGTGTCAGGCAAATTACAAGCAAATACCTTTCCTAAAACTGATCTTGACCTGAATAACCCACAAAGAACTTCTGATGTGGTTCCAGATCCACAGAACAAAATAGAAAACAATTTTTGTGGGGCAAGTGTTCCCAAATCACCCTAGACTGGATTAGAGGGATGTTCTGGTTACCAGCATGTTTCATGATCATGGTAGTGTCTGAAGATGAGTGAGGGTAATGGCTTTCTAAGAGTGGAAAACATGAGATTGCCCAGGGAAATGTGCTAAAGTAGTATTTTAAGATAAATGTATACTACTGAAGTAGTTTTTACTGGATGGAGTCATTCTGCAATGGCATTCAATCCAAGATCTAGTCACCCCAGAGCTGAAAAAGTAGCCTCAGAATTCACAGAAGTGGAATAAAAATAAAACGACAAACAATAGCTAGAAGCAAGTCCTTATAATTCATAATTCCCTTTCAGGACATCATGCAATTTTGACAGATAATATAGAATTCTTTCCTTTCACTCTCTATTCCCCAAATATTTAATTATGACCATATGAAACGAGCTATGTTTTGATTGAAGGGAGTCCAACATCTGAATGGGTCAAAGATGCTGGGGATTAGGGGTAAGATGAAAATTTTATTTAGAAATGAGTTTTGTTTTGTTGTTTCCAGATTTGCAATCAGCATATTGCCTGTCTCCTATCCTTCTCTAATCCCCAACCCTTCTTACTCTGACAGCTGAGCCTCTGTAATGCCTGCTTCTAGAGGGAGCTCAGCATTGGCTTTGGGAACAAATTCTGCTGTGAGATACAGAGACTGATTATAAGGAGCTGCTGACTAGAAGTTTATCAATTTAATATTAAATCCTTGGTTCTATCTTGCACTTCCATGCAGTTCCCCAGAGACTAACTCCCCTGTCTGAAACTCAGTTTCCCAAGAGACTGAATATTTACATTACTAAATTTTTTCTCATGTTTTTAAAATTTCAAAGTATTACAGGGATACAAATATTTTTGGTTGCATGGATTACTTCTGTAATGCTTGAGTCATGGTTATAAGTGCGCCCATCACCGTACCCATATTAAGTAGGTTATTGCCCATCCCCTCCCCTTCCTTCCCACTGCTGGATTTCCATCGAGCCTTACTGCACATGTATGCTCATCAGTTAGTTCCAATTTAATAGTGAGTACATGTGGTGTTTGTTTTTCCATTCTTTAGATATTTCCCTTAAGATAATGGTCTATAGTTCCATCCAAATTGTTGCAAAAGGCATTGAGTCATCCTTCTTCATGGCTGAGTAGTATTCCATGTCTTTTTCCCACTTTTTAATGTGGTTGTTTGGTTTTTTTTCTTGCTGATTCGTTTGAGTTCTTTGTAGATTTTGGTTATTAGCCCCTTATCAGATATATAGCTTGTGAATATTTTCTCCCATTCTATAGGTTGTCTGTTTACTTTGT
>NW_012149729.1:3523794-3526660 GCF_000956105.1 Propithecus coquereli
CCTTAATTTCTTTCTCTTGCTTAATTTCTCTTGCTAGGACTTCCAGCACTATGTTGAATAGAATATATCTTCTATCACAGTGCAATAAATCTAGAAATCAACACCAAGAGAAAATTCAATTTTACACAAAGTCATGGACATTAAACAACCTCCTGCTGAATGATTATTGGATCAATGATGAAATTAAGATGGAAATAAGAAGATTCCTCAAACTGACAAAGGGGACACAAGCTAACAAAATCTGTGGGATTCAGCAAAAGCAGTCCTAAGTGGAAAATTCATAGCCTTAAATGCATGCAACAAAAAGAGAGAAAGATTACACATTAACAATCTAATGACACATCTCAAGGAACTAGAAAAGGAAGAACAAATCAAACCCAAAGCCAGCAGAAGAAAAGAAATAACTAAGATCAGAGCAGAACTAAATGAAATGAAAACAAAAAAAAATACAGACGATCAGTGAAGCAAAGAGTTGGTTCTTTGAAAAGATAAACAAAATCAATAGACTTCTTGCTAGACTGACCAGGAATAGAAGAGAAAGGACCCTAAGCTCAATGAGAAATGAAAAAGGAAATACTATAACTATCCCAGAGAAATATAAAATATCATCTGTGAATACTATAAAAATCTCTATGCACATAAACTCAAAAATGTAGAGAAATAGACAAATTCCTGGAATCACACAACCTCCCAGGGCTCAGTCAGGAAGAAATGGAATTCCTGAACAGACAAATAATGAGAAGATTGAAGATTGAAGCAGCACTAAAAAATCTTCCAACAAAGAAAAGATGTGGACTAGATGGATCACAGCCGAATTTCATCAGACCTACAAAAAAGAGTTGATACCTGTACTGCAGAAATTATTCCATAACATCGAGAAGGAGGGAATCCTCCCCAACTCATTCTATGAAGCCAGTATCACCTTAATACCAAATTCAGGAAAGGACACTACTGAAAAAGAACACTACAGCTTGGTGGGGGGGGGGAACCAAGGGCAACACACACAACCTAAACATCTGTACCCCCATAATATGCTGAAATAAAAAAAAAAGAGAACACTACAGCTCAATATCCCTTATGAATATAGATGCAAAAATCCTCAATAGAATACTAGCAAACCAAATTCAACAGCACATCACAAAAATAATCCACCACAACCAAGTGGGCTTGATCCCAGAGATGCAAAGATGGTTCAACATACGTAAACTGATAAATGTGATCCACCACATAAACAGAAGCAAAGATCATATGATCATCTCAATAGATGCAGAAAAAGCATTTGACAAAATTCAGTACCCTTTCATGATACAAACCCTCAACAAACTAGGCATAGATGGAACATATCTCAAAATTATAAAAGTCATATATGACAAACCCACAGGCAACATCATACTGAATGGGGAAAAGCTGAAAGCATTGACACTAAGAACTAGAACAAGACAAGGATGCCCACTGTCACCACCTTTTTTTTTTTTTTTTTTTGCCCATGCTAAAGCGTAGTGTCATCATCATAGCTTACTGCAACCTCAAACTCCTGGGCTCAAGTGATCCTCCTGCCTCAGCCTCCCCAGCAGCTGGGACTACAGGCACATGTCACTATCCCTGGCTAATTTTTTTTTATTTTTTGTAGAGACAGGATCTTGTTCTTACTTAGTCTGGTCTTGAATTCCTGGCCTCAAGCAATCCTCTCACCTTGGCCTCCTGGAGTGCTAGGATTACAGGCATGAGCCTCCATACCTGGCCCATGTTACTAACTTTTTGATATTATTTGAATGATCTTCATTAGTCTTATTATAAGCTAAATTCCTATCCTACTCTATTTACATATCTATCTTGGGTCCTGGAATCCACTGGACATTTACTCACAGGTATTGGTTTCCATCTATCTCTCTTGTACTTAAATTTTTTATTTAAGATTAAGGCAGCAAAATACTGCCTCTAAACAATTTGTGTGGACCAACATTTCCAACTGCTGACTTCACTGTAGGAATTTACTCAGCCTTTTCAAAGGAGATTTTTCATCAGGCCATTCAGTTTCTTGTCAGAAAAGCTCTCCAGTCTCCTGTCTGAGGTGGCATATGCCTGACTGCGGCATTCTAGATCTGGGGAAAAGTTTAGGGCTCCCCGCTTCAGGTACCAACTTTGTGTTCATCTTTCTGTTTCCAGTCTGTAGATTAATTTGTTCTTTATTACACTTGTATTTCTATTATATTCTAATTTCATCCCAGTATTTCACAGCAATTACTCTTAATATGGTCAGAAAGGACCTCCTTAATGCCAAAACCAAGAGTATTTTGAAACCCTTATCTTAATAGTTCTACCTATTACATTTGACCAGGCTGATACTGTGTCCATCTCTCCTTTTTACAAACTATTACTGTTTGGCTTTCCATGGCTGCACCCTTTACTAGAGTTTTCTGCTAACTGTTTATGCTATAAATTCAAATGATCTTATTTCTCCAAACTTTGCTTAAATATTGGTGTTTCTGGGACTTTCTTCCTCAGCTCTTGTCACTCTGCTCGCTTTCTCTGGATGATCTATTTTCACAGTTTCAACTCCTACCTATTTTCTGATGACTCCCAACTCTATCTCTAGTCGCTACCCATTTCTCAAGCTTCATACTTGTATATCCAATGCCCCTTAGAGAGCTCCACCTCAAACACAACATGTTCAAAACTGAATTCATCATCTGTTCCTAAGTTGGGGCCTTTTCGTTATTCTCTGTCTCAATCACCAGTTCAGACAGATCTCTAAGCAGTAACCCAAGTTAGACATCATCTTTTATTCTTCCTACTCCGATATGTCACAGATAAGATCTACAGATATTATTATTTTTTAATAATGCTTGTGTTTGTCCACTTCTCT
>NW_012149729.1:3528050-3551090 GCF_000956105.1 Propithecus coquereli
CAAAGAACTGAAACTCCCTTCTTTTTTTCTTTCCATGGTGCCAGAATCAAAGAAAACCTGCTGGTATTAGTGCTGGGCAGTGATGACAGATGGTTTTTGTTGAATGAATCAAAAGCTGTAGCTGCATTTGCCAAAAAAGGAAAATATTATATAAGGTTTATACAACCTACTAAAGCAATTAATAATCACATAACAATTGGTTGTGGATTTGCCCCTTCTTCAGCCAGGTTTGGGCTGATAATATTATCGTATCCTTTCCAAGTCTTAGCTTGTTCACAGGAGAAGTTTGCCACATAACTAAACGCATGATCCAAAACCTCCCTTGGGCAAGAGCTACCTGGATCCTGTTTGTTGTCCTGTGTAAATATTGGGAAAATAAAATTCCATTTTCACCAATGAAAAGAAACACCTGCTTTTCTAATCAGCTGGAACATTTTAGTCAGGATTGATGCACACCAGTTGGGAAATTGTTTATAGATTCGTGTTGGCAACATATTCTCTTTCGATGCCTTGACAGATGAAAGAGACACCTCAAGACCTTTAATCTTACCTATGGCGGTAAGTGCTCACTGAAGCAGGTTTGTTATGTCTACAACAGAATTCTGACCACAAACCAAAGAAGAAACATCAAGATCTTACGTTAATGATTAAACCAATCTTTCTCAGGTATCCTTGAATCTGTTGTGGGAATAATTTTGTAGAACATCAGAAGATGCAAAGCCCCCAAGCCAGAATTATTATGGTTCTAATACAATTGTTTCCAATTCTTGCTATTATTTTATGGTAAACTTTCTTTGCCAGACTCATAAGATGAACACAGAGGAAAAAAAGGTTATCAACAGAATTTCTTCTCCTTAATATATTTTGCATGAGATGAGTAGTCAGCTTTTTCCTGGCTTGCTACATTCATCATCAAACCACCCTTTATAAGGAGTTTTAGATTTTTTTGATTGTTAGTAATAAGCTGACAGTGATTTAAGATGGGCAATGGTTTAGGAAGATTATAAAATGTCAGTGTCAGCTCTAGAGACTTCCTGAGGTACAAGTGTTACAAATTGTTTAAGAGTTAGGCAACACTTATGCCTAAGCAATGAATGAGTTTAGAGATTTTATCATGAAGGGAGTCCATTGAGAAAGATGATTTTATCAGTTCTGTGTTATAACTGGAAAGGCAAATGCTCCAGTGGCGTATTTCAGCTCAAACACGAAAACTTCAAAATAGATAACACTACTCTGAAATCAACTGAGATAATTTTGGGGAGACCTTACGGTCTGCCATCAAGACAGCATGCATTTGAAACAGAGTCAAGGAAAAGTAATTTGTACATGATAATTACTCACAAAAAATATAAAATCAAATAAATGAAATAGTTTTACCTGACATGCTTGAATCATTATTATGCAAATTAAGAAGAGTTTTTATTTGTGATAATTAAGTGCCAATATTCTAGTGCTGATGGTTCAAAGAGCCTTTTTTGTGGTTTCCAAATTCCATGACTATTAGTGCAAACTGGTTGATGTTGTGACAGGAGATACACGTAATGCAATCGTGTGGGAAGGGCATCTTCTGCTTTTAATTGGAGCCATGCTGGAAATCATTGAAGGGCATTTCCTTTTTAGACTTTCAGAGCACTAAAGCAAAAAAAGAAAAGCAGACCCTCCCCCCAAAATACTAATCGAACACACATTCTATAAACATAAATAGATCTTTATAAAAGATACCCAAAAAGCCAATCTGTATGTTGTCTTTCAAAGTCCCCATTTTCTGTGGGTTTGGCAACCACTGGCTGCTTTTGTGGCCAACTGTGATCCTGAGCTGGCTCAGTTGCAAGTTCATTGTTTCTTTCTCTTTATGGCTACCGCTCTTGTGTTTGTAAGTCTTGACTTTTTGCAAATAGGATACGGACTCTAAGGATGTTATATTTTCTTGTAGAAGAAATTAGTAGACACGCAGTATCCTACAGCTTAAAATATGTTCTACAGCAGCATGGCCACACTTCAAGCTGCTAGATCAAAATTTAAAATGTCATGTTCTCTACTGTGGCTGCAGGCTCTCACGTCTGTGAGATGCAGTTCTGTTGGTCATATAAAAGGATGATGTGAATCCATCAGGAAATCATATAGAAGGACTAATGCAGTGTCAATAACTTTTTCGGTATTTGTAAGAATCTGGGGACCAAGAGGGATTCTGACAGTCAGCAAAGGGCTGAAAAAAAGAATCTAAAGGAAACTTTAGTTGTCACCTCACTAGTCAACCCACCAATGAATGCATCTTGGTTTTCAGGAGGAGCCAAGCAGGAAAGAACGAGTGAATTGGTATCTGACAGGAAGATAAAATAAGGCACTCTCCATCTCAGTTTTAGCTGAATCTCCTGCGACCTACAGCAGAACAACAGTTAGCCAAGAAACCTCATATTCCAAGCAATGTCTGGACAAAATCCAGTTTTGCAAACCATTGTCTCGCCAAAAGATTTGTGTGACAAAGAAGAAGGAAGAGACAGAATTTCTGTGTGTTTTCCAAATGCTTTGTGGTCTTCTTCCCCTTTGGGGTGTTGCATCATTCTTGCCCTAAACCAAGTGAGAGGGGCCTTCAAGAGATCAACTTGAAGAGCTGAACACATGCCTGTTGGAGTATTAGAACTGGCTATGGATTAGCTTTAAGGTGGCAGAGACAGCAGGCTTCATTAGGAATTAACTGCATTTTCAGCAGCAGCAGAGCAAGCATGCATGAGTATTTCTGTAGACCAAATGTGAGCAACTAAGTGCTATTCTGAATATTTTCCAAGAGGATGCCTGGAGGGGCAACATGACCCCCAACAGAGTGATGGACAGTTGGATACCAAGGGGCCAAAGAAGGAATCCAGTTGTAGAAGAGGTATTGCCTCTATCAAGGAAGTTGTGGCCAGAAAGTTCCAGGTGGGGGAGTGGACTTCAAGGAAGTTCACGGAAGCACTCTTAAAAAAGAAAGAAGTAGCATGCTATACTCCCAGAGCATATCTCCGGGTTATGCCTGCACCAGTCGAGTAAGACCTTTCTTATCCTTAACATTTCCTCTCCACTCTGATCCAGTGCAGAAAGAGGTAGAAGAGGAGTATTAAAGCAAGATGAGGAAATAGCAAAGAAGCCTCCTGCATTGGGCTTTTGAGACTGAGGCAGACATGAGTTGACGGAGGGGATTGACTTATGTGATTATGACCCAGGACTGGACAATTTTAGCACTCAAGTGATACTACTATGCCTGAAAGTGATTGGAGACCTTTTGTTATATGAAAGTGGCATTAAAGTTATGGGACCTAAGATTTTATTCAAGGGGTAGGAAGGAAATAATCCACAGAGGGGGAGTTTGAAAGGACAGGAGGGAAAAGAATAAGATTGTTTTTAGCTATCACTGTATCAGCTAAGCCTATTTAATTACTAGTTACAAATAAAATCATTTTCACCCCTGGGGAGAAGAAAAAAAAGCTACTCAAAACACAGGCCCTCCTTTAGGCATTGAATGAGCTGATGGAGGAAGGGCATTCATCAGTTTGGCACATTATATAGACTGGATTTTTACAAGCTACCTCCAGTGAAGATTTTTGTCACCTTCTTTGGAAGCAATTTCTAATGAGAAGGCTTGAAGTCTATCAGCAAAGGCAAGCACTTTCTAGGTTCTCATCATCCTGCATGCATTGACCAATGGTCCTAGTTCTGAAGTATCTAAATAAACATTAATTTTTTAACACCTCATTTCATAGAACCAAAGTTGTGATTATCACACGCCTTGGCTGAGTGATGATGAATACATCAGTTAACCTCCTCCTGACATCGTGTTTTTCATGTAAAATAAGACTGACAATGCAATTAAAGATATAACAAAAAATTTTTTTAAATAAAAAGCTATGAAAATCAGATAGCCACCGTAAATACCTCATGGAAATGACATGCACACTTCCCCTGCAGAAACTCTTTGTATCGTCCCATTGTTATAGTGAACGTATCAACTACTTCATAGCCATACTTTTTTGCAGTATCCAAAATAATCAAATTTTCTTTCCATAAATTCTGTACTTCACTCTGTATTGCAAAGCAGAAGAATGAGGATTATTTTATCATTTAATAACTTAGGCAGAAATCAAGTACATGTTCTCTTTTTCACAGGGATTGATCATATTGTAAGATAAAGATTCTCACATGCATTTCTTATGATTTGTTCTAACTTTTTTTACTCAAAACATAAATGTAACCATTCATGCATATATAAAACAGCAGTACATAAAGTCTATAGTGGCACATAGTTTTGAATTCCCTTCCATAAAAAGTAGTTACATTCATTGCCCACAAAGACCCATGAAAATATCTAAAATTCTTAATTTAAAAATCAACATTTGGTTTCTTAAAGCTGAATAGTACTCCATGATATACATATACCACATTTTATTAATCCACTCATGTATTGATGGACACGTGGGTTGTTTCCACATCTTTGCAATTGTGAATTGTGCTGCTATAAACATTCGGGTGCAGGTGAAACAATGGTGATATAGCACCTCTTGTATACTCCTGGATAGAGCTGGAACGCATTCTACTAAGTGAGGTATCCCAAGAATGGAAAGACAAGCACCACATGTACTCACCATCAAACTGGTATTAACTGATCAACACATAAATGCACATATAAGAATAACATCTATTGGATGTTGGGCAGGGGGGAAGGGGAGGGGGGAGGAGGGAGGAGGGGACGGGTATTTGCATACACAAAGAGTGCAATGCGCACCACCCGAAGGATGGACATATTTGAAACTCGGACTTAGGGGGGCAAGGGGGGGGCAAGGGCAACATATGTAACCTAAACATCTATACCCCCATAACATGCTGAAATAAAAAAAAAAATCAACATTTGGGAATCACAAATGCTACCTCCTATTTGGATTCTCAGCCATTTAGTCACTTGAGTATTAATTAGCATCTGCTTTTGCTTAGCTCTTGCTGATGGGCAAGAATACAAAGATAAATAAATCATTGTCCCTGATCTTAGGACACAGCGTTCTAATAGGAGAAACAGATATTTAAACATTTAGTGAGTCCTTCATTGGAGTAAATATACCAGGCTCTGGCTAGTACTAGACACAGAAGAAGCTCTTCCAGAGGCAGGGTGGCAGCTGGACAGCGAGGCTTCAAGAGGGGGTTCCTGAATAGCCTCGCATGAGGTTTGCTAATTGGATGGGGTGAGGAAAGAGAGAAGGGGAGTGCTTTGGGGAGCAGGAGAACTGAGTGAAGGTCCCAGCTGCTGCCACTTTGGGTCACATTCCTCCCTCCCTCCCAAACCATGTCCCAGGAGTTTTAGTTAAATCTACTCTGTCATGGGGAAGGAGAACTCCACTAACTACTGTAGCTCCAGGACTCTTGGCCTGGCCAAGACTTTCTCAGAACTGGTCTGCAATCCACTCTTCCTACCCAATCCATCCTTCTTCCTCTCCATATTACAGCTAAACACAGTTCCCCAGGACATAGTAGGCACTCAAAAGACATTTGGCACAGATAGAGTGATACACATTGGGTGCTGTGGTCTGAAACTTTTCCTGTCTGCTTCTGAACTCTTCCCTTTATTCTTCCCAGGTAGTCTTCCTAATAAATCCCCCCATTTGGCTAATCCTACCTTGGTTTCTGTTTCTTGGAGAACAAAAACTGACACAGGGAGGGAATTGCACTCCCGCTTCCCTTTTCTAAAGGGCAAAAAGAATTTTTAAGTTTTTGGGTAAAAAAAGCAAATAATTACTTGCATTTGTTAAGCCAACTGCAGGATAAAGAAGTAGCATAAATATGTCCAATTTTCTGTTTTCTTCACTGTGCTTACAAGACTATTTTTGTGTGACATTCAAAGAAGAATGTTTTCTTCAAAATAAAGGTAGTGAATAGAAAAGGCTCATAAAACATCTGGAGGAAAAGAGACAGATGCAAATTTGCTCTGTGACTCAAAGAGTCTATGCAAAGCGATGCTCAGTATTGTTTGTTGGTTTTTCTTGTCCAGTTATGAGAATTTTCTCAATTTTAATGTGTCTAATTATGGAAGGCACTTGGAACTTTAAAAGTTAGCTGTTTCCAGAAAAGTTTTCTAGAGAAGGGTCATTTCTGTGGGAAACAGACTCATAAATGGAAATTTGCATGCAGGAGGCTAATAGGACAGTGCTCTTGGGATCGACACCTATGGGAGCAAGGGGAGAAGGATTGGGCAGAGTGAGAAGCTGAACTGTAATGCCCTTGCAACACAGGCTTTCACCGGTCCCACTGGCAGTTCTAGAGCTGGGGTGGCCCACAGTGAGGAAAGGGGCCTGAGTCTTGGAACCCCTGCATGGGCAAGTTGAGTCTCTGCAGCAAAGACAATTCTTGGTGGGACTCAGGTGAGTCACCAATAGGACAAGGGAATGAATGTCCCCTGGAAGGGGCAATCTGGGAGCACACAAATCATAAAAAATATCACTCACTCATTTGTGCACAGATATTTTTTGAGGTTCTACTGTATGCTGAGAACTATTTGGCTTTTGGGATACCAAGTGAGCCATGCCAGTCCCCTCCCCCACCCCCACATCCTTGCTGTCATAGAGATTACTGTTTAGCAGGGGAGACAGACCAGCAAAGGGTACAGGTGCTGAGCACCATGAGTGAGGACTTCAGGGCAGCAGCAGCCAACTTATTCTAGAGTGTCAAGAAAGTTTTCTCAGAGGAAATAGCATTTAAGCTAACACTGGAAGCATGTGGTGGGAGAGTGGGCTCTAAGAAGAGGGAACAGTGATTTCAAAGGCTTGGAGGTGACTGAGAGCATGTTGTGCTTGAGAAATTGAAACACACTCAGCCTGACGGAGCTGGGTGGTGGGGTGTGTGTGTGTGTGTGTGTGCACACGCACATGTGTCTGCATGCATATGTGTGTGCATGCACGTGTGTCCGTATGTGCTGGTACCAAGGGATCAGCCTGCAGAGGAAGGCAAAGGCCAGTCCTGCACGATGAGGAGTTCAGATTTGCTTCCTGCCTTCATTTGCTCTTATCTCTCTCTCTTTCTTTCTATTCTTTTGCCCCCCTCTTCTTTTCTCCTTCTGACCTCACTCAGTTTGAAAAGACTGGTAAGCACCGCCAAAGCCCGTGCTGTGGGCATCATGTTTAACACAGTGTCCGGCACACAGTAAGTGCCGAAGAAGAATTTACTGAGATGAACATAAGCTGGGCCCACAGTACTCCAGTTTCTGTGAGAAGCTGCAATCAAAGAGGCCCAGTGGAACTACCAGAGTCCTCGAGATGGAAATACAGTCTTGATCTGTAGCCTTCAAATAACATTAAAGGGATCCAACTCCTAACCCATAGCAAAAATTATCAAAGCTTCCATCTCTTGATCCTAAATAGTCTTAAACCCTCCAGCTACCCCAGATGTTAAATACCTCAACTCATTTTAAACTACCTTAACCCCTCCTGCCCCCAAGATGATGAATTTGGAGGCTTTACTTTGGCCACTTTCTGCCAATTCTCCTATTTTTGCATCAGAGAAGATCCGGTAGATGTCCAGGCAGATAAAGTTCTGAGAAAGGCGGGGGAAAGGTTGTGTGTTCTGTGCTGGGCAAAGCTAGGAGCGTGCAACACAGACACAAAAATATATCTCAACCTCTTACATATTAAATGGACAGCTTCCTCTCTCCCAGTTCCCAGTGCTATCCTGAGCCGTGACTCTGCAATTACACACCAACTCCCGGCTGCTCCCAAACTCTCCGCACTTCAGCAAGAGCAGCTGGTTCTCTTCCCTACAGATGTTGTCTTTCTTTTCTTTTCTGAGACTCCTATTCAATGCTGAGACTAATTTACTGTCTTCTATAAGAACTGGTCAGAGGCCCTAACTCCTTTCATTTGTGAATATCCTACCAGAGGAAAAACCAATGATACTACTTCAAAGATGATTTTTTTTTAAAGCAATCAGTCAGAAATCATCTTCAAAAAGACCACTCTTTCCCAAAGGACTCATTGATAATGACAGTTTCATTTGTGGTTTCAGCATGAACCTGAAGAAAGGAAAGCCTTTCTATATAGCCTTTAAAGGTCTGTGCAACATTGGTGGGGTAACGGAGACTGAAAGCATAGTCTCCCTCATATACCCCTCTGTTCTATCGTTTTGCATAGTTTGGCACCCCCTTTCTCCTTTTATGAACTCAATGCATTATTTACAACACACTGTGGGCTATGGTCTTCTTGTCTCCAGAAATAATTGATTTGGGATCATAATCCTTAGTATATCATCTCCTTTGATTTTTGTGAAGGTTGCTCAATATTATAGAGTGCTTTTTGTGTCTTCTTCCAGCAGGGATCCTTATAGGAACCATGAAGTTCACACAGCCCAGAGGAAATGGGCTTACCTGTGTTAGGAAATGCACTCCGTCCACTGGCAGATGAAATCCAATTCCCAAAGTTTTGATGATCACTAGGATATTGAGTAAATTTTCCCTGAATGAAATAATCAGAATTCTAAAGTCATTAATCTCAATTACATTTCTAGATGTTTCTTGTTTATGTAAACAAATATAGTGGAATTTTTTAAAAAATGTGATAATTGGCATATAAGACTAAATTTCCATTTTATAGATTTGATATATATTAGGGGTTTTTTTTGTTTTTTTTTTTAGGATAGAATTTTATATGTCACTGGACATGTTTTGATCTGTGGTAAATGTAAATTTGGATACCAAAGAGCCACATTGTAATTGGATACCAAAGGATTTTGAAATATTTTAAACTGGACTTTAAGTACTTAATTCTGAATTACAAGTTGTTCTTTAAATAAAATCTGGATAAAACTCAGTAACATCAATACTAACTTTTTGTGACTTAGAAGACAAATGACATTTATTGTTGCAGAAATTTACCTCTTCAAAACCTTGTGAATAATTTGCAGGTGATTGGAATTAAGCCACTGAACACCCCCAACAACCAATACAGTCTGGCCAGTATTCTCTAGGGGACGTGATCTGAAATCCAGGAAGAAAAACAACACATGTTGCCTTAAAACAGATGGTAAACATTGTGACTGCATTGCCTCACATTTCATTGAACCATATCTGGCATCCTGATCACAGGACCCTCTTATAATTTCCAACTCATTTTCAGCCACATTACTTGGTATGCAAGCTTTTCAGCACATTTGCTACACAGTGAGCAGTTATGACCTCCAGAGTACATTGTGGCATTGTGTCGTTCATAACTGCTCCATTGTACCTTTGTAAAAGATGTTCAAGGGCTTCTTCAAATGTTGGTCTCAATGAAGGGCTTATCCAGAACTGAGGATAGTAGGAATAACTGATAACAGTCTTCCCACCATTGACGTTGCGATAGAATTTAGTGCCATGCACCTTCTGCCATTCCTGCAACGTTTCATTCAGTCTTTCGATCAGGTAGTACATGATCCCTCTGTTGGTTGAATCTCCAATGAAAAGAATCTATAAATTAAAGAGAAAAATATTTGTTTCCAAATCTGATGTTTACATGGTACAGGAGATAGTTTAAAATAACTAATTTTGTGACTATTCATAACTAGTTAATTGTTTGAAGGACAGACTTTCCGATTGTTAGAAATAACATTCATCACATTCTCCCCCAAACCTGTTCAGTTTCCTCTCTTCCGTATTCCCAGGAATGCCATCATCCACTGAAACACTAAGTCATGTTTACAGCTTTTTCCTTTATATTATCTTCAATTTCTCCATCTCCCTTTATGCTTTTCACCTTTTCATCTAATCAGCTTAACAAGTCTTATTGATTCAAATAGGCATGAGGTATTTCATAGTGCTCTAGGAATACTTAGGAATTTTCCAATCTCTTTATTTTATAGATTTGATACTGAAAATCCACAGAGGTCGCTCAATAGAGGTCATGTCTACTTGAGAAAAGAGCCACAGGACCAGAATCTAATTTTCAGAATCTAACAGCAGTCAATGTCCCAGGGTGCATATCCCCGTGTCATTTGCTCTCCAAGGAAGTCTCTCACCCCTATCACCTCCTTCCTGTCTCCACCAGCACAGCCCTGCTTCAGGCTGTTGCCGCCTCCGCGCTGGGTCCTGCTGGGTCTTCCTTCTTGCACAATGGCTGCATTCTCATTCATGCTACACACCACATTGCTGGGATGAATTTCCAAGTGTCTAGTTCTGGTCATTTTATTTACATGTTTAAAAACCATTGGCTCCTTGTTTCCTACAGAATCACATCTAAACCACTTAGGTTCAGCTAACATTTATTAGCTGAATTTTTATCACATACCAGGCTTGGCTAGGTGGAGATTTCATACAGAGTATTACCTTTTAATCCTCACAGTTGCGAGGTTTGAACCCTTAGGCTCCTTTTCCCAGATCAGGAATTCGAAGCTCAGGAATAACGAGGGCTTAAATCTAGTAAATGGTGAACCCCGGATTCAAACCCAGTCCTTTGACTCCAAGCGCGGGGTCAATGGCTCCATCCTCTCAGTGCTTCCCTTCGTGTAAGCATGTCAGACTCCTACTTTTTCACTGAACATGATTTGCACGCAACATCTGTTTTTCCTTGTGTTAATCCATCTGCCTTGAGCGTTCCTCCCACCGCAGCCCCACTCGTCAACCTCCAGACCCGATGTGAATGCCGCCTCTACCAACAGGTCTCATCCCGTGCCCCTAGTCAGAACTATTTAATACTTTCTCTGTCCTCTGTGATTTCATTACATTTTTACTTCCATTACAGATTTTACCAAAGTCTACATGAAATTATGGCTATTTGTGTCTTTGTCTTTTTTCTCATATCCTATGAAGAAGTATTTGAGGTCAATTTCTAATTTTAACTTCCCCTATAGTATGTAATGCTAAGCATGCACTTTAAAAATATTTAATGAATTAAAACTCAAAGGGACTCTTGTCACAGACAATCCCTTTTAATGTTTTTGGATAAGATTTAATTTGTTCTTTTTTTTTTTTCTTTTTCTTCTGAGATTTCTCTTTCCATTAGTCATATACGTATTTTCTTCCAATTTTAACAGCAGGAATTGTCATCATTTCTCAGGTACTTCTATATTTGTTCATATATAGTGAATTTAGTAAAACACTGCAAAGGTTTACTCTTTCTACAGTAAGCTGTGCGAAGGAATCCAGAAAGCTGCTGTAATTTGCCTTTAGATCAAAAACTGTTACCATAAGCATTGCTGAGCTAAACTGAATAACAAGATGTCAGGGCCCCAGGCACTGATCCTCTCAGTCGGGTTCCATTTAGAGCAATAAAATTCCAGTACAATAAAATAATTTGTGAAATAACTTGAATTTCTTCTTACTAGATTCGACCTGTAACTATTTCAGCTTGTTTTTCTGGCCTAGATTTTTTATTTTTAGAGGAAACTTGAATAATCAGGAAAGCTTTTAATTTCAGATACTACCAATTATCGAATTCCATTTGTATCCTAGTTTACTAGGGCTGCTATAACAAAGTACTACAGACTGGGTGGTTTCAACAACAGGAATTTATTTTCTCACATTTCTGGAGGCTAGAAGTCCAAGATCAAGGAGTCAGCAGGGTTGGTTGCTTTTGAGGCCCTCTCTGGCTTGGAGATGGCAGTCTTCTCTCTGTCTTCATGTGGGTCTTTCCTCCATGTGGGTCTGGGTTCTAATCTCCTCTTCTTTAAAGACCCGAATCATACTGGATGAGCTAGGCCCCACCCATAGGACCTCATTTTACCTGAAACACCCCTTCAAAGGCCCTATTTCTAAATACAGACCCATTCTAAGGTAGTGGGGTTAGAACTCCAACATATGAATTTGGCAGAGGGGATACAATTCAGTCCGTAATACTGAATATTAGTAAAGGACCTTTGAGATCTGCCTTTTAAATTAAATCACCACTATGTGTTTTTATTGTAGTTTCTTTTCATTTCAGTATCAAGGTCCAGTTCTTCCTGGAGTATCTCCAGGTAGCCAGTAAGGTCACTAGATGTCCGTATTGTGAGCTAATAGAGATACAGAGGTTTTCAAAAAATCAAAGTAGCTGTATGTTACTGAGAGAAAACAACGACAAAACTAGATCTCCAGTCTCTTCTATGCAGTTGTAATATGAAGATGCAGCCCACCAAAGCATGTCAGAGGCAAAACAGCCCTGTTTCAGATTTCTTAGGAACTGTTATTTATTAACTTGACAGTTTCAGACAAGCTATCTGCCTCTCCAAGAATTATTTCCTTACATGTAAAATGGGGATAACAGCGCCACCTTAGGGGACTTAAATAGATCTTGAATACTTATTCCTGGCAACAGTAAGCACACAATGGATGTGAGCTGGCATTAAGGCACAGGAAAGGCAAATAGTGTTTCTGAGTGCTTCCAGTGCACCTTGCAGTGCCTTGCTAGGTGCATCAAATTCATTAACTCGTCCAGAGAAAATGTCGGAGAAGATAGGATATATCTAAGTCACAGCAGTCTCTCTACCCTTTACCAACCCTGCTTCTGACCCCCAGCAGGATTTGAAGAGTTGCCAGAGAAACTGAAGCTCCAGATGGAGCACTGGAAGAGAGATTGCCATCCTGAGCAAACCAACACTCTCAGAACACGTCCTGGCTGTCTGCATTGCTGATTAGTGAGCAAGAGCTACATGGACGTGAAGAGGAAGCATCACCATCGTCGTTTGCTCAAGTTCCTCTTGATTGCAATAGCATTTTTGAATCTGGTAGACACACCTCTTGGACGACTATTTTCTAGATTATTTTATCCTAGTGCCTTTCCACTCATGAAAGATGGAAATGATAAAATATAATTACAATGAAAATGCATTGGTAATTTTAAGATTGAGTGCACTGTTGGTGAAGGAATTTTTGTAAGAGATTCATTGGCATCCCTGGCTAAAAGATTTCTAACTTCAAAATGTTAGCCCTTTTAAGTGCACAACATGCAATTAAAAAATAGTGTCAAGAATTAAAGAGTGGGTCTTTTCAGTCATTGGATTCATATTCAATCTTTATATCTTTTAGACCATTCAGAATTGGTGAAGTTTTATAAAGGAAATTTGTAAATTATTTGTTTTAAATGACAACTTCTATTTTAAAAGGCCTAAATTGTCATTACAAGTATTTACAACTTGCCTTACAATTTATAAACAACTCTTCCTCCTGTGAAAACTGCCTTACGCTAGCATACACAGGTATTGGTTGGTATAAGCATTCAAAGAGGAAAAAATGTGATCATTAAATACAAATAGCCAATAAGCATTTATACAAATAATCAACTTTAGTAATAAAGTATTAAAATAACTAAGTTTCCTTCCTCCCAAAGTTGCAAAGATTGTAAAAGCCCTCTGATAACTACAAATTCAGGAAAACAAAGCTTCCTGCATACTATAATACTATGTAAGCACCACGAAGGTAGGATTTTTTGTCTTTTGTTTTTAACTATTGAATTTCCAGTGAACAGAATGGTTCTCATTTGTTAAACGAGTGGATGGAAACTTTGCTGTTGTATATATAAATTGGTAGTATTTTCAAGGAATTTCATGTCTAGAAAATATTTAAGGATGTCTATCAAAAGATATTTTAAAAGCAAAATGAATTGGAAGCAGCACAAATGCTTAAGAACAAATGGTTGATTGACTATATTAAGGTATAAACATATACTTGACTTTTCATTTTTAAATAATGATATTATAATATGAATATACTGTAATGGGGAAGATTTCATGTTAACTTTCACAAAAAGGTGATTACAATTAGAATATAAATAATGATTGCATTTTTATAAATGTAAAATCTGTAGTTGTATAGAAAAGGTCCTGGAAAATTAGTCATGATTATCTTGAAATGGCGATGTCATGACAGTTTGTTCTTTTTACTCATTTGTATTTGTTAAAAGGCACATATATTGGCTTTTTATGATAAAGAAAAAAGCTAAAGGCAGCAGAAGCAACAGCAGAACAACAACAATAAATCTATTCTGTTTAAAAACACTTTGAAAATTCATGTAGTACTAATTAACTTGAATAAACTATTTCTATTCATGGAGAACAATGCTTTAAGAGAGTCAGGATTACACACTGGTTAAACAAACTCATCACAGGACTAATACCAATAATATTTTGGATTCCTGTAGCAACTTTATTCCAGAAGTTGAATTGTATCTCCTTTCTGGTCCTGTGATACGGTGAGGTAAGCCTGCCTCCATCAGGTGATCTCTGGAGATGTGCTTTGGATGAGTCATGAGAAGCTGGATCTCAGCTCATCAGCTGGAGGGAAAGTTGTGTTTGGAAGAGTTTTGCATCTGTTCGATTCCCAGAACTCTACAAGCAGTGAGAGCCACCGCCATGTCTATAGGGGCTGGTATATGTCCCACTCTTTTTCACACCATCATGGACCATAGGACCTAAAAGCACATCACATTTCTAGGCTCTCCAAAAGCTTGGAGCTTCTTTAAAAGTAGGCTTATTAAAAAATGATGAAACAGGTTAATTATCTTTATTTTGATTTCCAATTTCTCCACATCATAGTCTACGTATTAGGTAAGATAGGCTAAGTGCTGTAACAAATAGAGCCCCAAAATGTGTAATGGCTCAAATACAATTAAAGTTTATTTCTCTCTCAGGAAAATAGTCCAGGTGGTTACAGGCAGGTTTATGTGTAGGGGTGCGGAGACGGGGGGTCATTCAGGGTCCTAGGATGATTGGACTGTGTCTTCTTCAGTTATGGCTTCTAAGAACTTTCTAGACATTGATATCCAGCTGAGGGAAGCGGGAAAGCGCCAGCCTTTCTATGGGTTTCCTATGAGCCAGCCCTAGAAGCTGGCCACGTCACTGCTGACCACATTTCATTGGTTAGAATTCAGTCTCATGGCCACACACTTAATTTCAGGGAGACTGAGAAATATAGCTAAGCCGTGTACCAGGAAGAAGAGAAATTCAGTTGGATGAACACTTACCTAGTCTCTCCCACATTCCCCTATCTGCTAAGTCTTCCCGGGGAAAAACTAAGCCCTAAATTCGTATTTTTCCTTCTATGAATTAGCAAAAGTGGGAAGTATATGAAAGCCTAAATTTATAATCCATGTGATGCATAAAAGGATTTCTAGTCTTATGGAACTGGTTTCCTGGGACAAATAACAGCAAGAAATATCATTTATTGGTGAAAATGCAACCAAGACTTTGGGAATTTTTGATTTAAATGTACAATGAAATGATTTTTATCCCATTTTATTTCGTCATGAATGAACTAACAATGATAATACTTAGACACGTAAATATTTTAATCCATAACCTCCTTTCTGTTGTCACCAAAAGTAACCAGGACACAGTTAGCAAATAGTTATAAAGAAATGAAAAGGGAAGATTAGGTGGCTCTCTGGGTTGAGTCAATACAAAGGTAATAAACTCTCTGCAGCTTGTCAGTGTCTCAGATCCTTCTGATCTATTGAGGTAGGGAAAGAATTGGGTGTATGTAGGATTAATAGACAAGAAAAGAAAATTTTTTAAAAAATCATTTCCCTCCTCTCTTGCTTTACTCCTGCATAGGTTCTATCTTCAGAATTTACAGAAGTGGGAGTATTTCTTTGGAGCCAATAAAATGCATGTAGATGCCGACACAAGACTCAGCCCAGCTAAGGGGAAGCCACTGGAACCTTCCAAAAGGGGAAGTTATATAGGAGTGCAGCAGGAGCTAACGTCCAGGGACTGCCAGTCTAGGGACTGCCTACTTACTGCAGAGCTGTCCCATTG
Source organism: Propithecus coquereli (assembly GCF_000956105.1). Taxonomy (NCBI): domain Eukaryota; kingdom Metazoa; phylum Chordata; class Mammalia; order Primates; family Indriidae; genus Propithecus; species Propithecus coquereli. The sequence continues at coordinate 3,543,759 of NW_012149729.1, forward strand.
GTATAAATAAAGGGAATGAAAGTGAGGTGAGGAGGAGTCTCATTCATTACATCTAGTTCAGGGCCAAGCCTAGGCCATGTGTTTAGAAAGCTCTACAGTGATTCTGATGAGCCCCAAAGTTGAAAATCACTGATCTCATAAGATAAACACCCATTTCTAAATGATGCGAGGGGTAATTCAGCTGTAACATGAGGCTGAGACTGATCAGATGGCTAATGATATGTAGGTCATGATGAAAATCTAGTTCAACAAAGCGTCTCTCTGTGAAATGCGATATGGTTACGACGGATGTTTTCCAATCATGCATTTTAATTAAATCGGCTATAGAGGAGCAGCTCAATTTCTGTCTGGGGTCAAAAACAAATGTAAGATTGACACTTAGGCAAATGATTCTCAGACACAAAGTGTAGTAAAAAAGGAAAGCAAGCAACTATATAACATCGCCTAGACATAGATCTTTTAGCTGCTTGGAGCAAAATTCTTTTCCTGTACTGCCATTTCATCTGGACCGTTGTTGTATTTGTTGAATGCTGAAGGAGGGGATCATGTGCAAGTCATTCTTCCCTGGTGAGAGTGACTACACTCCTCTCCTTTCATCCATCCCTATTTATTGAAACTGACAGGCAACAATGAATTATGTAACCGTAATGGAATTCACATATTAGTGAGAACATATTATTATAAATTAGCCACACTTCAAAACTTTAAACACCTTTAAGTCCAAGACACTATTTAACTTACAAACATTACTTAAAAATTTAACTTACATTTCCTGTTTTAACAGCTGAGTTTAAGTACTTTCCGTAAATATTGCCTTTTTATATTTCCCTTTCTTAATTGCACTCTTCTCTCAGATATTTTATTACTGGTTTAAATTCTGAACTGTTTTCAACTGACAAACAAAATAAAAGCTTGTTTAATTCAGTTGGGTAAGGCTCCTAAGTTTTTTCAGTTGTAAATTTGATTATCATATTTCTAAACTACTTCCTATATATTTCACGCTATGATTATCAAGTTATGTACTGAAAAGTTTTTTTTTTTTTTTTTTTTTTTGAGACAGAGTCTCACTCTGTTGCCCTGGCTAGAGTGAGTGCCGTGGCGTCAGCCTAGCTCACAGCAACCTCATACTCCTGGGCTCAAGCAATCCTCCTGCCTCAGCCTCCCGAGTAGCTGGGACTACAGGCATGTGCCACCATGCCCGGCTAATTTTTTTTTTTATACATATTTTTAGCTGTCTGATTAATTTCTTTCTATTTTGTAGTAGAGACAGGGTCTCGCTCTTGCTCAGGCTGGTCTCGAACTCCTGAGCTCAAACAATCCGCCTGCCTTGGCCTCCCAGAGTGCTAGGATTACAGGCGTGAGCCACCACACCCGGCCTGAAAAGTTTTTATAAATGTTCCATTGAGAGTTTATTAAGTAAGAAGTGGGTATCCATTTAGAGAAATGTGTGAAAGTAAAATTGAAAACATAGCTTGTTTTTCTTCAGTTGATTTTGCTGTAATTCGACACAATTATATAATCACAAAACCAACACACATAAACAAAAGCCTATAATGAAGTAAATCATATTTGGATCAATTTAGAATTTAAAAGAGGTCCCGCATTTACCTGCCCTCCATACGCCTATGTTTGCCACAGAAATGGATTATACAAATGCTCCAAGGAGGAAGCTTACTCCATCTTTCTACCTAAGAGTCTATTCACGTTGCTGAAATAAATGCAAATGACTGAGATGAGAAAGTAAGTCCTGCTCACACCCAGGCCATTAAGTGTGGTTAGGTTCCTGACAAGTTACTGGAAGCTTGAACCCCTTTCCAAGTCTCCACTGATTTGTGTCTTGTTCCTTTCCTACAGGTGGGTTTGTATTTTTAAGTATAGTCTTGGCATTCACGTGAAACAGTAGAAAAACAATGAAAAGGTCCTAATGACAGCACAAGGAAATTCAACAGAGAGAAATTACTACTTGGAGATTCTAAAGAAAGCAGAACACTATTTGAAGGTCTAACTTGCCAATAATTCTCAGTGGCCCAGTCAAATTCTATCACCTTTTAATTTGATTCTTTGGAGAAAGATAACTCAGTTTAACATGCTCCCAAGTGGAAGTTTGCCGGGATGTGATTAGGCTGAAAATAAAGTTCTGGTTTTTGTAGCACACTATGTTTGAACTACTTATTTGTTGCAAAAGTGAAACTTCTGGGTCCTCACTGTTAAAACTCTGAATTTTACATAAAATTGAAAGTGTTCGGGAAGCTACTATACCATTAGAAACTGTGTGTTTAGGTATGTCCCTACTTTACATGTTTCACACTCCTGGAACAGATACTCGGTTCTACAAATGTTAAATGAATAAATGAACGATACGATATGACAAAAGTTATAAAAAGTATTCAGAACTTAACTTTGTTAAGTGATCAGCTGGACTTTACTCTGGGGTAACATATTAGGGATAACTGATATTATAAGATTTCTGATAAGGGGCAGCAGAGTTAATCTGATGGATGTGATGAATAAAAAATCACTTCATCTAATGGAATCAGAACAGTAGCTCAGACTTCCTGATTGCCCATCTGAGGCTCGTGCTACTCCGGTATTACCTTCCTATCCTTATACATATGTGAAGTGAATTTCCATATAATGTTGCTCAAATAACATGTTTCTTTTCTTGAATCTGACATGGTAGGAAGAGAGGCAAGAAAATATCAGTATATAATGTGTTTAAACAAAATATTTACATGGTTTTTCTATTTTTATAATTGTTATGCTTTAATATTTATTTGTATTTGGAATGGAATGGCGATTATAGGAAATTCTGGGTAGGATGAGAACTTATTTGTCTTAGTAATGAAAGATAAGAATTACAGGATCACTTTGTATATTTTTGTTATTCCCACGGAAAGTGAGAAATAGATGTATTAGGAGCATCTTTTGTTTAGCTACTCCTATTGATAAACGGAGCTTTCTTAAAATAAGTGCTACATCATAGCTGTAACTGTGAATGTTTACACAATTATCTCTGCTTTGCGTGGCATATAAGTACATGCACCTGACTGTATATTACCAAGTCCTGTGATTCTGAATATAAAATCTCTTTCTCAGGCTCTCCCTTCTTTGCATTTCCACTGTCTCTGATTTATACAACCTTTCAAAAGACAGATTTTTAGATTAAGGAAAAAAAATGCTCACACATTGTAAAAATGAAAATCATACAGAAATATTTAAAAAGATCTCTTCACACTTCACCAACTATGCTTAACTACTGAATCTGGCTTACTGGGCACATGACCTGGGCAGTCTTGTGGGGCCCTGTGCTTTGAGGGTCCTGTGCTTAGTTTATTGCTTTGCTACTGTCTTGAAACGTAATAATTTTTGAACACAGGGGCCTGCATTTTTACTTTGCATCCTACCTCCTTCCACTCCCCTCCCCCTATGTAATCATTCTTAACTGCTTGTTACTTCCAGAAATTTTCTGTGTCTGTAAGCATGTTTGTATGTATGCATGATTCAATTTTTACATCAGTGGGATTATGCTATACATAGTCTATACTTGCCCTCCATCTTTGATGTTGCATGTTGGGATTTTCCTATTAAACAGCTGTCCTAGTATCCATTTCTTCCTTTCCCTAGGTAGTCTCCATATTGCTGTGGGATGATCTAATTCTGGTTTTGCCAATTCTCTGTTAAAAATGGACAATGATTCTCTGTAGCATATAGAATAAACTGGCATCCTGGTAAACAAATCAGATTCTGCAGGACCATTGGCAATGTGCTGGCAAATTTGAGTTTCTGAGCATGCAGGTCTGGAGGGCGCCTCAGGACTAGGAAAGCCACAAAGGTAAGTCTCTGCTGTGCAGCCAGCTAGCTGAGGGTTCTTCATCTGAACATGGACCTTTATTTTCAGACTTTGCAATATCCGCCCCTCTCTCTGTTGCTAACAGGTAGGAAAAGTACCTTCCTTTTTTTCTTTTTTTTAACCATTACTTTGTAGAATTGCTAATAATCAGCCTTGAAATTAGTAAAGACAATGTTATGGAACTGAAATATTTACATCCCCTCAAAATTCAAATGCTGAAACCCTAATCCCCAATGTGATACTATTCTAAGAGGTGGGGCCTTTGGGAGGTTCATTATGTTTAGATAAGGTCATGAGAGTGGAGCCCACATGATGGGATTAGTATCCTTAAAAGAAGAGGAAGAGACTAAAGCTCTTCCTCTCTCCCCGCCATGTGACAACACAGCAAAAAGGCAGCCAACAGAAACCAGAAGAGGTCCCTTGCCAGATCCCGACCATGCTGGCACCCCAATCTCGAACTCCCCAGCCTCCAGAACTGTGAGAAATAAATATTTGTTGTTGAAGCCACCCAGTCTACTATTTTGTTATAGTAGCCAGAGCTAAGACATACAGAGAAGAAGATCTTTCTCTTTTTACAAAATTGATTACTCTACTGCAGAGGGTTAGATCATATATGCTTCTTATTTTACAGCTGAAGAAAATGAGCCTGAGAAATATGACGTTCATGTCCAAAGCCATGGAATTCAGTGATGAACTGAAATGAACATCTATTGCTTTTCAGGTTAATAGACTGTGACATCTTCTTGGAATTTTCCTGAACACTCTAAATCCTGAGGTCAGAAGGATAATCTGAGTTTCGAGAAGTTTGGCTGTTGTGGCAACAACTATTGTCATTGCTCCCAGTGTAACATTTCTAGGATATGGAGGTTGGATTGTCCAAGTTGGTGGTTAAAGATGCCAGAGTAGTAGCGACTCCCACACGCGAATGATCACCAGTGAATTACACAATCTCTCTGACCTTTAATTTTCTTAAGTAAAAAACAGATAAAATAATATCTACCTCAGCTGTGACTAGGAAAGACAAGATTTTAATTTATTCATTTACTCAGCAACTATTTATTGACTATTATGTATCAAAAATTGTGCTCAGAGGGGACGGGTATCTGTATACACAAGGAGTGCAATGCGCACTACCCGAAGGATGGACATATTTGAAACACGGACTTCGGGGGTGGGGGAACCAAGGGCAACACACGTAACCTAAACATCTGTACACCCATAATTTGCTGAAATAAAAAAAAAAAAATTGTGCTCAGCAGTGAGGTTATGGCAGTGAAATCAAACACATTCCCTGCCCTCAGGAAGCTTATAGTCTGGTGGGATTTAAAGTGTAAGAAAGTTAGGAGCACCGTTCCTCATACAGAATCAATGCTTAGTTAATAATATTAATAGCAACATAAGTTTTTAAAAGATTGTTTTCTTTCCTTCCCTTTTAAAAGTAACTAATGCTGCTGCTTTATCTTTAGAGATATTCTCAATCGTGATAATTGGAACATTTATTCTGAAATCACCTTGAAGAAGTTGTCCATCTTCCTGCCCTGCCCCCATCATCCTCCTAAAACTAGTTGCTAGTAGAGGATTTGGCATGCATTCCATCTGGTGCTTTTTCCTATATGCATTAATAGAGCTTTATAAAAATCAACTTTTGAAATCTTGCTTATGTATAAGAGCTTACAGTGTATAAGGAAATGTCCATTTAATAAAAAGCACTTTGACAATCTGGTTAAGGATTACTTACTTGATGTTAACCAAGCATCTCAGTCTATGTGCCCATTTCGCATGTCCGAGAGTTCTGCCAGACTCTACCTAGCCAGAACATGCCTAGCAAGAAGACACTGCATGTCCAAGAAATCAGCTTAGAAGCCTCACTAAAGGAAAAGTCAGCCTAGTGAGGTCCATGTGAGACCTGCCCAGGAATGTGAAAGAAGATGAGCAAGGTTAGTGTGTAAAAACAATGCCATGCACTTGGTAAGTTCTAGAAGTGAGTCTTGCATGCAGGACCTTTGATTTCTTGTGCTGAGCTACAGATGTCTGTTTTAACAGCAGTGCCTGCCAGAGCTGCAGTCCACAAGGCCAGCTGCTCTCAACTGCCAACTGTCAGTTGACATGGCAAGCTCCTACCAATTTATGCTGAGAAAACAGCGTGGAATTGGGTCAGCAAAGGACATTACTTTAATAAACTCCATCTGTCAAATAGACTTATTTGGAGAAAATTGAATATTTGGAGCAAGAATTGTTAAGGCTCTTCTACAATAACATCTACACATGATTCAAAAAACCAAATTGTATTCAGTTAGTTATCCTCCACAGAGTGAAAGAGCAGAATTGGTCTAGTAGATACAACTGTGTGACTTTTAGTGTTGCAGGTGGCATAAATTAAAGCCTTCTCCCACTGGATCCAGAACTTACCTTCCTTCCTCCCAAGCACTGCTGCAGTTGAGGCTTAGTTAGGACACCATATTGGCAGTTGTGGGGCTGCCAAGTTATTTCTCTCCAGTCACAGGTCCTGTTGTCGGAACAACTAAGGCACGGCACAATCCACTGGCCTGGAATAGATGGCAACACTTACTTTGGTTCAGTTTCCACTGGTGAAATTATAGTTTGCGAGTAACTTTAGAATTCAGCTATGGCACACCATTACAGAAACTACGGTAAGAAGACCATTCTTATCATCTACATCCAATGGAGCAATGCATGGCCTCCTGCCAATCAAACAGAATAGCAACATGGAGTAATGTTCTGAAATCACACATTTCATGCTGAAATCAAATATGAGCTCTATTCCATGAAACCATATGCTCATTTTTAAAAACCCTAAGTGATCAGGTACTACTCAATCATTACTTATTTTGAAACAGCATATTAGGTACTTGAATAGGACCAAAGTAGATTGGGAGCCCCCAAAATTAGCAGTTGGCCTCAAATATTTATTAGGCTAACACATGCTTAGGTTATCAATCCAATAATAGGTATATTTGCCACTCTCAAGAGATTTAAGATACAAGTACTTCAGTATACTGATAATTTATTATTTGTAAGACTAAGTATTTTTCCTTGATTTGATTAATGGCCTTTTGGGTATGAATCTTTTCACCTCTTTCTAGTTGTCACCTCAATTTCTTCTTTAATTTAGATGAGGTATGTACTGTTCTACATGACTGGTGTGAGGATGTAATGGAACAATGTATTTAAAAAACCTAGCAAAGTCACAATATTGTGTTCACCTTTTGTGACTAACAGAGTTCAAGCAGAAAGTCCATCATAAGCTTTAGTAAATGTTTATAAAACAAATGAATATTTTCTGTACATTTAAGATATTTTGTATTTTTATTGATAAAATAACACATTCAAAATGCTTCTGCTTTTAGTGTGAATGGCTCCATTAACAATTCACTAGAAAAACATCAAGAAATAATTCTATGCTGTTTCTTTTCTCATCTTTTCAGAAATGGCGTGTGGACATAACACACTATAGAAACAAA
>NW_012149729.1:3552051-3567897 GCF_000956105.1 Propithecus coquereli
TCCTTCACCTAGGAGGTGGTAGAACCAGGATCTGAGTGGGGCAGTCAGCTCCAGAATCCATGTTCTTAAATATAATGCTAAACCTCAAAAATTTATAATCAAGTTAGAGGATTATAATTTTTACTTGTAAAATAATTATAGCACAATAACAGGTCATGCATAAATGAGAAAATTATCTGTGTGGTTGTGAAAGAGCCTGGGCTTTGGAGATCACACACACCTGGGCTCTACCTTTAACGAGCCCTGTGGACCTCAACAGACTGCGTATTACAGTCACCTGGAAAACTTGTTAAATTCCCCAAGCCCAGGTTGTACCCCAGACTGATTAAATCAGAATCAGTGGGGCTAGGACTCAGGCATTAGTAGTTTTTAATGCTTTTCAGGTGATTCTAATATGTAGCCAAGGTTGAGACCCACTGTTTAAATTGGACAAATGAATCTTTTCATGATTAAATTTACTTCTCTATAAGAAAATTATGTGTAGCACCAGCTATACTGCCTGATACATAAGAGTTGATGTCTGTATTTTATGTATCTTCCCACCTCCACCCCAAGTAAGCTGTGGTAGTTCAGAATAAAGAGACAGTCATGGAGGTTAGAGTTTTCTGGAAGGTTCTATGGAGCAGATAAAATGTGAACAGGTCTTTATGGGTAGATAAGACTTGAAGACATGGAAGCAAAGGGATGGTACTTTGGGAACAGTGAAGAGATGAGCCTGTCAGGAATGAAACTAAAGAACTGACTGGCCTCTACTTAAACTGCATTATTGAAGAAAAAGAGCACCTTCCAGATGAAAGTTGTTTCTAAAGTTTCCAGATACAGAGAATGGCAGTACTACTAAAAGAAACCACACAGAAAATTCAGGAGAGGTGCTGGTTTTTGAATGGCAAACTAAAGACTATCCTCAAAAGTACTTATTTTTCCATCCATTCTCTTTTAATAATTCCTCTGTCTTTGTCATTCAGAATATAGCTTGCTTTCTAATTCTAATTCGCCCTGGCATGCGTGGTTTGTAATCAATAATCAACCTCTTTCATATCTTTGCCTGGCTTCTTCTAATGCTGTTTGATTTAGACACAGCCTAAAAGTTTAACCTTTGGTGATAAATTCCTCAAGAAAACCTCCTTAGAAAAAAGTTAGAGTCTTCCTTCACAGAGGTCCACTTGAGTGGGTTTATAGCACCACCTCGGACAGAGTTAGAGGGGGTCTTTTAGCTCCTCTTTTCTACCCTCTTGTTTTAGAGAAGAAGGAAATTGAGGCTCAAAGAGTTAAAATAACAGAAGTGAAGTCTCTGAGTCTCCAATTTGCTCATATTTTTATCGTGTCAGGATAGGTCAGCACAAAATCATCGGCTGAAAATGAAATATAGCCCAACAGCCTCTTTGGTAACACTTATAGGAAAACCCACAAACTGGTCTTATAATGAATTTATCTTCATTTTAAAAAGCCGAATTTACTCAGTGAGTTCATGTGTTGACAGAGACTGTGTTTAAACAAAGATTGTTAATTTTCTTTCTAATAGCACCATGGTATGTTGAGGGCATAAATGTGTTTCTGCTAATGAGATTATATTTGATAATCTTTTGAAAGGCCACATTTTCTTCAGATCCCTGAGAATCTAAGAGCATATGCATCCCACCCCCACTCCCCACACTCTCTACCCCTCAACCTTGCTGACAGCTAATTTTGCACAAACGGAGACAGACCCTTTTCGACCACTTGCTGTTAAGGATGAAGAAACGAGTGGCATGCACAAAGATTCAAATATGAGTGCAATTAGTTTGTGGGCATAAAATTGCATCCACATAAAAAGGAGGCCTGATTGGATCTCTCAAAACTTGGCCTCAATAGTTCATACTACTCCATATTTATGCAGTATGCAGTCATAACTCTTTGCATTTTAGTATTGGTTAACAATGCCTTTTATTTATTGTAAGTTAGTAACTGCTTGAAATAGGCATCTGTATAACATCTGTGGGACTGGGATTCATGACATTTTAAATAATACCAGCTCTTAACTAAAACTGTCCAAAAAAGGGGCCATAAATTCTATGTTATGTATATGAACACTGAATGAATCAAAGCTGTGATTTCTGATATAAAACATGATGAGTTTTAGAGAATAACATTCCGAGGAATGATAATGTCTTTTAGAAGAAGTTATTTGATTTATAATTATAGCTCTACATTTAATGAAAATTGGATTTCATCTATTTAAGTGAATCAGATTGGGTGATACAATGGACAAAAAAAAGTTCAACTCTGATTTAGGATTGAAGTGATACATAAAATCATGTAAATGTTAGTACTGAGTCCTAGCTCTATAATGTTATAATATAAAGTGGTTTTTATTTAAGAAGAAAAAATACATCTATATTTTCAATATTGGAAGTGTTAAAGTATAAGTTGTCATATTTCCTTGAAAAAAGTAGTAAATCTTTTCATTATTTATATATCATAAAATGCAATCTGAACTATTTTCCCTAATGTTAATTCTCATTCAATGATCACTGTATAAATTTCTTCTCTCTCCAAATTCGAATAATTACTTTCTCTTTCTTAAGCAAAAAATTTAATTCTAGGTTATGTCTTGCAGTTAAATTATTTCCTAAAGGATAGAAATCAATTTAAGAATTAAAACAATGCAGTCATTCAAGAGTATATTAGCTGGTGTTATTGAAAAAGACATTTTGACATCATTGTATCAACAAGGTTAAAAAGAAAAAAGCATCCACTTTTGCCAAATAACTGTAATATGCTGTTAAAATAAGATTTTGGAACCAGTGTGTGTTTGGCCTTATACACTAAACCCAGAGCTCCTAAATAAACTTCCTTCCAATGTTGTCTACCATGACAACTTTGAAGAGGAGGGAATCCTGCTGTTAGGGAAGGAAACCATCTCTGGCAGCGAATGATACCGTCTTGCAAACTGTCGTCCTGACCTCGCTCAATAACTTTGAGTCTTTGGGGCTTTAGCAGTTCAAGGGTGGAGCAGTTGGTTGTGGTGATTGTGTCCTGGCCCTTCACAGTCTTCTGTGAAAGGGAGGAGCACTGCGTCTTGATTTTAGTTCAGCAACCACTTTAAAATCACATATTAGACACTGGAAAATGAATAAGGCTCAATCTCTTCTCTGGAGGAACACACAATCTAGGGAAGCCATCATCATTAATACGTGTACACTGTAATATATGCACAGATACTCCTATATTTGTATATTATGTCCATTATAAAACATAAAAATACAATTATTAGGTAAAAAAATAAATGCACATATATTTTAATCTTCCCTGGCTTCGCCCTATGGATTTCCCTGTGCCACTCCCTCCCCATCCTGGGGCACATCATTTCACTTTGGAGACCACTGATCAGAGTAAGAGAAAGAAACATATAAATAAATTAACATAATGTGGTAAGTGCTATTGTAGAGATATGTCCAGGATGCTCTGGGAACACAGAGAAGCTACACTGGGAATCTGGTGGTGCAGAAAGGCTTCCTGCAGAGAAAGATACAGCACCAGAAGTTAGGCAAAGACAGAAAGAGGACTTGTAGGCATAGGAAACACTGTGGACAAATAGCTGGAGTTCTAAAGCAGCATTATCACCATAGAGTGAGGCAAAGAGGCTGGAAGGGGGTGGGAAAGGCAGGAAGGGGCCAGATTATAGAGGCTGAGGAGCATGGGCTTGATTTGTGAGTCAATTTGGGGGGCTTCTCTAAAGGGGCCTAGCTACTCAAGTACCAGAAGGCCGCTGTTTTTTGGCAGCCTCTCTGGCAAGGTCCAGGCACAGAGATAGCTTTGTAACAGAGCCTGACGTAAGTTAGCACACATTTAATGGACAGATCAAGCTGCTGCTTCTTGAGGAATCCCAGTAATGTATCTTGAACTTTTTCTTGAAGAACTTTTAACTTGGTGTAGTGGGGGGAATAGAATTGTTTTATGATTGTCGTAAATTGTCATCTGATAAAAAAATTTAACTGGACACATCGGTGTCTCCTTTGTATGTAAACGTATGTATCTCATTTAGCAGGGGATCACAAATCACACCACCTGACACACCATAATGGGTAAATCCCTCCCTATGCACTGACTGTAATTTATTATTTAGAACACATGTTCAAGAATGGGGACGTGCCCACGTTTGTTAACTGTGTGTGCCAAATTGCAATTTGTCCTGCCCATTTGGGAAACTCATTTTCCATTCAAGCTGTGGTGTGAAGTTCATGGCAAGGGTAGAAAAGCTCATGAGCGTTTTCTCAGACTTTTTAGATGAAGGGAAACCTGGGGTCAGGAGAACAGAGCAACAACCGGGAAGCTTGGACAACACACTCCTTGCTCCTCTAATTGCTTTGAAGGCATTCTTAGTCCCAGCTTTGGCCGGAAGGAGAGAAACAGGGAATGAGGAGAGAGGCACCAAAGAAGTGCCTCATTCCAGGTGTGCTCAAGGCTTAGGCAGGACTTAACACTGTAATATAAATTTGATGTCACAATTTCTCTGCCTCTATTAATGGTGAACATATGTGAGACATTAGTGATCATTCCCAAAGACGTTTTAAAATAAAAAGAAATCATTAAAACTGAACTTGTACCCTTTGCAGTTCCTTTGTTCATAACAGATATTTATTTTCTACCTACTATGTACAAATTATGGTGCCAAATGAGTGAACATAATGAGAACAAGTCAGACTCCCTGGCCTCATGATGCTGACATCCTGGGAAGACCGACATTAAATAATGAATTACACAATTATTTCAACAATTGTGATAACTGCTATGTAAGAAAAGTAGAGTTTTATGAAATATGCGGTAAGAAAACAAATCAGAGGCTTATGGAAGGCTCTCTGGTGAGAGTGACTTTTGAGCTGAGATCTGTAGGTGAATATTGATAAACTAGGAAAAGAAGAGAGGGTGAAAAAAGAATTAAATTAATCAAAGTATTTCGAATATTGAAACAATGGATTTAAATTAATTATATGTGTTGTAGTTCATAGTAATGAAAAAAGTAATGTTCTTGATTTTTGGTACAAGGGTAGTTTATGCACATATTTATCTAAAGAGGTTTTTTTGAGAGATGTGACACCCAGTGTGATAGTCACCTTTTATGTCCCCAGATGGACAACTCTTTAGCTCAGACTGTGAAATGGCTTCGATGTAGTCAGAAGAAATAGGTTGTAATCCACAGGTTTCCTCTGGGTGAATCAGCAAACCACAATCCTGCATTAAAATGATAGACATTAGGTTGTCATTAACCTGACCCGTAGTAAAACATTTAAAAAATGAGATTTTCTGTGCCAAATAGCCTTTAAGGATAAAGGGACCAACTATTGTTTACCCTTCTTGGGCCATTGATTTATCAATAGTTATTTGTGCTAAAAGTATTAATAGCTACTTTCATTAGTAGGCTGAATTAGGGGGTCAATATAAATTCCAAAGACAATTCAATCTCTATTTTAACACTGATATTCACGTCATTGCTCTGATAATTTTTAAAAATTTGGGTACAAGTTTTACCTTAAAAAATACCTGTGTCAACTTATAAAAAACAAAACGTACTATTAATATAATAGAAGACAACATATTAAGTGGAAAAGACAGTTAATGTGAGAAGGGAAATGGGAAATATTTGGGGAGAATTTAATTTAACAGATAAATTTCATTTCAACAAACATTTATTAAGAACTCCCAATATGCCAGAAATGAAATAAGATGTATATATTTTATTCAAAACAGGTTCACACATTTATAATAGTAGGCAACATCTCACTGCCCTCAATATCATTATAGAGGCATGTTCTGCACTAAGCAATGCTTTCTCTAGTCTGACAGGTGCAGCAGAGAGCAGCGTGTTGGCTCTATGAAACTTCTCTCCTCTGCTCCAACCACTGCTGCACCTGCAAGCTTGGCCCACTCTCATTTTCTCTTAACTTACTCTGCAAAGCTATCGATACCTGTACCTACCCCTGTGTCCCTTTATCCTACCTCACCTGGTTCTATTGCCACCCTCCTCACTGGGTTCTCTTGGTCTATCACAATTTACAGCATGTAGAAATGCTATCATCTGTGTCTGGATTGCTTTCTCCCTGATTTTTCATGGAGAATATCTTTTTGAGTTTCAGGTCTCAGCCAGGCCTTTCTGAAACTGAAGCACAATTACATATCCCTACTTTTGTCCATGTCAGCACCCGGTGTGTTTCCTTCAAAGTCTTCATCATTTGGTAATTATTTGCTTGCTTGTTATTTGTCCATGCCTTTTCTACTGGATGGAATGCTGTTTGGGAGCAAATAATTATCTCACTCACACATATACCCAGTGCCTGCCATAAGTAGAGGATAACTATTTGTTAGATGCATAAAAGGTTAAATTTGTTTCCCTCTCTGAATCAAAAATTCTCAACAACGGGGAGAAATGATTGGTTTGATCTCCTCTTTGCTCTGTAACTTTGCCTCTAATCAATAATTTCTAGTCACTTTCCCTCATTCTCTCAAATATCCTAACTACCGACTCAGATTCCCAGATCTCATACAAAAATATCCAGGATGTTAAGAAACAAAAAGAATGCGGGTAGTTTGTGAACTTCTTGAAATCTTGACTTAGTATACATGTTTTCATTTTTTAATTCATTACTGAAACTGGTGTTTAGGATATTGATTAAAGGTTAGAAACGTGATTTGTGTTTAAGTGCTCATTATAATAAAATAATTTAAAAAACACAAAGTTTATAATAATGTGAAGAGAAAGTCTGAATAAACATCTATGAATGATATCACACCATATATGTATGCTGTGATACCTGCCCATTTATTTTTGGTGGAGACTGGACTTTTTTATAAGGCTAGGAAAAAATGTCATTATTAATTTATCAGATTGCAAAAAACGTTATGTCAAATGTTAAAGGGTGCAAGAAGAAACAATTAGCATTATATCCTGCTGATGGGAGTGCAATCATTCAGCTGCTTTGGAGAGCAGTTTATACTAAAATAAAAAATTCAGAGACTCTGTAGCCCCGAAACCAGACTTCTCAGGGTCTACTCCAGAAAAAACTTCACGTAATGCATAAGGAACATGTATAAGGATAGATCTAAATGGACAACTAATAGGCAACTCATAGAGCTCTTTAAGATGTGGTTAAGAAAAAAGGCAAAGGTTACAGAACAATTCACACCACCTGAAACACACACGTGTGTATGTGCGCTCACTGAACCAAGAATATACCGAATACTGATTTTATGGGAAGAACTATGTCTCCGTTAAGAGAATAAAAGGAAATCTGGATAATGGTTACCATGTTGGATATTCCTTTTAAATGCAAAACACAAGGTCTGTCCAGACAGTATCCAGCCATGTAACTGTTCTTATTATATTAACCATGGCTGGATATTTTCCGGACAGACTTATCTGCCCATAGTTCTGAATGCTCTAATATCTCCTAAATTTAGGTACTTCAGACTGAGATGCTGTGTTCCATTTATTACTAAAAAAGGTATCTTTCAGCATATATATATCTCCATGCAAATAATGTTTAAACATTTTTAAAAGTCTGGATTTAGAGATAATTTTGCCTGAAAATTCTTGCTTGTTTGGGGTTTCTGTGGGGTGTGTGTGTGTGTGTATGACCATGTCCTTCTACTTATCCAGGGGCCATTAGAAACAGAGTCCAGACCACAGCAGCAAAGGCTTAACTGGTCTCTTCTGTGAAGCTCTGAGTGTAATTGGCACATATCAGTCAATCAGAAAAAATGTGTTGCTACTAGTTTGCTAATGGCTTGTCCTGTGGGGAACCTGAGCAAACTCAATCACTGATGAGTGAGTGGTGGCTACTGCAGGTAGATAAGTCATAGGTATCTTCTCTGAGGAGACACTTGAACTGAAGGGTGTCAAAAATTGAGGGATGAGAAGATGAGAATTCCAAGAGGAAGGAAGAGAATGTCAAAGTCCATGAGGGAAAAGGATTTATCTGACGTCTTGAGTGAAAAAAAAAAGAAAGCCAGTTGAAAAAAACCGATAATGCTGACAATCTATATTATATTTTAATAATCACATCACAGTATCTTTTCTGAGATTGTACCTCTGACATTATCTCTAGAAGGGGTGGGGAACCTGCGACCTTAAGGCTGCATGTGGCCTTTTAGGTCTTTCAGTGCTACCTTTTTTTTTTTTTTTTTCTTGTTGAGACAGAGTCTCGCTTTGTTGCCCGGGCTAGAGTGAGTGTCGTGGCATCAGCCTAGCTCACAGCAACCTCAAACTCCTGGACTCAAGCAATCCTCCTGCCTCAGCCTCCCAAGTAGCTGGGACTACAGGCATGTGCCACCATGCCCGGCTATTTTTCTCTCTCTCTCTCTCTCTCTCTCTCTCTCTCTCTCTCTCTCTATCTATATATATATATTTATATATTTAGTTGTCCAAATCATTTCTTTCTATCTTTTAGTAGAGACGGGGGTCTCGCTCTTGCTCAGGCTGGTCTCGAACTCCTGACCTTGAGCAATCCGCCCGCCTCGGCCTCCGAGAGTGCTAGGATTACAGGCGTGAGCCACCGCGCCCGGCCAGTGCTAACTTTTGATTGAATCCAAATTTGACAGAACAAATCCTTGTATTAAAAGGGGTGCAGCAGGGAAAGATGAGGCTTTTCTTGCCTTCTTTGGTGCTTAAAAAAGAACAATCTTGAAATCAGAAGGCCGCGGTTCCCCACCCCCATATCCTAACCTTGAACTGAAATCTGCATTTCATTGGTCCTAATTCACTTAGGAGCTGCTAAGAACAGATTTGCTGCAATGTTACAAGAAACATATTGTGTTCTGATTCCAAAGCTACTTAAATAAATCACCATGAAAAGAGCAGAGTATTTTTAAATGTTCAATTTTTGTACTTTGCAAATGCCCAAGGACCCCACATTCGAGCCTATGATTATTATAAACATACTGCAGAGCACGGAGAAGCAGAGAGTAAGTGGCCAGACTGGGGGGGCCACTCCTGTTACTTAGAATCTTTGTGTTGTCTTTGTGTTTGAATCATTACCTGATAAGGTGCTGTTTCTGCTTTCTAATGGAGGTTTCCATTGGGCACCTGTTCTATGACACTTGGTAGGTCAGCCCCGTTGGTTCTAGCTAAACAAAAATTCCAGTAAATTTTGAGATAAGACAGGAATCAAAGCAATCTTGAAAGGAAAAATCTCATTAGCATCTCTCAGTTTTTTCTTCACTAGTCGCCTGGTTAGGTTCAGGCATATTGCAAAATAGTGAAGGCTGGAGAGAGGAGAAGGGAAAGAATTTCATTAAGTGATCTCAAGTCCTGTGGCAGACTGCCTTAGGTGCCTACACAAATCCAGTCTCTTTTCTTTTTTAATAGGAAAGCCCTTATTTTGTTGGAGGTAATAAGGTGTCTAGCATTAAAAAAATAATCTATTTCCCAGTCTCTCTTGCAGCTAAAGGTGTTCATGGGACACAGTTCTAGCCAAAGAAACATAAGTGAATGCCAGCTATGAATTTCTGGAAGTTTTACTTCTCTGATGTCACTTTTTCTTCATCACTCTGTTTCTTCTTTCTGCTTGGAATACAAATGCGAGCCAGAAGGATGAGCAGCCATCTTGTGACCATGAGGTAACTGTGAGAAGAAAAATAGAGCCTAGGACATAGATGATGCTATGGAGCTGTAGTGCCAACTTTGGGCTGCTTCCCTCTACACTTTTGATATGGAAGCAAAACAAACTTCTACTTGATCAAGCCACTGTAGAAATGCTGGATGCAGCCAAACTTCTTTCTTCCTGTTAAGAATCTATGAAACCTACTCTTTTCAGGCCACAAGAACCTTTTTGAGTATTCTTTTAGATCTTAAAAGTGATTCATCTCACTAATAAAATTTTTTAAAACAATCTTTAAAGGAAAAAAAACATCATTAGCATCTCTCATTTTTTCACTAGGATGATTAGTCACTTGGTCAGGTTCAGGCATATTAAAAAAATGAACAACGGCTCCTTTGGTCGTCAGTGTCATCTCTTGGAGCCACAGAGTCTGTATACACAGAACAGGTAGTATTTAGTGGATTTGCTTAAAACGGCATTAGCCTCCGAAATCTCCACACTTAAAGTGTATGTTTTGCTGGAGACTTCACAAGGGAGCCCCAAATTACTGAGTAGATTGTCATGGCTCTCAGCAGAGTGCAATAAGATAATTAACAGTGATTTTCTGGTTCAAACTTGTGCAAAGTAAATATGTTTAGCACATAATTTTAAAAATTTACTTAACTTTTCATGGAGTGCTCTAGTGACTAACTTTGAAAGCATTATGTTGCTCCTGGTTTTGCCCCTTGTCTGATGGTTTCTTGTTACCAATTCTTGTGGACGCCCATTTCATTCCTTACAGATATGTTCAGCTGCAAAGGAATAAATAATATGTCTCCTTTTTAATGTGATATTGCTGTGTTTTTAGAGCAATACCAAATTGGACTATTTGAGTTTATAGGTATCTCTAAAACTTACCTACTTTTATTGACCCCAAGGAATCATTCCTTTAAGATAAAAGAATTCTCCCCTTCTCTGGTTAAATAATTTTAAATGCCCGCTTACATTTAAAAATACTCATTCACTCCCTGCAGCGCCCAGCTCCTTCCAGAGGGACCCATTGCATCCTTTTCCCTCAGGATGCAGCCGTTTCCAGTAAGTCAGTAATGATTTCTCAAAACATGCCAATCTTGGCATGGCCACCTCCTTCCAGAAAGGCAGAGAGTCCAGAACAGAGCTGTTCCTCTCCCCACAAGAGATGAAGTAATTTCACTGTTGGCATACCTGGGGGATGTCTTTGGGATCTCATGATGTATTTTCCCCAGTGGAACTACTGGAACACTGAGCAAAGGCACCTGCTGGCACTTTGGAGCCTCTGACACTTTTCCAGGCTCAGACCACGTGAAACCTGAACACTAGCAGATTCCACCACATCTCATATCCTTGGCCCTTGACGCGTGGACCAAAATGCAAGGCCTGCTGTTTATCCCTCCTCTCCTCTAATCTGATTTCACTGGTCCTCTGCCCCTCTCATCCATGGTAAGCAAATCCTTCAACAACCCTCAAAGGCTTCACACAATGTTCCCTCCATCTCCTCACCTTCCCAGAAACCCAGCCCTGTGCTGGGGGGTTGTGGGGGGTGGGGAGTAAACTTGCCATGCAGCCCTGTGGGAAAGGACAACTTGCCCTCTAGCCATGCAGCCCTCTCCTGGGGAGGCTGCCTGCACGGTCAGGAGGTTTACTTTCTCTTATCTCCCACCTGCCTCTTTCAAATCGTCATCCATGGTATTACATTTTATTGTAGCTCATTTTACCTGCTCCTCCCTCGTGACTGTTGTCTACCAACATTTTACTTAGGCTTCCATGTTTACCAGTGTGACACCTTGGTCATTATCATTCTCTCTATTCCACAATTTGCCATCAAATATCCATATGACTCCATTCCATTTCATTCAACAATATCTCTGGACAAACCTCAAAACTTTCAAACAAACCAAAACCTCCCCAACCCCAAATCCAAAAAAATTTCCCCAAAAAAAAAAAAACTTTTTTCCAAACCTAACCCTGCCCGGTCCTGAACCAAGCAAGAATTCCAATCACAAGAATTCCAAACCCCCTTCAAATTGGCCAAAACGGTCAATTCCAACCCCAAAAAAATCAATTCCTCCCTTTTTTAATTTAACAAAAGGGCAAAACAAATCCCCAAACATGGAAAAAACCAAATTAACCCCAAACAAAGGCTCGGTGACACTGGCAAAACTCACACAAATATAAAGATAAACACCAAAAAATATTTCCTGCTTTTGTCTCAGTACTGCCTGGTAATCTTCTTTCTATTATCCTAGTTGGAACTCTTCCCCATTCTCCAGAAAGGCTACTTCAGATTTTCATCATTCTCCTTAGCTCCCCCACTTCAACACCTCCATTGGTCTCACTGGGTGACCTTATCTCCTAATTTATAAACAAAAAGTGAGCCTATTAGACAGTAATTGCTTAATTTCTTGCCACCCACCAATAAACTAACTGTGCCAAGATATCTTTTCTTCCTTTTCTTATGTCGTAGGCAGACTTTCTTCCATCTGTGAAAGTTCACTTCCTTCACTTGTATTTTTCATCTCATTCTTTTCTTCTTTGGAGATGCTCACCTCCTTGGTTTTGTTAATACTTATTATCAAACATCAACTCCTTTGGAGATTCTTCCTCTGTTACCCTGCCCTTAAGGTCCGTCAGTCTCTAAAGTTGTACCCTTGACTCTCTTCCTTTGCATTCTGGAGATAGTTACTTTCATAACATACGCACTCCTTGCAGGATGCTGGCTCTCAAACTATATCCCTGCATAAGCCACTCCTGGGGGTTCCAGACACATATCCACCTGCTTCCTGGACATGCCCTGGGATGTCTCATGGGTATCTCCATTTCAATATAACCATGACAAATTCCATAGGTTCAGTCAAAACCCATTCTGATCTCACTTTTCCATGCATTCTTTTCCTAAAGAGAACACTAATAACACGCCTCCCCTCTTTATCTTATAGCCAAGACTGGCCCCTGACACAATTCCGGCCAGTAAAATGTAAGTAAGTACAAACTTGCTGGGAATTGCAGGGAAAGCTTGTGCTTTTCTGGCACAGAGGTTATTCCTTTCTCTTCTCCCTCTTTTCTTCTTCCCTCCTTTATGGAACAGACACTTGATAGCTGAAACACAACTATCTTGTGTTCTGAGGGAAAAGCCAAGAGAACTGTAGAGACTTTAGTGTTGACATCCTTGATCTGCTGCAACCATCTACTTCTGGACTTCTTGTTGTATAAGAAGAAAATACCTTTTATTTGTTTAAACTACTATTACCTAGGTTTGCTGTTACTCACAAAACAGCTAAAATTGAACTTAAAAATCATCATTCCCAAATGTGTTGTGTTCCCCATAATCTAAACACTGGTGAGCTCGTAAGAGTAAGTTGCCAAGACAGGCACCTCAGTTATCTGAGTTTCCCTTCTCTTCATTTCCCCCAGCATCCAATCAATCCCTAGTCTTTATGTCGATTTTCTTCTCTTGATTTCATTTTTTCTCTTTTGACTTCCATTGACACTATTTTGCTCTGTGTCTTTGTGTTCTTTTACCATGGGAATTGCCTTGACCTCTTAAGAGTTCTTCTCTGCCACCAGTTCTGCTGCCCACCCTTACGTTCATTTTCCGCAGTGTGGCTAAAGTCATTTTGCTAAAGTCATCTTTCTAAAACGCAAATCTTATTACCTCCCATTGCTGCTTGAAATAATTCAAGAGGCTGCACTGAATTTAGAATAAAGTCTGGCTGCTGCCTCCCTCTGTGGCTCTTCCCCATCTAGTCCTATTAACCTTCATGCCACACTCTACTCAACTTGAGTAACTTCTAGCTTGTCCAGGGCTATAATACTTTCTCTGATGTCTTTGTAGGTCTAACTGAAAGCGTTTCATTTTCAAGGTCTGTCTTGAGGCACTTACATTTCCTTTTTTAGGACGTGCACTAAAAGATGACCAAAATTTTTTAGGATTAAACAAAAACTAAATTGCACTGGAAGATGAATTTAGTATAACATGCACTAACATTGTATCAGGAAACCTTCTATCATTACAAAATATTTCATTAGCTCTTGACATAAAGAAATTTTCAGTTTTTATTATAATCATGGTCAGCTGAGCCATTTTATGGATGCCATATATGACATGATATTTTATGATAAGGGCTATAAAGGGAAAATCATGAAATCTTTAGATTTTGAGATTTCTAGTGGTTTTTCATGACTAGGACTTTAGTTTCATTTTGTTTCTTCTATGAAAATCAATCTATAAGACTCATAATTTTGATATTGAAACTTTTTTCTCCTTTTGGCAAGAAGATTGATTTCTTAAACATGTGCTGAGAAACAAAATCCACAAACTGAGGTGTTTGTGACTCACATTGAAGATGCTTACTTTGGAAAAATACATCATAAATAGAGCACAACTTTAGGGGATATTTAAATATGACCATTTATATATTTATGATATGAACTTCTGTCTTTTATGTAGATTACTCATTTTTAAAAATACCATATTCAGGAATTGGGAAAGAGACATTTAAAAAACTTAATTAATTTACCATGTATGAATTGAGTGCCTATTCTGCCACAAGTTTATCGCAAAAATATTTTGCAAATCTCAGTATGAATATCAGTTGCTAGTTGGAGTTCTAACCTGCCTTCCAACCTAACAGAAACCGAGTATAGTCAGGTTTCTAAAGGGTAAAATAGGAGCATAATGATAATCATAATGACAATTGAAATAACTATACTTCTCCAGCATTTACTATATGCCAGGTATCATGTTAAGTAATTTACACATATCATCTCTTTTTTCTCACAAGTCTTCCCTTCATTTTAATGATAAGAAAACAGAAATGCTAAATTACTGAGAGGCAGAATTTAAATGTAGGTCTGTCGCACTTCAGACCTCTGCCACCTCATCTTAATACATTGCTGACTTTCCTAAGGGGAGAGCAAATCATTGCTTTTATAGTCTGATATCAAACCTTACAGGAAAAGTCTAATACTTTATCTCTATTCTCTAACTCCAGCCCAATCACAGCTGAAAGTTGGTTTCTTACAGTCAACTTGCATTGCTTTATGCCTTTTCAAATATAGCCATACCAAGGTTGAGTTTGGTATAGTAAATCAATCCATGACATAAGCCCAGATCAGAAAGTTTGTGATCACCTTTCTGTTTCTGGCATTTAGCAGCCCCCTAGGCATGTGATAAGCATTCAACACGTGGCTCCCAATCACAGATACTGTCAGTGTATGGTATCAATGAAAGAGTTGGATATTGGGATGAGGCCTAGTTCCAGGGAAGAAGCTGTTGGAACAGAGAAGGAAGGCTGGAAATATAAGAGTAATCATAACCCAGCTAGTCCACCCTGGATTCCTTACAGCATGGATATTTGGGGTACTGGAATGGTCTCAGATATAATTCTGGCTCTAATGTTTTCAAGGTCTCCAAAATAAGTGTTGTCTAAATAATTCCCATATGATCTATTTAGCTCTAGAATTTTGTGTTTGTGGGTTTGTGTTTTTTTTTTTTTTGATAAATTCCCAAATGGATTCTTTGTACAGACTTGCATCTTGTTTCGAAGGAATGAATTATTTTCTGTCTTTACATTGTCTCTAAATTTAACAACTCTTTCCTTGTATTGTAGTCAGTCAGCCATAAAATACTAAGTAGCTATGGTGTGATTCACAGTATTAGACATCCAGCGAACATTTATAGAGTAATTAGCTGAAGTATACATTAGCAATAAATAATTACAGCAAAATCTATCTGAAATAATCTTCTAAATACCATATTAATCCTAAAACTGAATTATTTCAAGAAGAAAAGAGAGCAATGCATATAAATCCATGTTAAGAGACATTTACATTCTTTATGGAGGGCAATTTGAAAACATCTCTCAACATAATTGCATATACCTTTAAACCAGCAATTATACTGTTAAGACTTCATCCTACAGATATACTTTATAAAGTATGCAAAGACACATGTACAAGGAAATTGACTAGGGCACTTCCTATGATAACAGAAAGCTTGACACAACTCAAGTGTTCATTAATAGGGGAGTAGATAAATAACTTATCATTTATCTATATAATGGAATATTTTGCAATTCTTAGAAAAGACAAATGCAAAGTGAAGATATTGAGGGATATGTAAGCTATATTATTAAAAGCAAGCAGAACATGATGTATACCATGATCTTATTTAAGTAAAATAAAGTGTTAGATATTATATGTGCTTGACTGTGCATATATAAGTTCTGGAATGATACACAGGAAACTCCAAACAGTG
>NW_012149729.1:3569309-3589615 GCF_000956105.1 Propithecus coquereli
AATGAACTCAGGAAGAAGGGAAATTGAAACAAATTATAAGCAAATGAATTAGTTCTACTCAATTAAATTTATTAATATGACATCAATATTGGAAATACTTCTGTACATTTTTCATGCATTCCAAATCTCTGAACTAATATGTTTTCTTTTTTTCAACCTAGATGGCCTTCAAATTAGCTAGGAATGGGCCAGCATGGTTCTGCTTATTGAAGTCCATTCTGAAAGGCATCCTATATTCTCGGTTTATAATAGAGATACATAGGAGCTGGGCTTTGCAGAATTTGGACTGGAAAATCTAGTGAGATGGGGCCTGTGAGATGACTAATGCTTCCCACTTTCAGTGAGCTGGAAACCTCCTCGAAAGAAGCCTTTGTTGTGGTCTCTCGGCACTTTTGGTTTTGGTTCCAGATGGAATCCAGAAGGGTAGATGCGAATGCAAATGAAAAGAAAGGATGATTTTTCATGTTGAGATATATGAAAACGTTCAGTTCTTTTTGATTTGTGAACAAAGAAGTGTGGAGTTGGAACTGAATGTACTACTTTGGGTTCTCTCCGTCTTTGAAGAATCTGGATCAGTTTGGGAAATGACAAAACAATAACAACAACACAACAACAAGAAAAGTTTATTTCACATTCCCAAGGAGCAAGCCAATTATATGTAGGCGGAAGCAGACATAATAGTGGTCGGAAATAGGGAGGGAGCTACAGAGATATTTTAAATGACAACTTTTAATTGATGTGAACTTACCAACAATGGTGACACCAAACGTAAGAACAAATGTTTTCCATGTATTAAGTAGTAAGCAGTTTTGCCCAGGAGATATCGATACTGAAAATGATCGCTATCATAGATATTTCAGCATGAACAGTCCCACTTATAAATAGTCCACTAATAAAGCATACGAGGTTGTGGTCCTTAAAGATGTAGCTTTGGTGGGAAATCTTCTGTCTGAGTGGCACTACTAATAGAGTTGAATATTTAATAAAACACACGGTTACACTATTAATAGTTTTGGGCACTGTGTGGACATTTCCTGTCTACAGTCATCTTAGTAACTACTACACGAACACACCTATACTTGCACACACCCACACACATGCACACATACAGTGATCTTTAGAATGGTGGGATTTAAAAACTTGAAGGGAACTGGAACGTTTACAAACGAATTTTGCTTTGCCTCAAATCACAGTGAAGTGTTGATTCTTTTCTATACTTGCTTTCAGGTGTTGGGAGGTCCTGGCACACCTAATGAAGATTGAGGGCAGCACAATAAGAAGAATATTTTGAAATCACTGTGTTAACTCTTAAAGACACCAGCCAGCCATCATGTCCTCTCGAATCTATCACAGAGTGTATATAAACTGTAGGCAAATCAAGACTTTCAAAACATTTCATGAATACCTTAAAAACTTAAAGCATCACGGACTAACTAGTGGACTGAAGCATATGCCAGAGTTCATTTAGTGCTTAATATGATTAAATGGTCAGGAGATACCTTTGAGAAATGCTAATAGAAGATACTGGGAAATATTAAAAAATAGTATCTTCTGTAGGCATATCGTGGCTCAGACAAAAGCAGGACTTTTGTTCTAACATAGTTAGCATATTTATACAGAACTGCCTAAAAGCAAAAAGGACAGAAGCTCACTAAATTTTTTAGGGAATTATATTTTCATTGAAAGCACAAGCCTGGCTCACAAAAGTTTCTGACTGCTTGACCATAAAACAAACCTGGGTCCTAACCTTGCCCTCGTAGGAAGTAGGATGCAAAAACTGTGCAACCCCCAATTAGGGCACATGCTCAAACAACCATTTCTGAATAATAAATAAGGAACAACCTTCAAAAAAAAAAAAAAAAAAGACAGTGTTCAAAGGAGTTCCTCCTGAAAGTGTAACAGTAAGGATAACGAAAGAACTTACTCCATGTTAGTTTACAAAGGAGTCTTTGTGAATCCTGCCACTGAATTTGATAACTGCTGTGGGCAACTGATCATTGTATTTTTGCCAAGTTTCCTTTGAGGTTATTCTCCACGTTGAGTATGGAATGGATTTGGCACATAACTTGTCTTTTTGTCTATAGGTCACTGGATCATGAAGAACTCCCAGAATGTCCCCGAGCAATCTTGGACTTTGAACTAGATGGTCTCCTTTGGGAAGGGTGAGGATTCTGTGGAGAGTTGAAGGGTCTTCCTCCTGAGGTGCATGGCCAAAGCCAGAGGGGTAGGCTGTAGCAGAGCCTGCTAATTTTCCCCCAATATTCTTTGTCCAATTCCTTTCTTTTAATAATAGAACCCCCAGAGGTTTAGCTGGACCCATGGCCACTCAATTAGAGTACCTTTCCCTACCTCCCTTGCACATATGTCTGGCTCTGTGACCAAGTACTAGACAACAGAAGGTGAGCAGAAGTAAAACTTCTGGTCACATCCTTAAAAGGGAAGTTGCTTGTCCTTCACTTCCTGATGGCTGGGAGCTGGCAAGAAGCCATGCAGACACCTTGGGCAAGAGACAGAAGCCACACGTAGAAGATGGCAGTTGCTAAGCCACTCACCCCTCTACTGTTATGTGAGAGAAATACATTTCTATCTCATTAATATTTAAATAATTGTGATTTAGAACTCTCTGTCATATCAGTTTATCCTATAACCTAACTATTCAGAAAGTTGTAGTGGGTAAGAGTTTGGACCCTGAATCTAGATGCCTAAGTCTGAACCAAGGCTATGCCACTTATTAGCTGTGTGGTCTCGGGCAAGTTACTTAGCCTCTCTTAGCCTCAATTACCTCATTTGTAAAATTGGGATAATAAAAGTACCTTACAGAGTTGCTGTGAGGATTAAATAAGATACTATATCTAAAGTCCTTAGAACAATGCCTGACCCCCAGAAATCTCTATATGTTATTATTATGTTGTTATTATTACTATTACCGTTATTATCATTATTATTATTTTGGAATCAAACTTTCCACTTAATGTTTATGTAGTTAAAAGCTTATAATTAAAAAAATATGTAAGATGTCTCCTTTTTAAAAACTCATTGGTGCTTATGAGTAAATTAAAATAATTTTGAATTTCACAGTAATTCTTGAATTTTAATTACGTGTTAAATTTCATTAAAAGGATTGGTGTCAGGTAGATTTCTGCCTTACTAACACTTTTTGTGAAGGGATTGAGACTTATTTCAAACTCTGTCATATCAAATAAATAATAACATGAAGACAAATTAAATCCCAATACATTTATTAAAAACTCTGCTCTAGCCCCTTGCTAGATCAACTATGTTTTATCTTTGTTAAACTAAAAATCACAGCTACAGTGTGATCCACATATCTGGGATGATTTTCCAAGATAAAGTGTGTGGTTACCCTGGTCTTAGGGTCTAATTTTCTTTACATATAAATATGTTGGTTTTAAAATATTTATGAAAATAAAATTACATTGTTCATAGATTTTGATTTTATTTTTCAAGTTGCAATAATAAATATTTGCTAAACTGTTAATAATCTCTCATCTAATTCACCCATGTCTAATGACTGAGCATAGGGCCTGACTGACTTATAGGTGTTTATTACATGTTTATTGCATCAGTGGATAGACAGAAGTGTGGAGTGCAACTGATATATGGGACAGAGTCAAGAGGATGGAGCTGGGACACTAGCATTCTTTAGAATCTGCTCTCACTAGCTCAGCTCACCTGTCATAACCATAAATATATGGCATCTGAACATGGTTGAAAATTAGACACAGAGGGGTAGGAAAAAGAGCCTGGCAGTCTAAATGCATACCCCACAGCCCAAGAGTAAAGGCTTGCATTCCACCATTAATGCAAGTTAAATACATGCAACCAAGTCATATATGGAATATGTTATGCTGCAAAAGAATTATCTCCTTACATATCTTAAAGTTATAAATTCCACCATTTATTGAAGCTTTAATATTAATTGTTCAGGACTGAATAATCTTTCAAAGATTACTCACTGATCAGCATGCTGTACATCCACAGTGAAGCTCAAAGCATGCTAAAAGTAGTTGCATTCTGTCATCCAGAAAGAAATGCTAATGCTTTCAAAACTGAACATCCAAACTACTATGATATTGTGAGATCAAAAGTTAATATTTATTTTTAGCTTAAACATATTCGAACAATGCAAAAATTAAACATCTATGAAACATACTTGTGTCTATGACAGGATAGTCTTTTCTCTGTATAGTCTTACATTTTCATACATATTAATCAGATTTTTAAAAATACTCTGGAAGCTGTCTAAAGGCCATTCCCCTAAGATATTTTTTAATGACACAGGGAAAAAATGTAACTTTACAGTGGAGAAACCCAGCATACACTACCCTCGCAAGAGAAATACAACATCCCTTCGATGACATTTCTGCTATAAATGCGTAACTTCATTTAATTGGTAGAAACCATTATATATTTCCAAACTGAGAGGCATTTCACAAAATAACTGACTTTTACTCTTCAAAACGTCAAGGTTATAAAAGACAAAGAAAGACTGTAGAATCTTCAGAGATTAAAAAAAAACTAAGAGACATAATAACCAAAGGGGTCCTGGATTGGATCCTGGACCTGAAAAAGAACATTGTTGGAAAAACTATTGAAATCCAAATAAGGTGTATGGTTAAGTAAATATATTGCCCAATATTCATTTCTTAGTATTGATAAATGGACCATGGTCATGATGTTAACATTAGGGGAAGTTAGGTGAAGGGTATTTGGAAACTTTCTATAACTCAAAAATTAATTTTAAAAGTTAAAGGATTAGATTAGTGTAATTTGATAGTCATGTTTTAGAAGCTTTCTTGAAGGTAAAAATGCATTATCAATAGAAAAATGTTCTATCCCGTAAGAACACAGTTCTGTTGGAGTTTTATACCGTGGGGCAATGACTCTGTGTAGTCACATCCTATTTGCATTCATGGGTATCCCAGGGCACACATTATTTTTTGTTTTTTTTAAGACAGAGTCTTGCTCTGTTGCCGGGGCTAGAGTGCTGTGGCATCAGCCTAGCTCACAGCAACCTCAAACTCCTGGGCTCAGGCAATCCTCCTGCCTCAGCCTCCTGAGGAGCCAGGACTACAGGCATGCACCATCACACCCAGCTAATTTTTCTATTTTTAGTAGAGACAAGGTCTTGCTCTTGCTCAGGCTTGTCTCAAACTCCTGACCTCAAGTGATCCTCCCACCTTGGGCTTCCATGGTGTTAGGATTATAGGAATGAGCCATCACACCCAGCCACCAGGGCACAAATTGTAATCTAAAAGCATTTTTTCTTAAAAATTTTGTGAATTATGAGAGGACAGTCCACAGGCTAAACAAGAGCTAAGATACACCTACTGTCCTTATGGATTAACTCTTCAGGAGACATCAGTCTCCTGGTGAGTTAGCAAAAAGAAAGGGAAATGCCATTTACAGAGAACCTGGGTTATGCCAGGCCCCAGGGTAGGCACTCCAGATACACTACTGCATGGAATCTTTGCAACTGTTTGAGGTGGATATTATCATCCTCATTCAACAGAGGAGGAAACCAAAGTTTGGAGAGTTTGAGGGAAGCTCCTTATGAAGTCACACAACTTAATAAAGTAGAACAATTAATTAGAGTTTGAACCATGAGTTCTTCTGACTTCAAACCCATGCTTCATAGACTGAAAAACAAAACAAAATAAAAACAAAACACACTGTACTAAGAAACAAAGGTTGTGTTTGTGAAACATTTACAGACCAATTCAAATCTTCCTCAGGGAAGATTCTTTTTTCATGGCTACAGATGGCATCCCTAAACATAACCAGCTGCACTTTAAAATGTTTACAGTTGGTCAAAAGTGGGTCTAGGCAAGACTGTAAATAATTCAGGCCAAATCCATCCCCTCTCCTGGAAAAAAAGAATCTTTCCAGCTCATGGTGGATCACTCATAATAATGTCTACTTTTGAATAATAGCACATTTGGAAATTACTTATCGAAGATTTAAAATTAATTCCCATGGTAGACAATGAACAAATATTTACATATTATCACCTATCATCAAGGGAAATATTGGTTTGAAATAATTTTCAAAATCATCAGTACTCATTTGTCATGTGTTTTCAGTTCTCCAAAGAAGTTTATAGTTTATGACATTTATTCAATTGGGGTTTTTTACATTGATTTCTTTAACAGACATTTGTTTAACATCTATATGAGCTGGCCACATCCCCTGCCCTCAAGGAGTTCTAGCAGAGAAAATAGGTAAGTAAACACACAAGTGCTGTAGAAAGTGCTAAATGCTGAAATGAAGATTGTTCTGGACACGTTGGCATGAAGGAACATGATCAACTCGAGACGCCTCAGTTTGAACTTGAAGTATATTGGAGTTCACCAGGCAGATAGATAGGAGGTCAATGGGCTTTCTAAGCAGGAGACACAATGGAGGCAGAGGCAAGGGGAGTGGGAGACAAAGCAGTTGACACTCTCCTATAAACAGCTGATTCTCTCCTATACCCAGACCTGTGGGCATCCTTTATATCTGAGACTAACTGAACCCTGACCTGTAAGTTGCTAAGTTTTCTTCCTGGCTCTGACTATTAGCTTATGATTCAGCCCTTAGCCATAAAATACACAAGACAATCTGGAACAGATTGGAAATGGATTTTGTCTAGCTGTGTTTGGGGACTGTGTAAAGCATATGGTGTCAGTTACAAAACTCTGAAGCAGTTTATTCAGAACCCAACACAGCCATATCAGTTCAAGCTTTGATATTGTCAGTTATCTTCAAACATGCCCAGTGAGGCGTTGGCATTGTCATGTGGAAAATATGCTCTCGTCCTTGGCATGCAATGCAAAATTAGAGGGTGCCCGTTTTAAAGGAGGAACTTAAGACTACATGGCCCTGGCTATAAAAGAAGATGTCCTGCAGAAATTTCAAGATATAACATTGTCATTTTAGATTGTCTTACATTCTCCATGCGTTTTAAATTAGCTTATTATTTCCTGAACTTGAGCTCTGTTGCTGTGATTTGATCATTACTTTAAAGCAGTTGTCACATCTCACTGTGTGGGATGAAATGGCTCTTTCATTCAAGGCCAAGTCTGGAGAGTCTGTCCTTATAGATCACATATCTCTAAATCTGTGCCGTTTTAGCCTCAAAAGGCCAATGCTATAAGCCTACCTCAGGTTGCCTCTCTCCATGCAGCTGAAGTCACTGGGCCCCACCTCCTCTCACATGCTCAGCAGACCTGCCTTCTGTCATTGATTCTTAATAATTTGCAACCACGCAGCATTTCAAGTTGATCTCCAGAATTTGCCACTTCTCTGCATTGGTCTACAGCTGTTCTGGGATCCTGCTGTTACCAGTCAGATATGCTTGCCTGGCCTAGCAGAACTGAGCTAACACTGCTTTAAAGTTAGAGGCCTGGCTTTGCTCTAGAACTTTGCAGTTGTTTCACTGCCCACATCAGATACTTCGTGGTTCTTCAGTGCTTTATCTTTAAAAGGCCAATCGTGTCTTGAGGCTGCACTGTACTGGCTAACTTCGACAGGTCAAGACCAAAGTGGACGTAGCATCATACACTACTAATTAACTCCCACCGAGCTCCTTTATCTTACTCCAGGAGTTCCTTTTATTTGGAGATGTGTATATGATTGAATGGTTTAACAGCTAAGGCTGATAATTGGGAAAAAGATACTATCTAGGAGGATAAATTTTTCACTGGGTTGGTCATTATTTTTTACTTTTCCCTATGGTATTTCATAAAGTTTCAAAAGCCTATTTTAATTGTACTCTAAAAAGCTTATTGAAATAAAAATGATATAATAATTCCTAGAAAGGTCATATGTTTTCCAAAGTGTGTTCCATGAAATATAGTTTTTTGGGAGTTTGTAAGTAGGTGTTAAGTCAAAAAAGAATGCTGTAGACCAACTAAACTAACTTTTGGCAAAAAATTATAAATACATTTTGCCTAATTTCATTGTCAGTAGTAATGTGTTGCAAAAAATGTGTGTGGTTTCATAAAGCTGATGATAAAAAAATGTTTAACTTGCCATTGCTTATACTAAAGATAATTCAGCTATCTCAGAGAATTCTAATTTCTGAAGATAGTCACTTTTACGAAATCTCTTTGTTTGTTAAAGAACCTATGACCAGGAGAATCTATAAAACTTAAGTCAGCTGTTCTGCTGACTAGTTATGTAAAAACCACTGAACTAAGAAATCATGTGGGATCATTTGTTCTATGATGGGTCATGAGTGAAAAACTCATATGTAGCAGCAAGAACCAAAACAAAATACCACAGAGCTATATGGAAATAATTGTCATCCATTTACTGTCTTTTTTTAAAAATTATACATAAAAGAAAAATTTTGTGATGAAAGATATCCATCTGAGACAACTAAGAAATCACTGCTGGGAATGAGTAAGTTCTTGAATTAGCTGCAAGTTTTCCTTTTTCCTGTAAGTCACACATTATGAACATGATATAATCATGTATTCTGTGAAACTACCCATTTCTTTGTTCATTTATAGCAATTTCCTATATATCAATAACAAAGTCATTATTCAGCCTATAGACTATGCTACTAAATTTAATTTTCAAAATGGGATTCCTTTTTCTGAAAAATAGTCTTATTTTATACACTGCATCAGTCCATTGTTATGTCCCTAAAGCTGGTCAGACACTGGAGTTCTGGGAAATTCACGTGAGTGCAGAGCACTGGAGAGCAGGGTCACTGAGGCCAGAATGGCACCATGGTAAGAGAACAGAGGGATCTAATACCATCAGTAGTGCAACAGTTAAGGGTGGAGGCTCTTGATTTAGACTCAAATTTCAGCTCTACCACTCACCCTATTTGTGACCCTGTACAAATTAAACCCCTTGTTGCTTCAGTTTCCTCTTCTATGAAGTCCAGCCTGATAAGATTGTTGAGAGGATTAAATGAATTAATACTTGTGAAGAACACAGAACCCTGCATGACAAATAGTAAGGGCTCAATACACAGGTATGACTGGAATTAAATATCTGTCATGTACCAATAGTCACATTGCGTACATTATACAACATAGCTATGAGTTAGATAGTATTAGCTTCATTTAATAGAAATTCTAAACAAATGACACAGAGTTTAGTTTTTCTGATTATTGGTTTGAACTTAGACATAATCTGTATGATTCTAAAACTCACACTCATTATAGCGTTTTGGAATTTAAAATAAAAATATCGGGGTTTCTTTTTAAATAAAAATATCTTCTCTCCCCTCCCTTTCTTATTTATTTATTTATTTATTTCACTATAATGAAAATATTTGTTAGAAAGTTGGAAAATAAAAAATAAATTTATAAAAAGAAAATGTAAAGTATAGGTAATATTTTAGATTTCCCCATGCACCTATACACATGTACTACGTTTCACGTGTGCATTATATACATGATATTCATCACGTGTACATATATGTAATATATAAAATGAAATTAAACTATACATTACATTTGTAGCCATTCATTTATTTTTTTACCCTGATAATATACCATGGACACGATGGAAGGATTTTAATGGTGATAGCGGTGAGGTAGGATATCACAACATGATTAAATTTGTATGTATTAAAAAGTACAGAAGCTAGACTGGAGACTGCTGAGTCTAGAGGTAGGAGGGTGAGTTAGGAGGCTATGATAACTGTTCAGGGGAAGGGTGATGACAGTCTGAATTAGGATGGTGGTGATGGGGTCAGGATATAAGAGATGTGTAAGAGGAAATTATGAGCAGTGAAGGAGAGGGGAAAATCTACGATAGCTTTTGAAATCTTTGGGCAACTGAGTGGACAAGTGAGAAGAGAGAAGATGGTTTATTTATGAAGTGAGGTGGGGGAGAGATGTTCAGTTTAGTAGCTGAACTCCAACTGCTTGTGGAATATGCAAGTAGATGGTCCAATGGACAGTGGGATGAAAATGACTAAAAGTGGACTACTGAGGAGAGAACAAAGATGGTGGTATCAAAATTCTGTTTCTTAGACTCAGAGTAATGTTTCTTTGACTACTCACTTACTGGGGGTTATAAGAAGTCTCAGAAGCTCACCCTGGTGATAATTTCCAATCTTTCCAGAATGAAGATGCTCTACCATTGCTTATACAACTTCATATTTCCCCTTGCTTACAACAATCCATTGGCTCATCAGTGGATATAAACTTGGATCTGAATTCTTTGTCATAGTAAACAAGATCCATCCTAACTGAGGTCAATTTCTGTCACTGGAATGCTTCTCCCCTGTTCTTCCCATTGCTGTCCTGGATTCCAGCTCTGCAGCTCTGCCTGCGGTTCCCCCATGCTATTGCCTCTGTCTAGAAGTCCTAGGATCTTTTGGGAACAAACAAAATTATTACTATCTTTTGTGAGAAGTGTTTCTTGGTTCCAAAAACATGCCCACTCTCCCTCCTGACCAAAATAATTTGTGTTCTCTTTGCTGCAATGTCATAACACTTTTATCAGACATGTTATACTCTATTTAATATATATAGATTTTTCCCCAAGACCTTGAAAACCCAGTCAATACACAGACAATAGCATCTGCTGAATAAATACAGGTTTTAAGTCACTTTGGCCTTTGTTTAATATATAATATTTATGAAGTCATATATTTAATCAATACTAAATGTCAATTTAATTCTCTTCCAGCTTCTTGGTATGTAATGATAGCCCCCTTGGAAATAAAGGTACCTGAAATTAGTGCTATTGGAGAGAAGAATCAATAGCTCTTAGCAATGTATCAAAATTAACGGAGCACTTGCCTGTTTGATTTTTGTCAACGTGTCAGAGAACTGGCATGGCAACTTGATTTATATTTCATTCTTTAACATATAATGATGTAACTAGTACCAGTGCCGGTGAGGGTGTGTGGAGACAGGCATATTTATACATTGTTTATGGAAAGTTTGTCAGGGCTTATTAAAGTTTAAAATTCTCATTCGTTTTTATCTATTAATTCTACTTCTAGGAATCTTTATTATAGTAATAAGTGCAAGTATGTAAAAATTTGTATGTAAAATGATGATCACTGAAGAATAACCTATGTCAATAAAGAATTAAATAGGTTAATACAGTATATTCATATAATGAAATATTATTAAGTCATTAAAAAGATGGAGGTAATTTTATATCTCCTGACCTGAAAAGATGTGCACAATATATTAATTTGGGTAAAGAAGAAGGTTGCAGGCCGCTATTATATCATTGCTTCATTTTTATTTAAAAATACATATATATGCTGGTATGTACATAGCTATGTCAGTATCAATTTGAGCAAAATCTGGAAGGATATGCTCCCAACTGTTAATGGTATTTAACCTCAGAGCATAGTGTGACTGAGTATGATGGAATGGATGGAGAACAGATGTTCGCCAGCTATTTTAGTTTTTTTTTTAAATGGTGGGATTGTAATTTTTTTCTTTCTTCAGTGATTCTAAGTATTTTTTAGCCATTAAAAATAATAAAATCAATAAAGCAAATTAGCATGTATCGATCTGGAAAAATATTCATAATATTGTGAGTAAAAAATGTAGGTTATAAACAAAAGTTTGTATTGAATTCCATAATTTTTTTTGTGAAATATGTATAATAGTTAAAAGGCTAGATGGATATATATCAAATTGTGATGTTTAAGGCAAGATTAGGAAGAACATTTATGATTTATTTCATATATTTTATATTACTTGGAAAAAAAACAATAAAAATATTAAAATGACCATTAAGAAAAGGTCACCATGGTTGTTTTATATCTTAGATATGTTCTTCAAAAGTTTATAGATTGTAGTAAGGAAAATCATACTTTAATTAGATCAGTAGAGTTTTTCGTTGTGCAAAATATCCTTCTGTAAAGTGAATATAACTTATTGTGACATTAATATTTAAATGCCTGGCTGCTCATTTTGGCCTATTTAATGCTTGCCCTTTGGAGAAATAGAGGTCAAAGGCTCTTAATTACCTTTCTAAACCTCATCAGAGAGAAATGTCATAATTTTATTTTCATGAGCATCTCAAGGAAAGCTTGGTTTCCCACTTCTATGCATCAGTCCCTTTCTTCCTTTTTGAGTGGGGCTCTGTCTTTGGCAGTTGAAGCTTTTTTGACATTGATATAGCTTAGCTTTCGAGATGGAAGAAGGAAGGTTACTGTTGCCTGTATGTACATATAGGAAGTAGATTACTGGTTTTGCCTGGATACAAAAATCCCAAGAAAGCAGCTGTCCCATGGGGCTTCCCTGTTCGCAGAATGAAATTCCTTTCTCATGGACACTGAGACCTAGGCTTGGTGCAAAAACTGAGACCTAGGCTTGGTGCAAAAACAGCTTTTATCAGCCTGTTTAAGGTAACAAATATATTCTCTGGGTAGCCTTCAGCTCACTACTTGTTTCCAACCCATGTTTTAGAGAGCCTTTCAGTTTCTAAGTATTTAAAATACATTTGAACTGAATGGGTTCTTATAGCATTTTCTGCCTGCAAAGTTTTCAAAATGAGCAAAATGTTAATCTTGAGCCTAGTATTCACTACAGCTGAATGCTTTTGAGAACATTTCAAGAAAAATAGGCAAAATGAATGGCACAAATTTTATTTCTTCATTTAAACTCATACATAATTCCATTCTACATTTCAGGACTCCTAAAAGAGAAAATTATCTCAGTCTTAAATTAAGCTTAGTTTTCAGGAATAGAAAATAATAGTAATAAAAACAATACCAGAAACTTCTGAACATGTGAAAAGGTAATATGCAAAAGTACTTGAAAATAGAATTTCCTAAATATAAACGGAGGAGTGACTGTAAAATCTTTCAACGGTGTGAAAAATGAATAAAAAATTCAGAATTACTTATAGGGTAAGAAATAAAAGAGGGATGACATAATAAACTTACTAAACATGGAAGTGCTATTTCACTGATAGATACATGGTACTTATAAAATCCCAAGTTGTAAAAAAGATAGAATTTTCTAATTTCTGATTAATAAAAGACTATGTTTCTAAAGCTCTCACAAAACATCAAAAGACTTTTTGATGACATACATGAATTTAAGAAAAAAACTTCGAAAACAAAAAATTATAATTATTATCATACCTATTAACAGGTAATATCATGTAGTTTTTGTATTATTTAAAACTTATCTGAAATCTTCATCAAAAATATAAATTTTGCTTGCCGGAATGGTCAGTCTTTTCTTCACTTCAAAATGAAAAGGAACTTCCTCCCAGAAAAGAGAACCAATGTTTTACGGAGGTAGCCTGCAGCCCCCATTTGAATCATCAGGATTAGGCAATGACCCTTTTTGGTTATATTTATCTGACTGTTTGCTGCAGGAAAGGAACATTAATAGCTATATAAAGCTTCAACACATGTTGCACAGAAAGGACTATATAATCCTCTATTATTTCTGCCTGTAAATGACTACATGTCTAGCACTAGCCTGAGGCAGAATTGACTGCCAGGAAACTTGACCTGCATCATGGGCTTAATGAAGCTGTAACTTTCTGTTTATAATTCTTTCCACTTTTAACTAGTATTGTATCCAGGGGAAATGAGATAATGTGCTTCTCCTTTTTGGATCAGTGGGGCTACTGACCAGAGCTCTGTGACGAGACAAAGCAATGCAAGCTGGACACTGCCCTGTGACTCACTCTGCCCATCACTCTGGAGGTTGAATTCAGATCTGGGTGGTTTGGGCCACCTGAGAATTTTCACTCACGGGAAAAAGGTCTGAGATACGGTTGCCTGTAGGTGTGTACGGACGGGCAGACTTGAAACACAGTCGTACACAATTTCTTTCTGCCTCTTCCCATATGACAATGAACTAGGCTGGGTCTTTCCAATATTTTTAATTTAGAGAAGTATTCCTTCAGCATCCCTAGCCTGTTTCTGATCTGTTTTCTCATTCAGGTGCTTCAACTCTGTAAAACCGTTTTAGAGTTTTCACCAGACTGCGACTGCTCAGTCTCTTCAGGTCACCACAACAAAAAGGGAAAGAATATTATTTATATATCTAACTTAACTTGTAATTGAATGTTAATTTATATTTTAAGCCCCTCTCTCCAATCTGGGAACAAAAGGTTTGGAACTGAACCATCATTAAACAGGTGAAAGAGGTTTTGAGAGTAGGGATTTCTTCTCCTGCAAGTGTCCCGAAATGCTGGGTGTTTGAGGACAGGCAGACTCTGGCAAATCTCTCCTTCCTGAGCCCCTCCCTCCTTCCCCTCCCTGGGGGTGGGGTTTGGGGCCCAGATAAAAGCAGGTGCAAATGTAAGTGCTCTTGTGAAGAGGTGGGTGTCTTGGCTCCTTTGACCCTTCTCAGTGACGGCCCCAAGACCTAGAGCCAGCCTGCCATGTTATACCCAACAACAAGCAGCTTCCCACCTTTTTTCTCTCCTTTTTTCCCCATCTTCTAGTCCTTTTATTCTGCTCTTGAATACCCAAACAAAACATAGCCTCATAATCTACTTGCTTAACACAGTCATCCTTCCCCTCCATCATGCCTAGTCACATTCCTCCCTGTTGTTATGAACTCGTTAACAATTTCATTCGCCCTGTTTCCCTCAGACAGAAAATTCACAGTTTCCTCAGCGCCATGACATCAGAAGCGGTGCAGGAGAGGGGCAGAGGGTTCCGGACTTGCTGCTCAAGTACACTGAGGGCAGTTGGCGTTTTAACTGACTTAAGGAAAAGGACGGCAGGGGCAGTTACAGAGCTTCTGTGGCATCTGAGATGGTATAGAGTGGTCTACAGGCAGAAGGGAAGCCGTGCTTCTGGGGGCTTAGCTATCGACAAAAAGGAGAGGAAAGACAAGTAAGATGTCACGAAGAGTCACAAAGACAGGGAAAGATGATTGTCATATATGAGGGGTGACTTCTATGTTTGCTGACAGAGAGGAAGGAGGCAGTAGAAAGAATGTTTGAAGAATAACTAATTGATAGGTCCAGGTTCCTGGGAGACAGAGGTAATGAAGTCTGAGGGAAGTGGAGGGATTAGCTCCTGAAAAAGGAGGGGCCCCTCCTTCTCCAAAAAAGAAGGGATCTGTGAACATATAGAAGGATTTGGAGATGTTGTAGGTTTATACCACCTGGCTTTGATCTTGTTAATGATCTGTTGAGACTTAGGGCATAGGGATGAAAGCCTGAGAGAGTGGAAAAGCCGTGGAATGGATGTGTCACGTCCTTTGGTGGTGGGCCAGGAGTGTCATCTTTATTTATGACGGGCTGCAAGTCAGTGGGCCTTAAAATAGGAGCAACTGGTTTCAGAAATTAACAAGAGCCTGAAGGAGGGAATAAGCATAGAAAAGAAGGTGATCATTGAGCGAATCACCCATAAGCCTTCCTAGAGGTTCTTTGGAAAATGAGTCAGGTTATATAGCACAGACTCAGCCACTTAATAGCTTTGCTGTCTTTGGCATCATCATTGATTATTTCCTAGTCAGGCTCTCTATTTGCAACTGGGTATCCATTAATTTACTCAACAAATATTTACTGACTGCCGACTACTGCCAGGTGCTGTGTTAGGGATGGCAGGTACGAGAGAAAACAAGGCACTCTCTGTCCCCAAGTTTCCCTCAATCCAGTAGCTGCTTACCCTTCTGCCTTTACCATGAGGATCAACTGAGAGAACAAATCAGAATGTGTTTTAAAAATTCTAAAATCCAATGTAGAAAAAAAATTGTATAGAAAAGTAATTTTTTTCCCCTTGAAGTCATTGTCCTGTTGTGACCACGACCATAACAATGATTACAATTTCTGGATAAAGGACTCTACCTCCAAACAATGCCCCATGGCTCTCCCAGGCTCAGACCCTCTTATTGCACAGCTTCCCCAGGAGGCAGGGCAGCCATTGTCTCCCCCCGGGAAGTGGGGAGTGTGGCTTTACACTGTGCTCGTGTTATCCTCGCCACTTCCTCCTGTCGCCAATGACTGGTGGCCCTATTCCCGTGGCTGGCTCCTCTGATGAAGACATCGGTGCTAATTCCAGCAGAGGTACAATACAGAGCTGTCCCAGCAGCCAAGAGTAAACCAGCAGAGTTCTTTGATCTTCAGCCTGGTGCATTCTTTGGGCGGCCAAACTTTGGAAGGACAAGCTGAAAGAGTATGTCTGGTGAGTGGAAGCCAGGTCAGAGGTAATATTCTGGAGAGGATTTCTGGGAGTAGAATTAAGGAAATTGCTTTTTCTTTTTGATCTAAGTCTAGAATAGGAAAAATATTCCCTGAAATGTATCCAGGAGTCCCGGGAACAGTCTATCGCTACAATTATGGCCGCAGGATTAATTTTGTTCTACTACGCCCAACTTTCTTTAGCATATCCATTCTTATTCCATATTTCTGCTTCAACTAACATTAAAAAAAATCGACATCAGTGGTGGAAGAGGGGTTGCTGGGGGGAATCTTTCTCTTTTTGTGTGTTTGGGCTAAGGAGGAAGTCATTTTTAAAGTGAGGATTTTTCAGATGAGAAAAAATAAAAGCTGAAGATTAGGTGAAGAGCAGAGGAGGGAGAAAGATGAAACTGAGATTGCTTTAGTATCTTCTTTTCTGTCTGCCTCTGTGAAGGGCTATATTTATAACCAGAGTCAGAAATTAGATTCCTAGAAGGCTTACCAGGTAGGGGCATGGGCTAACCACCCTATATCTAGATATGAGAAAAGCAGCACAAAGTTGTGAAGAAAGCAATTTCCTGGGCATTTATTTCTAAACAGTTCATTTCTATAAACTTTGCATTTCTTGGGGTATCTGGGTAGAAAAATATACTTTCTAGAGTTTCTTCGCCAACCTATGGCTCATGACCTT
Organism: Propithecus coquereli; assembly: GCF_000956105.1. Taxonomy (NCBI): domain Eukaryota; kingdom Metazoa; phylum Chordata; class Mammalia; order Primates; family Indriidae; genus Propithecus; species Propithecus coquereli. The sequence goes on from NW_012149729.1 coordinate 3,586,099, forward strand.
CCCATCTCACACTCCCCTCGTCCTACCTTGTGTCTCAGATCTCATTTTCTTGAAAACCTAGAGATTTACCTGCTAAAGGCAAAAACTCCCACATGTGTTACAGGGAAGGTAGGTTTTTATGTGTTAGATTTTGACACGTGATTCCCTGCCTTGCCTTGTTTACCCTTTTCTTCACTGGTCTCTCCATTCCCTGATTTGCCTGTAATGTGGATATTCTCCTGTGGACACCCCTGACCTTGAATATCTGAGAGGAGCTGGGAGGTTCTTCCCTCCTGCTGCATCAGTTATGACAGTGTTACTCTCACTGTCCTTTCCCCATTAACCTCAGCTTGTTGGTGTGATTTGTTTCTCTCCTTGGGCTAGAGAAGCTCATCTCTCTTTAAGTGCCCTACTTTGCATTAGTCTCTATCAAACTTTCTATTTAATTCAATTCAACAGATATTTACTGGTAATTCTGCTTGATCCAGTGTGAGATAAAGATGCAAATAAGACCCTGTGTCTCTCTTTTCTTAGGAAACTTAAAATTCTTGGGGGAGACAGCTAAGTGCAAAATGGGCCGAATGCTATCATAGATTCCGTTGGATATACTCTAGAAGAATTGACTAATGGTACACCCGCATTCCAAGAAGGCTTTCCAGGAACTCTCCATTTTGCCTTTTTCCAATTTCCAAATTCCTACATCACTTGCTTAGGGCTTAAATCAGCATTTCTCACAGTGTATTCCTTGTAACACTAGACCCAAGAGATGCTCTGTGAAAAAACAATTTCATGATCAATTAAGAATAGGAAATGTACGCATGTTCTCCTCTCGGAAATTCACAATATATGATGACACACTGGAGGTTTTCACCAGGAGAGAAGCAGAAGAAAATTTGTTTAAACGGAATTTTCTTATCCTATATACTCACACACCCCTTTTCCCCAACACCTTATAGGAAAAGTAGTGTTTCTCAAACCACACTCTTGGAAACATTGCCCTAATTGATTAATTTAATGATAAATACAATAATGTTATAAAAATCTTATGTATACGCAAGATCTCATGTTTATTATCATGTAAGGAGACCTTTCATACCAGCTGGATTATTAAATACCCAGAATTGTGCTGTCCAAGAGCACTTGAAGTGTAGTTAGTCTCAGATGAGACGCATTGTAAGTGTAAAATACACACCAGATTTGGAAGACAACATGAAAAAAGAGTGTGAACTATCTCATTAGTAATTTTCATATTGCTGTATATTGAAATATAATATCTTGATATATTTCATCAAATTATTAATTATTAAAATTCTCTTTCTTTTTACTTTTTTAATAATGTGGCTCACATTATCTTTCCATTAGATGGCGCTGCCCTAGAATACAGAAGCTGTTTTTTTCCTGTAGTTTATATTTCCCAGCAGCACACAGAAAGACCATATACCCAATGAAAATATTTAAAACAGACTTGTTAACTGAATTAATTTGGTTGGGAAAGCCTGTGAATTAAATCAAATCCTATTCTCCAAGGTGTTCACACTCTTACTATTATATCCCAAGTGTGAATTGGCTCCATTGTCTACTCCCTGTTTCAGCCTGTAAATCACAGAGAACATCCAGTAATGCTGTGGTAATACTGACATTCTAAAACCCTTTGTTAAGTTCTTTTATCTCCCCAGTCAGAATGCTAATGTGCACCTGTAACTCCTATCGCAAAGCAATCATTCCGATGGCATTTCTGTGAATTTCAATAGTTTTCAGTCACTTACAGACTGTAGAGTTATTCCCTGGCATTGAATCTAAATTTGCTAAATAGATCATCGCTTCTCATGACCCAGAATTCTACTCCTTGATGGGCAAGGGGAAAAAAGCAGAATCTCCACTATTACGACATTGGCTTCAAAGGAATCCTCCCAGATGTGTACCGAACTCTGAAGGTCCACGTAATAAAGTTTGGAAATAACAGATATAGACCATGTCTTCAGTTAGTGATAGGAATGAAACTTAAGATAAAATCACACACGTTGATAAGTCATGCCACATCTGTGAAATAATTTCACTAGTGTGTGGTATCTTGTAACCACCTGTATCTACAGCCACATGAAAGGGTTTGAGGTAGCTATATTTCACAGAAGCATACAGAGAAGCCTCTCGTGCAGTGAATTCCAGAAAGTAGTGAGAACACTGCCCGGATGGCAGCTGATATGAAAGTTGTATCAAGAATAAAATAAGCAGGATTGGGCCTGCTGTCCAAAGCATGACTCAGACTGAAAAAATAGGAAACATAGCTATAGAAAATAAAGTGCAGATGCTTTCAATCATACAAAAGTGTGTTTGCACCACTCAAACTTGCCATCTGAGGAGAATTACAATGAAAATGGATCTGATATACTTGTCTTTCACGCAGAAGCATAGCACATACACAAAAAACCGTACTGAATGTAACTATCAAACACAAGCTTTCATTTAAGAAGCTACAGAAAAGCATCAAGAAAGATGTACGGCCGTGACACTCAGGAGCTTGTATTTGAACCATAAGCTTTCTCATTTTGTTAGGCTGATCCAATGGCTTTCTTGAGATTTTCTAGTTTATGAATGTTAAGATATAAGGTACTGAGCATTTTCTGTCCTAAATAATAAACTACTCTGCTGAAACCACCTTGTCTTCTGCACAATAACTGCTATCCCCAAATGCTATTTTCTGACTTTGTATTGTTATCTTATTCTAAGCACATTGTGTCAGTCTTTCTCCATTGCCATCTGACTACACTCTGTCATTAGAATTAAACTTTGAAACACATTTTTAAATTCATCTCCCCACTATTAAAAAAAAAAGTCAGTGATTTCCCCCTGGCATTAAGCAAAGCCACACTTCCTAGCCTGACCTTTAGGTTTAAGCCCAATCACTAGTCTGGCCTTATCTAGGCAATTTGGGGAGTTTGCTTCCCCACTCTTGTGGCCTGCCAGGCTCAGCCTCCACCTCTGCACATCCAGCTCTCACTCAATGTCCAGGGTGCAGCTCAGTTCTACAGCTTTCCCAATAGCTGTGACTCTACATCGTCTGGGTACGCTCAGCATTTTTCTAAACATTGTTCTACCCTACTTCTTCTTCTCTCTCTCTCTCTCTCTCTCAACCACATACACACACTCTCTACTGTAAACAATTCTTCTGCCTGAATTAAATCCTGGCTTTGTCAATTACTAGCTGTGTGACATTGGCTATGACTTAACCTCTCTGTGCCTTAGTTTCCTCAAGTGTAAGTGTCAAGATAATCATAGGACCTACTTCAAAGGGTTGTTGTAAATGATTTGCTATTATTTGTAGCAGCCATCATATTAAAGGTATTAATATTATTTTTGTATCCCTGACAATACTTCATGTGATCTTATACATTTATATAATCAATAAACATTTATAGAAAAGACTAAATAAATGGACATAAGCAAGAAATTTTAAAATGAGAATCAATGAATTAATATGCTACATTTAAAAACTACATTTACTACATTTAAAAACTGCTTTAGGAATTCTCTTTTAACA
>NW_012149729.1:3592686-3595325 GCF_000956105.1 Propithecus coquereli
TTTGACATAAAAGAAAGAAAAGCTTTTATATTGAGCAAACAGGCCTAAAAGGCATTAGAATACTATAAACAGTTTATTTTTTCAACTAAAGTAACCCAGATTGTTCACATTTTCCATCATTTAACTTGGTATCTTTAATAAATGTTGGCCAGTCTAACAGCTCTCACATTTCACTTTTGGTTCTTCCTCTTTTAATTTTTTCATCAAACATTTGTTCATATGTAAAAACAAATAGAAATTAACCATAGCAATGGCTAAAATATAAACCACAAATTTGACTGAGTCAGCAGAGGTCTTTTTGGGTAACCCAAAATTCCATGTCTATGTATTTCAGTCCCTTTGTCAACTTATTACATGATAAATGAAAGAGATCAGAAGAACAGAATAAAAATTAATCCATCTTAAGAGTTCTATGTGCTCTGGTCAGATCCCAGATCCAAAAGGAAACTTGATCTAGGTTTTGAAAGCATTTTGGTGTCTCAGAATGATTTCACTTGATCAAGTTCCCAGAAAATACATGGTTCAGCCTGGCGACAAATTGTCAGAAAATCTAGGGGAAATGCTCTGCTTCTCCTCAACTAAAAACATAAAAATCTTACCTATTTTGCTTATTTTTAAATTTTGATATAAACTAAAATAAATGTCACCAGGGCTGAAAATCTACTTATTTAATTAAAAGTATGCATTTTTGTATTTAGGCACAGAAATGAATAAAAGGTAATTTTCCCTGAAAATTTCTTTAGCCTTTCATTCTTCTACCCCACTGACTTCTAAATAACTATGTCTGCTTTACGCTGCAAAATCTGTAGCCATTCAAGTTTGAACACTATGTATTGACCATTTTATACTCCATATTAAGCTGTGTGAAGGGTACAAGGAATAAGGTAAGATTAGTGCTTGTACTCAAAGAACTTATTTCATTCCAGAGAGCATATGTCAAAGCAGCACGTGCACTCATGTATATCTTCTGTCTTATAGGTTGAGTATCTCTTATCCAAAATGCTTATGACCAGACGTGTTTTAGACTTCAGATTTTGTTGGATTTTAGAATATTTGCATTACATACTGAATTGGTCAAGCATCCCTAATCCAAAAATCCGAAATGCGAAAAGCTCCAATGAGCATTTCCTTTGAACCTCATGTCAGTACTCAAAATGTTTTGGGATTTTGGAGAATTTTGGATTTTGGATTTTCAGATTAGAGATATTTAAACTTTATACACATACATATCTTATTGTAGGGGAGGATGAGAAAAAATGGTGAAAGCAGATGACACAAGAAAGAGCCGATCATATTTAGGAAACAGCCAATAGGTATAGTAGTTAACAGCTACGGATTCAAATAAAATGTCAAAGCTTAACAGACTTTCCCCTTTTCAATTTCATTCTCATCTGCTTCTGGCTCCATGATTTACTGACACCAGAAATGAGATCATTGTAGAAGATATTTTCAATGTATTTGTAAAAGTCTACTTACAATCCTTCTTATTGTCTGGAAAGTGTTTTTGTTTGCTACCAACTAGACAGGAGATCAAGTAACACATTGACTGAAATATTTGTTATAGACCTAATTGTAGGGTCATTTTGTTGTTAAGCCAGGGAAATAATGGTGAAGGAAAATGCGTAAATTGAATTGTTCAAATAATAATGTTTCTTTTTTTCTTTATACTGTCTTTCTCTATTTCTGTGACAAGCTTGCCAATTAAAAGTACATTTTGATCGAGGTCTGAAACTGATATACCTCCCAGAGTTTTGGACCCAAAACTCAGTGAAAAGGAATCACAGAGGCATGCAACCAATAACCACCCAAATTTGAGTGAATTGTAACTTTTCTGTTTTGTTACACTAGTCAGAAAGCCACAGGCATTCCACCACTCCAAAAGGATCTGGAGAATTGACGGAAAGTATAAAAAATGAACACAGAGCGTACATAATTGTGCTGCTGCATTCTTACTTCAGCAGCCATAGAAAGAACCCCAAGTTTCAATTCAAAGGCCTCCCTTGCAAAAATAATAACCTTCTTCTCAGCCTCCATTCTATGAGTCCTTCGAAAGCATCTCAGATGCCCCCTCCCCTTCTCTAATAGCCTTAAATCAATGCTTTATCTTGTAGATTGCATGATGTAGGCTTATGGTGTCCTTTACTCACTAGGGTATAAATTTTTCTGTAAATCTGCAAACTATTTGTTAATCTTTAACATCTTTGTCTTTTTCCTACATGGTGTTTTTAGAAGACTTTGGATTTTGGTTTATATTCTGAAAGGTGGCAAAAAGCATGAATAAAATAGTTCTTTTATTTTTTTCCCCCAAGTGCCTATGCTCTGAGATTTGGAAATATTTTACTCATTCCTTTAATTCCTTCTTTTTCTATAACCACAAGGCCCTTACCTCCAAGTAATCTCGACATTTGTAGGCTCAAGGAACAATACTATAGCAGCCAAGACTGGCCAGACAGGCTTTAAAATTTAGCAACAACTCCAGGACGGGGAAATCTGATTTGTAAGTATGTGACTTTTGTAAACTAATTTGTAATTTAACTTAGATGACTTCACCAAGATTTAATAAAATCCTGTCATCACATTTATGTTTCAGACTTTAGACATTTGCTAAATGTAGAATAATTCAGAGCTGGTTTCATTTT
>NW_012149729.1:3606560-3609431 GCF_000956105.1 Propithecus coquereli
GAGTTTTTAACTTTCCAAATTGCTTTTATGCCTATTGTCTCATTAAAGTTCTCTTGCTCTAATGAGCTGGACTTGTGGGAAAACGTTTAGAGATAAGACTGAAAAAAAAAAAAAGAAAATTAAGTGTGATCTACAATTCGGCCACATCTATTCTTCTCTATCAGTGTACAGTAGCACAGGGAACTCTTCAGCCTTTGAAAATCAATGTGCATTTCGTGGAGAGCTGCCGCCTTTCAGTCACAGCATTTTTCCCTGCTGTCTTATAACTATGTCCTGCACTAAATTTAACATGTCTCCAGACTCCTATTTAATTCTCACAGCTGGGAGACACGGCTAGTCCAGCCAAATCTGTTTTCCTAGAGTACCTACAAGTCTGCCCTTTAATAATTTATTTTCTCCATTATAATGGTCTCTAACTAAGCTCTAATAGATTTTGCCACACCGTTGCTGCTTTAATCAGAGAAGAGAGTTTTATGGGCTTATTAATCGTGCTCTATTTCAAAAGCTACTGATTAAGCATTTGCCCGACGCTTGCAAGCAGCCAGAGGTACAATGGAGGCTGCTCGCTTACTGAGCAGCAGTCTGCAGGTAGCTTTCACCCAGGGCCCGTAACAGACTGCATACAGCTAGTGCCAACTGAGCAGATTGAAGTTTCAATTCCCCCCAGCTCTTAGCAACAGATTGTTCACGGCAATTTTCTCCCCACCATTTTATTCATCAGTACTATTCTAGCAGCCAATAGCAAAATTCCTCTCTGCTCCCCACATCCCAAAGCAGTTAAATTATTTCTGAAAACTGAACGACATGCTTGGCAAAAGAATGTCTTCTACCGCGTGGCGCTGCTTACAACAAGGTTTACTTTGGCCTACTCGACTAGCAGACCCACTAAACACCATCTCCCCCAGCCTTCTAGGAAAGCAGCAACTTAAGCCACACAGTCGCTTTACATGTCATAGTCGAGGCACCAAAGTCAAGGCCAAACAACACAACGAGGCTTCCCGAACTCAATAAAACTCCCACTTCTCCAAGGCCAATTTATAGTGCACTCATAAGAACACACATTCAGGCCGAATGCCAACCAAGCTTGAGGTTTTGTTAGAAGTCAAGACACCAGAAATAAGTAGTGAGGAGTATTTTTGAAAGAAAAATAAACTTACATTTATTTAATTTACTTTTTTTTGCTGAAGACAAATATTTTCTTTAAAATTCACAGCTATCTGGAAGTCCTCCAAATTTCTTAGATATGTGTGCAAATTTGCCTATCCCCTTAGTGGTCATTACTGGGGGAGATGAGTAGAAATATTCTTGAGGTGAATTTAGTAATGATTGGTCCATGATCTGTTCAAACTCTTCTACATTTGGCTCAAGAGTTAAACATTTAAAGTAATACTTCATATTCCCAACCTAGCTTACGTGTGTTAGATGTACTCCTTCTCCTTTGACCTAAAATGATCAGTTTAAAAAAAAAAATCAAATTTTTTCTAGAATTATCAATATTAGCTATGTTGGTGTACCTTCAATCACTTGAAAATGAGCAGTTCTTTGTTTCAGTATGTGTTTTTGTATAATGAAAGGTGCTCCCACTGTCTTCAAGAAAAGTTAGATTAATTATTAAACTGTGGAAGAAACAAAGGAAAAATATTTAAAAATTATCTTGTGTGTCTTCACAATCAAGTTATTAATTCTACACAAGAATTTCCTGGGTTAATATTATAGATATCATGTATTTCATCATGTCTACTAAATGGGTCTGAGGTCTTATATGTTCATATTTGTAGCTCCTATTTTGAAAGAATTAATAGACTGATCAATAAAAACAGAAGATTTTAGTATGGTGGTTGGTACATTGTATAAAAAGAAAGAAAAACAATATTCGTAGAAAAACTAATAAAAAGGATGTAACAGATCATTTTAGTTCTCTCTAATGAATTTATAAAATTAAAAACTTCTTTTCCTTTATGAGACATTAAAGTTCCAAAACACAAATTTGAATTAATTTCTATCCTTCACATCGTATTACATTTTGTAATAAGCAACAAGACATAGTTGAAAAGCTTGACAGATTTAACAGAAAAACAAAATCCAAAACCATGTTCAGCTGGCAACCGAAATGATCATCAGTTAACAGTTTTGCTACATGGAGACAATATATTCTCTGCTTCACGGCCTTGGAAAAATGGTAAAATAAATTTATAGTTTGGTCTGTGGTAATTAAATTATTTTTATCAGTATTATTCAGGTAGTGTCATGAACACTTTTTACTGCTACCATTTAAAAATATATTATAGTCAGTGCTTGTTCATCCATGTTAATAGAGGCCAAGACTCTACAGATAGATGAAGTCCACAGATATTAATTTCTAACTGTTACTTTATTATGTAAATATAAGAAAAATGCATCTGATTTATTTCTGAGTTTTTTCTATCAGGCATGTCTTACTTTTGTACCTCAGTTTTACAGGAGATATGAAGTATTAATAGTAGAAATTTGGCGTAAATCAGAACTAGGTTTAAATCTTAACTACCACTAAACCTGGGCAAGTTATTGACCTTTTAAAACCTGAAATTTCTCTTCTGTAAAGTAGAGTTAATCATATTTACACAGTGGGGTTACTGTGTGGCTATGTATATAAAGTACCTAATCAAGCCTAACACATAGTAGGTGCTCAGAAATGGCAGCTGCCCTACACTTCTCTACCTTTCCTCTGCCCTGAGTGTCTTCCCCTCCATCTGCTTACTGTTCACTTTTTAGAATCATGGAGCACACTCTGTCATAGCTGGAATTTTCAGATGATCTATGAGAAGAAGAAATTAAAGAAGAAATTGAATTAATACGATTTTCAATTTATTAGTTGAAGTGATCCAATAGGAA
>NW_012149729.1:3612377-3612640 GCF_000956105.1 Propithecus coquereli
CACACAAATACATACACACACACAAACACTTTTTTTTTCTGCCAGGTATGACTTCACTGATTGCTCCTTTTTTATTTTTTTGAACAGAAAGGCCTCACTCTGTCACTCAGGATGGAGTGCAGTGGCACAATCATAGCTCACTGCAGCCTTGAACCCCTGGGCTCAAGCAATCCTCCATCATAAGCCTCCCAAGTAGCTGGGAGTTCAAGCATGCCTGACTCATTTTTGAAACATCTTTCGCTTTTGGTTTCCAAGGCATGGTT
>NW_012149729.1:3612690-3615160 GCF_000956105.1 Propithecus coquereli
TGTTTATCCATGTTTTCAAATCATTGGTTTGTTTGAATTATGAGCCTAACAAGATGTGAACATTGCATTTAATCAGATGGTACTGTGTACTTGCTCATTACATCATACCAATAAGCACATAATGTCCACTCACATAATCTTTGAAACAGAATAAAATAAAATAATCTATGTTTCCAGATTTTATAGCCACATCATGATATGGGGTGAGAAGACACAAGAGCCCGAAAAGCCAGCTCCTCTCTTTGTCCCTCCAAGATAGTACAGACTTTGTAATTCTGGGTTGCAAAAGTACACTGTTTTGCTTTTCAGTTCTTCTATCACCTGTGTAAGCATTTCCCTCAATTAAATTAATTCTGTTGAAGGACCTAGAATGTTTCCTGCTCTTGGCTGGCCTTGATTGATAGAGACAAGATCACCAGTTTAATTGCGGACATGATGAGGCCGAGGTCCCAACACAGGTGCAATGAACCTAAAATCTAACCCCCCTGCCATGGCCTACAAAGTTGTATGACCTGCCGCCATCTACTGTCCATTCTCTTCATGTGTCACCTTCTCCCTTGTTCAACCACACTGACCACACTGGTCTTTCTGTTTTTTTCTTCAGAAGTGCCAAGCTCTTTCTTGCCATGGACCTATGAGAAAGCAGTTTCCTATGCCTGGAATGTTCTTATCCTACCCTTTCTGAAGACTGGTTTTCCCTTATTTGAAATATGCCCTTCACAATGAGACATTCTCTGGCAATCCTACCTACCTACAGTGCTCCTTGTCATTGTCCATCATAGCAGCCTGTTCTTTTCCTTTATAGCATTTAGCATAATCGATTATTACCATATTTTTTATTTGGATGTTTGTTTAATGTTCAGCTCATCAAGTTTATTGTAAACTCCACAAAAGCAGGAAAGAGAAATCATGTCGATTTTGTTGACCACTGTATCCTAGTGCCTAGATAATTGCATTCTAGATGAAAAGAATGAATGATTGTGTTCCAGGGCTGGTCAGGTGTGCTAGGGGACAGGCACAGGCTGGGTCAGTTCACAGCTTAGGCTGCAGGGAGGCAGGAAGCATCAGAGTAGTCCACAGCCATGTATAGAATCCTTTGAACACAATGACACAACACACTGGGATATATGTTTAAAAAAACACCCTGGATTTTTTACTTCTTTGTGGAAATTTGAGGAACTGGGTCAAGAATTTCTTTTTTCCTCTAGAAAAGACAAGACAAATTTAACCAACTTGAATCATTGGGTAAGATATCCAGCTATTGACTGACTTGATTAAACCAGTGCCACTAGACTTTTAAAATTTAAGATAATTTTACAACAAGAATACAGCAATTTTATAGGATGAGTAATTCTTTCATTTCTTGTGGCCTCACAAAAGACTTTGTTTCTTCAATAAACTGCTAGGCACCTATAATGTTTGATATTTGGTATTGATAATTTAGGTAGATGTATACATAATGTCCTATGTATTGGGAATCTTTCAATTATGTATTATATTATGCTATTTTTCAGTTTTCTATGCACCAGGAAATGAAAAAACCATATTGGCTTAGGGCCAGCATTTTAGTGGAGGCATAAAATATCAAGAATTTCAAATAGAGCCAAAGAACTCTCTTTTATAATAACCATACAACAGATAAATGCTAGTATCCCACCCACAACATTCAAATATTATTTTCTGAACTTTTAGATTTATGGAAAAAGAAGCTTATTACAAATGCCTATGTATACGATATTTAGGTAATTTGTGAGTATTGAAATAAAATTTGAAGTATATTTTACCAAAGACAGAGAAGGAATAAAGGTCTGTGACAAAAATTTGGATGACATTTGCAAATTTGTTTCCCTTTCTGTTCAAAAGTATAAATAACAAGATCTTGAATATGGACTAATGTTTTGGGAAGAGAAGCACTTTAAGACAGATGAAACTAAATGCCTTTCTTCTCAGTCTATTTTTTTAATGATTCTGGAAGGTTGGCCAGTGGAAAAATATATATTACATAATTATTAGTGTTGTATCCAGTTTATTGGATGTAACTCTTAATACTTTAGTACATTATCATATATGAATAATCGGTTGTTTGCAAAGCATCTGAAATGTCCTATGTCAGATTACTACCTGCCCAATGAAATTTTCCCAGCATTTTGCTCCCTTTCTTCTCATTGGAATGGGACATATGGATCATTCAAGTACAGAATCTCAGTTAGCAGCATGTTGTGGATCTAAAAATCCATTAGGAAACTGTGATAATTGGACATATGTCGGCAGGAGCAATGCAGTCATAAGAACCCCTAGTAGATACCCAGTTTGCCTACATTCACCAAATGCAGTTGCTTGCTGAGTTTTGCACTCTCAAATTATAGTGCTTTGTAGAGATGAGGAATGAAGGGTAGGGGATAGTCATGTTGAACTTTATCTTTCTCCATAAAGTTAATACTAAAACCTCCACTATTACTCAGATATTGAT
>NW_012149729.1:3627767-3630091 GCF_000956105.1 Propithecus coquereli
GGCTTGGTTCTCCTCCCCTATCTCTGACCTTGTTTTTCTGTTGCATGTTCTGGCTCCTTCCTGTCTCCTACCTTCTTCATCTAGGGCTCTCCCACCATTCTCTCCTTGGACCTCTTTTCTCCACTCTCTTCTTTCGGTAGTCTCATTTGGCATCTCAGACTCAGTTATCACTCTCATTCATATTGAAGACACCCGACATCTCCAACCTCAGTCTCAACCTTCCCCTTCAGATTTCAGTTTAGTTGCTGGACAGCTCTGCTACATGAGCCACTTATGCCTTAAAAATTCTGTTTGTCCAGTGAACATCCTCATCCTCTCCACAAAATCAGCTCTTCTTGCTTTCCCTGTGTGTTTTGGGGGCCACCATTTGCCCTCAGTCATTGAAGTTCAAATCCTTCTGTCACGTGTGACTGTGCTGGCTCTTGCACTCCCTGTATTCCATACCTCCATTCTCTCGTTGGTACACTCCTGTCCTTTGTCATTGTAACTTTTTTAGGTCATCTTTAAGACTCATCTTCAAATACACTTGAAGTGGATCTTTCTGATCAAGCTGTTCCCCACTCCCTCTCTACTCCTATATTACAGCACGAAGTCAAAGCCCTTCACCATGATTTTAAAAATACATACATGTATAATAGGTACACGTTTCACAGACCACAAACTTGGGATGTGTAAAAATATAACCTTTCTCTGAAAATAAATTTAATTTCTAGTTAAATACCTTCCTCAAGGAAGTCGGAGGATGGACAACGTTTAGATACTTTTGCATTCAGTGATGGGGCCACAGGACACTCCATGGTGTTATCTCAGATGCTACCTCGCTGACATTCCATGCTGTCATTTCTCCTGTTTTCACCAGTTGCTGGCTCATTGTCCCCTCCTTGGAGGCTGCATTCAGAAAAGTGAGAGAGAGGTCCTCTCAGCTACCGGGTCCCCAACCTCTTCGTGGTTCTGGCAACAGAAAGATCTGGATTCAAGGGCTCTCTCAGAGCACTTCCAAACACCCAGATCTCTCTCTTCTCGGATGCTTTTTTCTTCGCTTCTCCAAGTTAGAGAATCACAATATTTGGGGGGTGGCTGTAAGGGACTGGTTTCTAGAAACCTTTTCTGTAGGGCAAAATCCAGGCTATTGAATGGCCTTGATTTTCCCACTTGTGTTTATGCTATAACCTTACCGTGGGACATAAGTATAGAATACAGTAGATGCTTCCTGTATGGAAGGTAGGCAGGGGTAACAGGAAAAAGAGGGAAAGAAGCATGCGTTGTTATTACAAAATATCCTGTCATGATATTATAGTAGCAGAACTTAAAGACCATTGGCAAATCTACACCTCCATTGAGGACAATTGCCAACATGCAATGCAGTACTTCTCACCACTATTTGGAAGGAATGGCCCACTGCATGGTTGTTTTTCTTTAAACTTTGTTCATTTGCATTTAGTGCCTGTTTTTTAAATACATGTAAAGACATTAGGACATTAAATAAATGTAAAGACATGCTCAACCATAGCATTTCCAAAACTTTTTATGGAAGGAATCATTTTAGGTAAATATATGAGTTTTGTTTGGCTTATATCAAGTTTTAAATCTTTAGAAAAGTTTTTTGCTAAGTGAGAGTTTTCACATAAATCAACATTTTCTGCTTTTCTAGAAAAATATGAAAAATTGTCAACATCAGGAACTTGAATGGAAATGGCTTAAATGGAAGTTACAAGGTTGGATAGAGAAATGAGGGGTTGGGTGGGGAGAGAGAACTAATATCAACTAAGCACTTTCTATGTGCTGGGCAACTTGCACACACAACACACACACACACACACACACACACACACACACACACACACCCACCCCATTGAATCCTTACAGTTAGGGAGGTAAGATGTCATTATTCCCATTTTAAGAAGCTAGTAAGTGACAGAGCCAAGAAAGGAACCTGCATCTCTCTCACGAGGAAGCCGCACTACTAAACAGAAAATAGCTAGAAAAGAATTTAGTCGCAATGCATCCAATTCTCAGGGTACTTTTCTTGAAAAAGAATGAACAGAAACCAACAAACCAATTGAATACAAAAATGTAAGCTGCTGCCATTCGTTGCTACTTCAAAGCAAGTATCCTTTTGCCGGAGCACTCTTACTACCTCAGTAGTATTAATAAAATTAGGTAGCTTAAGTGAGAGCATGATAGATTTACATTAAAACTATCAGTCCTATTCTTGGAGTACTTCTAGTCACCACTGTCACAGATGCTTCCTTGCCAAGCATGGAAGAAACCTCTATGATAGAAATAATATAAATAACTTGTATTTTACTTCAGATTGCCCTGGT
>NW_012149729.1:3630141-3631859 GCF_000956105.1 Propithecus coquereli
ATGTCCCTGCTAATCACCACATTAGTTTTAAAAGTAACTAAGAAAGTATTAGAGAAGAGAAATTAATTTTAAAGGCTAAAGGTTGATCATCTAAAGATGATATTCTGCTCCTATCATAAAAAGCACACTTAACTCTCTTCCTTTTCTCTCTTCATTTGTCCATTGTGTAGTAATGAAACATCTATGGGGCACTGAAAAACTTGGGCTGATGACAGTATATGGAAGAGGTACAGCAAGTATACCAAGATATAATTCACTGGGGGAACACTTGGAGAATAAGAGCATATAGAAAATGTACCATGTAACTCTAGATTTTGATATGAATTCATGATGTATTAAAATAATTGTTTTATGCTATTACTATTCTATTGGCTTCAAAGTATAATGGAGAAAACCAAATGAAGAGTCTCAGAATTCTTTAAAGGAAATCAAATTTGCTAGCACATTAAAGGTCTATTTTCATTTCACTGTTGATATTTTCCCAGAGAATTATATTCCAAAACCTGTGTTGAGTTTTTAAAAAGAAAAAAAATAAAATAGGCCATCAGCTGAAAACAGTTGTCTTTCCTGCAGTATGGTAATCTAGTCACATGAAAACATAATGAGTCAGTTTAAGAACTATCACCCATGTCTCCTGCAGTTTGCCCAAGCGTGTTGGAGTGCGTACCATTAGGAATGTGTCAGGAAGAAAGGGAGACATCATCTGGCCCTCTGGGCCATCCTCTGAGCCATCCTAGGATACTATTCAAGGATTCTGAAAATCCAAAAAATCTCATTCATTAAGAGGATAGCAAAGTGATGTGAACTTTGTCACCCAGGCTGGAGTGCAGTGGTGCAATCACAGCTCACTGCAGCCTCGAACTCCTGGGCTCAAGATCCTCCCTCCTAAGCCTCCCAAGTACCTGGGACTGCAGGTGTGCCCAAGTCATTTTTGAAACATCACATCAAACTTTGACAATAAACAGTACAAATAACTGTAAATCAGTTTCATGCTCTATATGTGAGGTTTTGAGTTCCAGCGTGTATCACAGCTCAATCATTATGAGCCTCATTTTTTCCTTCGCAAACAACAAGGTATTAGTACATTGTGAATAATTTAAAACATTAAATGTTTACTAACAAAACTGCAGACTATCAAAATAGTGCGTACCACTATTATTTGTAATTTATTTGTCTTCTTATTATAGTAATTAAAATGCACTTCCTCCCTTACTACCTTAGACCAGGGCTGAACAATGATAACCTTTAATTCACAGTGACTAAACTGCTATGTTGAGTTTACAAGTCATTATCATTGAGCTTTTTTTCATCTCAAATCTTAAATATTTGAACACACCTAAATTCATGTAGACAATAGAAAATCAAAGAAGGATATGAACCAAACAAAATGATTTCCATAATTAAAGCCTTAAAGATATAGTCACTTGAAAAAACTGTCTTCTTGTTCTATCTGGAAGAGGGTACCAGAAACATTCCATTCTGTACACTGCTGTGATAATACTTCAGCAAGATATGGGGCATAAACTCGTCTTCAGACAGTAATCCTCCCCACCCTGTAAATTTATTACACATATACATGAGGACATAAAGGTCTGCATTAAGTTGGATGCTTTCGGACATACTCTGCTCGACCTTACTCCAACCATCATTCTCTACCTCCTTCACTGCCAAAGGGTATATATATCTTTACTATAGCTGCAATTCCTCCTCACTCACTC
>NW_012149729.1:3631909-3634149 GCF_000956105.1 Propithecus coquereli
CTGTAGCTGTTTGTTCACTTATTTACTGCTTCTTGTTGTCTATTAGGTCAACATGGAGACAAAGCCCCTGCCTTGAGGAATTTACAGAATACTCTCAGGCTTCTGAAATATTCTGCAGATATCTGGAATTTCTGAGAGTCCATATCGCCCACCTCCTTTCCTTTGGGAAGATTTTGAGGGCAAGGGCCCTTTATGTTCTCAAATCTATGTTCAAGTGAATATTCAATAAATACCTCTCAGCTGACAATGGTCTCCAACTCTAGCTTTCAAATGTTTTGAAAACTTTGAAGCAGATATGACTTAAATTTCAAAATTTTCATTGCCTTATGTCATTTTATTTCCTGCTGACAGTTGAAAAAGAAGAAAAATTTCCCACCTGAATGGAAGCAGGAACTGCTAGAAATCTTCAGGGAAAGAACCCACTGGGTTGCCATAAAGCCAGATGATTTTGAGGCGCAAAGAGTTTAGATAAGCACTCAGCACTTGGGAGAAGCTTAAGGGCTCTATGGCACATAATTATTATGAATTATCTGACTATTAATAATTACAATTTCTTGGCAGATCCTTACATTTTTCTAAGGCTTTGTAGAAAAACTGAGTTTTTTTTTCTTTTCTTTGAAAGGACAAAGGTTGAAACTTCAGATAATAAATAGGAATAATTATTTGAAGAAAAAAAGTTAGTATAAAGGGGAGTAAAGAAAAAGGAGGAAACTGATATTTCAATCATCTTCCATGTACCAGGCACAGTGGTCCTCAGGCTACATAGGAAGTTGTCTTATTTAATTAATGCTCACAGTTATGTGGTGAAGTAGGTACTATTATCCCCATCTTAGAGATAAAGTAAAGTAATTTGCCCAAAGTAACTCCAACAGCAAGAGGAGAACTAGAATTTTAACCCAGGGCTGGCTGGATGACTCCAGAACTTATGATATCACCAGCGCTGCTTCTCTGTGGCATGCTATGTCCAGGTACACTGAACATCAGTTGAAACAGAAGTGATGTCTCAGCTTTAGAAGTATAATGACACTGAATAACCACAGAACGAATAAAGAAAGAAGGAGAAAAAGAAAGGGGATGAGAGGGAGAGAAAAAGGGAGGGAGGAAGGCAAGCAGAAAAGGAAGGAAGGAAGAAAGAAAGGAAAGAAGGAAGGAATGAAAATTACTAAATGTGACGTCACTCCCACTATTACCAGTTACTGTCTCTATTAACTGGATTCCTTTCATTTTTCTAAGAGCTAGTCTGTCTTTAATGAGGTAAAAAAATACCTTAACATGGTCTACTAACTCTTCTGGCCTTATTCTTATGAATTTTTATTTTAAGAAATGTGACATCATTAAAACTAAAGAAAGTTCTCATTTAACTCTTTAGCATGGGTTGACATATTCTAATCTTTCTATAACTTTTATAGTGGTTTTTATTGGTTTTTATGTTCTAAAATAACAGAAATATGTAATTTGTTGGATGGGTCCAGGGTACAATAGTTTTTTGAGGGAAGTAAGCATATGTGACAGCTGATATAGACAGGCATAAATGGCCCCCTAAATAGTTTCCCAGGTTCATTTTGGAATTGATGTGGCTTTTGAATTTCCAGATATTAGCTATTTTCAGAAATATCTAACTCAGAACCTATTAAGAGTTGTGAGAATGAAACATGCTCAATTACTCTGCATCGATTATTCCTTTATTTAGAGTTATCTGGAAAGAACACGCCAGCCCTTCCAGAAACTAGGTGTGTGACCAGTGGAAAGTGACTCAGTCACTCTGTGCTTTATTTTTCTTATTTTTAGAATGGGCCTAATAATAGAACCTTTCTCTATGGTCAATTAAGATATTATAAATCTATTCATGCAAGCAACAATATTTGCAAACTTTTAATATTAGCCAAACTGACATTTTGGTTAAAAACTAACATCTCTTAGAGATAAAATCGGAGAGCATTTTGTATGGCATCTTTCTGATGTATCATATAAATTTTTAAAACTTCTCATGATTACCTTTAAAAATCAATCATGTATTTATGCATAGATCATAGCAATATTTTGTGAGATATGTATTTTAAACAAATAGCTTAAATTCCATCCAGGGAAACATAGATGTTTCAATATAATTCAGTCTTGCTGGGGACAGTGGTTCTTCACCAACCAATATGTAACTATTTCAAAATTTTAGCAACTGGAAACTTCATGTCCCAGTGTATTTTTCATATTGTTCTCTCTGCATACAATATCTTTATTCTTAA
>NW_012149729.1:3634199-3636955 GCF_000956105.1 Propithecus coquereli
CTGTTGCTGGGGCTAGAGTGCCATGGTGTCAGCCTAGCTCACAGCAACCTCAAACTCCTGGGCTCAAGCGATCCTTCTGCCTCAGCCTCCCGAGTAGTACACCAACACACATGGCTAATTTTTCTATTTTTGTAGAGTTGGGGGTCTCACTATTGCTCAGGCTGGGCTTGAACTCCTGAGCTTAAGTGATCCTCCTGCCTCGGCCTCCCAGAGTGCTAGGATTACAGGAGTGAGCCACTGCACCCAGCCTCTAATTATCTTCTTTATGAAGCTCAATTTTTATGCAACTATTTTAATATTTTCTTTTAAATATTATTTAAGCTAATTTAACTTATCTCTAAAAGTTATAAGCAGCTTGAGACTGTCCAGTGTAGGAGGCCACTCACCTCAGATTAATTTGCTGCTTCTCCGACCCCCTGCTGCCACTGTTTCTCTGAAAAAAGACGAACCATATCCCTTGGTCCAGCTGCCTTGCCTGACAAATCTACTTGTTATCGAGAACGGCTGAGAGCTTCTCTCATCCTCCACTGGCTCACTCCGGGGCCAGCCTCGGCCCTCCTCTGTCACTCTTTCCTACAGTGGGTAAACATTCTCAGCATTGTGCTGAGAAGTTCCAAAATACGATAATCATTAATTCAAGGTTTATTTAACTTAAAAGTTAGACTTTTGTTTTAAAGATAATTCATCTTCAGTTTTGGAACTTTCTTGAAATATTCATATTTAAATCCAAAGGGAAAAAACTGCTATTTTAGTAATAACTTTGCTGCCTTTGAGCTAAGGCTGAGAGTGAAAGAATGTGGAACCAAACTGCCTGTACTTGAATCCCAGGTCCACCATCCTGTGCAATGAGATACTAAACTGCACTGTGCCTCAATTTCCATATCTGTAAGTTGAGGATATTAATAATAGTAGCTATCTCACAGGGCTGTGAAATTAAATGAAAATGGACGTGTAAACACTATTATTTTGTGAATGAGTGGTTACAAGCATGTCTGAAGAGCTGCATGTCATTCAGCCAAATGAAAAGAGAAGATATCAAACCCTTTTCAGCTCTCCAACAAAAATGGTCTCCATCTTCAAGGATGCTGATTTCTGGCTGGAAATTCAAAACATGTGCACACACAAAGAAGGAAGACAATCATAGGGCAGTATATATGTGTTCTTCAGATCCATATTCGTTCTGTATAAACTTTGGAGCTATTTATCATTAGACACTTGCAAGCTATTTAATAGTAAATCTAGATTATTCTTCTTATCCTGAGAGGCAGAGTCAGCTGGATCTGTCCTTACGCTGGGTAATCAATTATAGGCATTTATTCCAGGCTTTCATAGGTTATAGCCCATTTGGGACCTGATTTTTAGCAGAATAAGACATGTAATATTAAAGTTCTAAAAATATGCAACTGTTTGGACTAAGCTGTCTATTTATGTCATCTTCCTTATGTTGTAAAACGACAGGCACATAAATCAAAATTCTGAAAGAATATAAGTCATTCATGTTTGCCAAAATATTTTATTCACATTGCTATACCTTTCTGTAAGAAAGCACTCTTCTGTAACCTTCAGGTTACATGTGAGATTTATTAAATGCAATAAAGGAAGAAAAAAATCTCCAGTATAGTTCCACCTCAAAATAGAGAAAAAAAATTTAAGAAAAAATATTAAGAGTATTTCAGTATGGACAGGGTTGATGAAACTGTGAGATAAAAGAAAAATATTTCAGCTTTCAATATCTGTCTAGCATCATGAATTAAACACTAGTTTTACAGAAAATCACCAGTTATCTGTAATACTATGAATATATGTCTCTCTAAACATTTGAGCTGTAAGATACTGGTTTCTTCCCATCCAGCACAATCTTTTCTGAGGCAGATCTAATGATTCTCCTCAGTGTACAGACAGGACTAGGGCTTACCTCGGGATGTGGTCTGTGAGTGACTATGAGCTATCTGACCTTGACAAGTTGTTTTACTTTTCCTGCCCTCAAGCTCTATTTCACCAATCTATTTTATATAGCTTTCACTGTAAGCCACCTCAAAGCCTTGCTTTTCAGAGCAGGGTATAAATAAATAGATTTTAAAAAGAGAGAGGAACTCAAATCAAGACTTTTTGATTCCAAATTTCAGGGTGACAATTGAAAATTTATTATTATCCATTTGAAATCAATTTAATAGTTAAATATTCTTTGATTTTATAATAATGTATTTTAATTTAGGAAACGTTAAATAGAGATGTCCCAGTTCTTAGTCATTGGTAGATTTTAAAGCAGTAAAGAAACATCATTTCACCTATTGTGGCAGGAATACATAGGATGTGTTTATGGGATATTTCTTTAATGTAAAAAAAATTGAATCTATCTTGGATATTAACTCAAAACTAGTTTATCAATGCCTGGGAGAAATCACATTTCAGCACTATTATACTGAATGTAGAGTGAAAAGAATTACTTTAGTTGTCACCCTTCTTCTATGCACCTATTAGCCACAGATTGACAAGATCATCTATTCATTCAACAAATATTTATTGGATGTTTATCATGTGTCAGATGTTCTGTCAGGCACTGGAATGCAAGAGTGATTAACTTAGAAGGTTAGCCCTTAGTTTTCTCAGTGGCCTACCAAAACTTGATGATATTCTTGTTTCCTGAAAAATTTTTAGGAAAATGATATTTTGATCATGTACTTTATTAGAACTTAATGGCAACAAAGAAGCATAGATTATCTACTGCCTTCTAATAAACCTAAATCCAATTCAAT
>NW_012149729.1:3637704-3665312 GCF_000956105.1 Propithecus coquereli
CTTCCTTTTCCTTTTTCTATAACTGTGAAACATTTTCAGAGTTTGCCATAGTGAAGTGTCTACTTTTACAAACAGTCATGTTTCTAAAAAAATTATGTAGGTACATGTTTTAGCAAATAAAATCATATATTAAATGTGATATTTAAGAGAGTACAAAGTTTTAATCAGTTTTGATCCTTTGGACAGGGAAGACTACTTTAAAAATATTAACATCTCACTTTGTAAGGACTGCAAATTAAAAAAAAATCATTTCAGGTTTTCTAAAGGTGAAAGAAAGTTTAGATATCCAATGAGTAAAGAAGTCAGTTAATAAGTAGCTTTCATTTGAGCAACTTTCTCAGCATGTTCAACTTTCACCAGTAAGAGTCCTCCTGCTCCTATACAGTGTGTAGAACGTACACCAGTCATGAAGTATTCCGCATACACAGAGAAAACGATCCCAGCAAGGACCTCAGGAACTGAGCTCTTGCAAGTTTAAAAGCAATAAATTCCCTGATTTGTTCATTACACATTGTATACCTGTATCAACATTTCACATGTACCTCATAAACATGTACAATTATTATGTGTCCATAATAATTAATTTAAAAAAGAAAACAGTACATCTAATCAGTATTGCCGTTACCACTATAGAAAATGTTTCTTTTTTAACACTGTTGTCCCCACTGGCTCTTGAACAATACTCAATAAATGTTTATTGACTGACTAGGGGGGAAAAAAAGCAAGAAAGACTCTCGAAGGTGCACTAACACTAATGGATTCATACCTTACAATTCACACAAAATGATTTAACTTTTATTTCATATTCCAGACATGGTAAGGCATCTGCTTCAAATTGTTACAGGATGCAGACAAGGCATCTGCTATCTTCATTAAGTTTCTCAAGCAGATTTTATGCTGTGATCCCCTTTCATCAATCCCATGATCTTAAACATGACTCCCCATCTTGTTAGAATATGATGCTTATACATTTAACAAAATGCACCAAAACTAGTGGAGGGTGAAGGATTCAGTCTTGGTTGCATTCCAACAAACTCCTTTTTCCATAAAGAGATGAATTCTGTTGACAGCTCCTTACTCTTAGGGTTCTTCCTTTTTCACACAGGGACAGAGGAAGGTTTCCTATGCTCTTTTGCCATCATCTTGGCTGCACTCTGATTTCATGACCTCTGAGTTAATCCTTCTTTTTTTCCTATTAACAAGTGTAAGCAGGCCAACTTCAAACAGGACTGCAGTAGGTCACAAGGTTTAATGGGCACAAGAGATAATCATCTAAATTACATTTCTAGGCCTGATGGGCTAGACAGACTTAGAGGGTAACTTTACCAGCATTTGCTGTTAATCACCCAGGTTGGTGGGTCTCAGAGTGTAGCTGCCTTTGCCTTCTTCCCTCAGGGGCTGGGTCATATTGACTGATTAGTGAAGGCAGCTGCATTAACTTTCCTCTTCCACAAAGTGTGTGGTGTCCCGAAAGGACATGAAAGTCAAATGTGGCCACAGCCCAAACACCAGACGCACTCTTTTCATCTCTGTGGAATTATCTGCCCTCTACTTGTAGATCACGATCCTCAGCACACAGTTGTTGCTGATTTTCACGATCTGTTAACAGTTAGGAATTTTTACATTAAAGAACATTCTCCTACTTTTATTTCTTATAGTGTCTAGGAAAATGCCATAGTCTATTGTATATTTTTTATTGTTACATGATTCTTAACTTTAGAAGGAATAAGAAACATGGAATTACTCTAAAGATAAAAAGAACCAAAATAAGTTCACCTCTTAAAAGTCAAAGATAAACATCCTTCAGGAACCGGCAGAGGCAATAACATCATGAGTTGTTTTTACAATACAGGCTCATACAATTCGGTTACATACTTCAGTTTATTATCAAAGAAAACAGCAGCCTTTCCCCTGATAGGGTGGGCTGTTAGAAGGTATGTGTAACTGAAATCCCAAAAAAGAATGACCTGGAATCATTTAAAATTTATTAGTATGTCAAATATAGAAATGAATATAATACAATATCTATCATCTCTATACCACTTCATAACTTACAAAAGAGTTTTATATCTATTATCATTTATTCTTAATAACAACCCAGTGAAATAGGTTGGGGCAAGTATAATTATCTGCATTTGACACATCACAGCAATTTTCTGAGAAGGTAAATAAGCTCAATGTCACTGAGGTAATAAGTGAATACAGCCAGCACACAAATCCAGGTCTTCTGATGCCACACCCAACCCATATGCATAACTGAACAACATTTTGGAAAATGTGGTCTTCTGGTGAAATGCACTTGTGTTTTCATTTTTTTTAAAAGAAAAGCTATTTGTTCAAAGAGGCTCTAATGGCAGAGCTGGTAGGTAAATTGTGTTTACTCAATTAGCATTCTAAAGGGAACAAAATTAGATATATTGCACTGATTCAATAAGAAGGATGTTGATTTGTCAAAAGAGCCACATACATTATAATGTTTCTAAAACCTTGGAGGACTCTCAATCGTATGGAATTATAGAAGCCA
The DNA here is from genome assembly GCF_000956105.1 of Propithecus coquereli. Classification (NCBI taxonomy): domain Eukaryota; kingdom Metazoa; phylum Chordata; class Mammalia; order Primates; family Indriidae; genus Propithecus; species Propithecus coquereli. The sequence goes on from NW_012149729.1 coordinate 3,640,229, forward strand.
CAGATACATAAAATCCGATTTTGGTCTGATGCTAAAGAGACCACGTAGAAATCTAACAAACAAATGGAATATAAATGATTTAAATGAAATCCAGAATCAAAAGAAATGCTTGATCTTTATAAATTCCATTATTAAAGTATTTTAAGACTTTTTTTGACTGTAAAAATATTACCTCCTTCCCCCTCATACAACAGAAGGAAAAAAAATAATAAATTTAGAAACTTTAGATTCAATGGTGGTTAATCATCTGGAGGACCGAAGTAGGGTGTGGATATATTTGAACTCTTGGTGAGATGTGCAATGGTTGGGGACAGAATGAAAGAGAAGGAAATTAAAATGTAGAAGGTATCCATTCTAAGAAAAAGACATTTTGATCATGTTAGGATTGGTCAAATGATTATTAAACATCATTGTTCTTTCCTGATAGAATAGTAGGGAGAGTGGAATAAAGATTATTGGAATATAATCATACAAAATTATGTCCTCAAACATGAACACAGTCTTTATTTTCCTTACTGACCTATTCATGAGTTTTTAGTTTTTAAAATTTGACAAAAGGAAATGTACTTTTGCCCTTAGAAGTTGCTTTTACAAAAACAGATACAAACAAACAAAGAAAACCCTACTTATTGTATACTTAAACAAAGTTTATATCCAACACACAGTACTTTGTTTGGAGGAACTTTTACCTGATATTCGGTATTACCTTTCCTTTTTGTTTTTGTTCCTTTTTGTTTTCATAGATTTGAATTATGTTTAACACGGGCAAATAAAACTAAGAAACACACTAATTTATGTTCTCAAAATAATCACTGAAATACTCAATTTGATATAACATGTTACATAAGCAAATCATAAATGCCTTTGAAAATTTTATAGCAATTAAGAAAAACTTAGAAACACATCTTTGTTGTTCAGAATCACTTATAGGAAGAGTTTGAGAAAAATGAATAAAAACACCTTAATGTCATAAAAAATACAGAGTGGTCTTTATAGGATTGGAAATTAAGTCATGGGAAGGACCAGAAAAAGGTGTTTATTTTGTCCCCCGGAAAAATTATCTCCTTGGTGATATTACCTAAAAATTAGTCTTTTCACACACAAAGATGGGGTCTTCTGAGAGGTAAAGAGATAGCCTTTCCTATCATATAAATAAATGGAATATGGAAGAACTGTGTTAAAAAGAGGATGCGCTTGAGCTGCATAATCCTAAAAGCAGGTGCTTTTTATATGAAAAAAAAGAGGCCTAAGCTTAGGGATTGTGAAACGCTATGGTTCTCAAAGTGCAGTTCTGGGACCAGAGGCACAACATCAGCATCACCTGGAAACTTGTCAGACATGCAAGTTCTAGGCCCTACCCAGACCTACTGAGTCAGAAGCTGGGGCTGGAGCCAGCCATCTGTGTTTTAACAAGCCTTCCAGAGACTTAATACACGCTCAAGTTTGAGAATCACTAGCACAAGGAAAAGCAGTGACAGGAGAGGAATGAAAGCAAGTAAAGCAGCAACTACAGCGAGGGCAGCCCTGGCCAGCGCGGTCTTACTGCCTTCAGGGTAGGGTGTTCATGAGCCCCTGCAGTGCTCATAGGCAGTCAGAAACACTCAAAGAAACTAAAGCCTGGATAGAACTTAAGAAGTGAACTAAAGAAGGGTACTGGACCAGAGAGGAATTGGGTGGCAAACGGTGGATGTAATCCTCCAAATCCACTGTGGCATACAGCCTCTCTGGGCCAAGTAGCCAACAGTGGGCCAGGCCCTGTGACATCCGTAACAGGAAGTGATCACAGGGTCTTATTAGGCCCCTCAAATCAGACTGGTGATGTTCTGAGCTTTCTGCTCCTTAGTATTTACAAACACACAAAGAGTGAAAGAAAGGGCACAACACCTAGCAGTAAATGGAGACCTGAGACATACTTCTAACTTAACATTTATTTAAAATGTTTAGGTTAGGGAGGTTTTTAAAAAGTTATTTGGTCCACCCAACCCTGCGATGCCTGAATTCTTTCTTTAATATCGCCACCAAGTGGCCAATATTATATGCCTTCAATACTTAGAAGAGAAACTTGTTGCCCATGGAGAAGGCGTATCTATTTTTATCTTTGGAGAGCTGTAAGTATAAGAATGGACTTTCTTATATTAAACTAGTAGCTGTCTTCTTGTTGTTTTGAGGCCCAATCAAATACTAGTCTTAGGGACATTTGTCATTTTTTCATTGCCCATTGTTCAATCCCTTCTTATTTAGGGGGAATCCTCTACTATGAAAGCCAAGTAATTCTGCTCCATCTGTCTGGTAAGCAGGACAAGGACAAGTGACCTAAACATGGCTAACTAGATGCCCCACCCCAAAACTCTAAATGTGGAGCAAATGACAGAAATGGGAAGAGACAGTTTAGAATTCACTCATATTCAGCAGGAGTGTCAGAAGCAGCAGCCTGTGGGATCTGAGAAGGAAGTGTGTCCAGTGACATCAGGAGTCATGGTGGCATCTGGACCAGGTGGTCCCTACAGTGTGACATTGTCTGCGGCTCCTTCTGTTTCCCTTGACTCCTATTTTCTGGGTCTTTAGTCTTTCCTCAATAGCTCAATTCTGTAAGCTACCAGATATGTTTTGAATAAATTCGTTTCTGCTAAGGTTAGCCAAATTGATTTCTATTTCCTGCACCCACGAACCTTGGCTAATAAAGTAGATGTAATAGAAGGTTGTGGTAAGTGGGGAGCAGGGTGGAAATGACGAATTTGACATTAGAGATGTTGAGTGTGATTGATGGGTTACCTAAGTAACAGTGGTTCATACCTGGTTGGAGAAAGAAGGGATGGACTCCATGAAGACAGTTGAGACGGGAGGTAGATATTTCATAGCCATCTTTAGATTTAAAGCACTAGGGCTGGAAAAGGTATTCACAGAAGAAGACGAAACAAACCTATCTAGAATCTGTTCTTTGTCTCCCAGCATCCATCTTTCTTAGGAAAGAGTATTCCTAGTTTCTTTTAGCTATTGATTGTTGTTCATACTTAGCACCAAGGTTTGAGGGGATTGACCTCTTACCAATTCTAGGGTTGGACCTCATTGGATCAAATCAATCAATAGTAAATAGTTGGGCACAAAATCCAATCAGAGATAATGATATTTGTATCTGTTTTGCAAGAACTTCCAGGAATGTGACATGAAGTTATGAAGTCCAGTATGGCCACAGTCATGTGTGGACACGTGAGAGGATCCACAGCTGCCCACGGCTGCCAGGAGGGTCTGAGGGAGAAGTAGCCACTAGAATGCACAGTAGCAGGAGAGGAAACAGGTGACATCCTTTAAGCACTGAATCAAACTTCACTTTGAGCTAGAAATATCTCTGGATTTTTTTTTTTTTTTTTAGTTAAATCACCTAGTAAATCCTCTTTATTTTAAAAATCAATTCAAATCGGGTTTTTAACATTAGCAATATAAATTATTCTAACCATTATATCCCTTCTCCTCTACTCCCACCCTTTCTCCCACACACACATTGATTAGGTTTATCATTTATGAGCAAGTTAGATGACATCAGAAGACATAACTGATAGCCTCCGAGTTGAATCTGATCACGGAATTTTATTTATTTGTTTGTTTGCCTTGCAAAGTGTTCCCTTTTAAAAATTGGTTACCAAAATATAAAACCTAGGAGATCTATTAAAATCCAAATGTTTGGTTTCCTTTGAAGAAGCAAGAGATCCAACAACATGGAGCCAGCATTTCAAGATGACAGCAGTCATGCCGAGCCGAGCAGTCGCTGTTCACATTTGACAGGGCATATGCTTTCCATTTTGCCGCAGTCCTTACCCCTTCCTATTGTCTCTCACTTGGCCTAATTCTGCCATGTGAGATATTAGTCACCTCTGAAAGGACTTGTGTTTGCAACACTTTATGGTTCATAAGGTCTGTCACAAGTCTCTTAAATGATTTCATTTAATTAAAAAACAAAGAAATGCAGAGAAACTGCTTTCTTGGAAGAAGAACTGACACATACTTGGATGCCTAATAATATTCTGTATATAAGGTCGTGGAAATTTATTAGGGGATAGAATAGGATTTGATCACTAAAATATCCAAAACTCTGGTAACAAGCACTTTACTTCATAGCTGAGCATGTACCTTCATGTGTCATCTGGGTAAAATACTCTTGGTAGCTTAATTAGTAGCAGCTAATTGTATAACAATTAACATCATGAGATTTAAAACCAGGCAGCCCTAGATTTAAGTCCCAGGTCTGCCCTTTGTTCTCTGTGCGATAGCACCCATCACATATGGTTAGCATGAACATTAAAGTGATAAAATGTGGCAGGAGCAGTATGTGGCACATAGGCATTTATTATGGTAGATGCTCTACTATGTGAGGTTATTCTAATGTGAGGTTATTCTAATCATGTATAACAGTTTTGATTGCAAAGGTTCAACTCGTAAGGTTGAAAGAAACAAGAAATAATTTTATTTTTTCTAATAGCTGTTGCTATCATATCATGCTCGATTGACAAACCTACCTCCTTTGACAATGAGCCTGGCTCTCTTAATGATATTAAAGTCCTGTATCATAACACTTTAGTCATTACCAATTATTAAGATGGTCTCATTTTCACTAAAACTTTATTCTCATTTGGATCCAAAGCTTTCCCCAGGGAAGTTCAGATTTGTAACTCCTACAGCTTAGAGAGGTATGACAGGTCTGATTGTAAGATAGCTCTTATTAATACAATTCCTGGCCCCGATGTGTGTACATCTTCTTCTAGTTATTCAAGCAAACACAAAACTAGATGGTGTTGTAAAGAGACTTTGCAGATGTAATTAAGGTGCCAAATCAGTTTATTCTAAATTATGGAGCTTAAATCTGGGTCTAGAGGTCAGAGACAGTGAAGAAGAGAGAGAGAAATCCTTAGAGAGATTCAAGGTGTGAGAATGTCCCTTGCCGGTTTAGGAGATGAAGCAGACCATGTGGCAAGGAATGCGGGCGGCCTCTGGGAGCTGAGAGCAGTCCCTGACTGGCAGCTTGCAAGGAAACAGCGACCTCAGACCTGCAATTGCAGGGAAGGGAATTCTGCCAACAATTGGAGTGACCTTGCCCATGGATTCCTCCCTAGACACTCCAGACAAGAATTCAGCCTGGCCAACACCTTGGTTTCGGCTTTTGAGCTCTGAGCAGAGAACTCTGTCACACTGTCCCTGGATTGCTGAGCTACCAAACTGTGAACTGATAAATGGATGTTATTTCACGTTGCTATGTTCGTGGTAATTTGTTACACAGCTATAGCAAACTAATACTGAAGGGTTTGAGGTGGTGGATGGGGTCTGTTTCCTCATAACTTCCCTAAACTCATTTCTCTTGATTTGGGGTGGGAGGAAGGAGAGGGGAAAATAAATCTCCTTTTCTTGGATCATCAATGTTGACCTAGCTCATTGTCTATACTTGGTGTGGATGGGGTTAGTCTCAAGTAATCCCTGATGATAAGGCAGTTTCCTGGAGCATTGAGAGGCTCAGCTACCTTTTCCAGCTGATCATGATTAAGAGCCTCAGGCATCTTTTTGTCCCATGCTGGGTCCCTGATAAGCCTAGGTATAGAACCTAGTTTCTTCTACCTTCTACAACTTCAACTCTGGGATCTGTGGCATGGGACAGATATATCTCTAAGTCTTGAGAACTCAAGGAACTGGTCCTTGTCCCTTTGTGGCTTGGTGAACCTCACCACCTGCAATATCTCAGCAAGCTCTTTCTCCCCATCTGGCAGTGGAAGGCCATTCCTCTAGCCCTGTAATTAAGCAGATATCCAACCAGGTAAACAAGCAACTTCCTCTCCCCCTTGAAGTCATGTCCAGATTTCACAGGTGACTACCTCAGAGAGGAGAAATCACAGACCCTTCTCACTTCATCTGCTAGGAACGAGAAGGGAGGTGGTCTCTCTTCGTGAGCAATACATTTCCCAAATACATTCACCGTTTCTCTCTTCTGTCTCCTCTTAGCTGGCTGCTGAGTATGTGCAAGTCTGAGGCTAAGAAGGAGGCATGAGTTCATGAGCTATGGAGAATTTAGAAACCGTATTCACATAAACTTCACAGACAGGAATGATGCCAATGCTATTCTGCTACAACACAACAATGCATTTTAACATTTTTTGAAAGAATGTCATATTCATTTAACCTAGAACATAATAACCAAAAAATAGAACATGTATTTAATTTTGTATTTGGCTTGAACAATATCCTCAATTTTACAAATATTAAGAACTTTCCAAGCATTGTGCTAAGTGAGGACAATCAAAGACCTAGGCTTTGGTCTGTAGAAATGGTGTGTGTGAGTGTGAGTGTGTGAGTGTGAGTGTGTGCGTGTGCATGTGTGTGTGTGTGCAGGTGAGAGAGAAAGAGACACAGACAGCACAGGCAGAAAGACAGAGAAAGATCCAATAACAGATTGTTAACTAATTGTAGAGTAATAGCAAAGATATCACAATTATCTCACCATCTTGACAAAATTGTGCTAATGGGTAGGAGAACCCATGCTGCTTAAAATAGAATTTGAATACAGTTGTGATTGTTTCTCCTGGTAAAAATAAGAGGTAAGTTCATTTAAAAATATTTTTAAACTAAATATTTTAAGATTTAAACATGTGTATTCCCTGAAATTATTTCTTGGCATAATTAATCTATGTGCTTCTGTTCAATTTTTTGAAGAAGCAAATAAACAAAACAAACGAACAATCAAAAACTTTTCGTCAAGTCAGAGGCCCTCTTTGATCCCCCCTAAATCAGGAAAATTGACCGATCACTCTTCACTTATGGATTCCCAGGGCAGTTTTGGAAAAATCTGAGTTTTACAAATCAGAAGGGTAAATTGCATGGATATTTTCTTCTCCTTTTGAATGTGAAATTTAAAATTTATACCATTTTTATTATAATCAATAAAAAGAGAAATCTTTATTCTGTGGATCCACAAAAGCAACTTTGAAGTCAGATGTATTTATCAAAATGCTTATTAGAGGCATTTTTCCCTACAGTTTTGGAGAGAGTCTGAAAACCAATACCAGTATGGTTTAGGTACTCATAATTATTTACATATGTTTCAGTAACAAAATATATTTGGGGGGGTTGGCATTTTACTTTTAGGATTTGGAACAGCTGGAAATTATTATCATTATGGTTAAAAATCTTCTAACTGGATAATGGTGTTAAAAAGAATATAACATTCTGGAATGTTTCCTCCTAACATGGAAAACATATTATTTTATTAAACTGAGTTATTTAAATACGGACTGGCTGTTGTCTGCCCAGTTACACATAAAGGTGTCTAAAGGTGTTCTTGGAAGAAGCATCAAATGGAAAATGACTGTGGTTTCTTCTTATTAATATTATTATTATAGAGAGAAACCTTAGTACTCCTTTTAAGGGCTAGATAGTTAATATTCCACATCTTGCAGTGACAGATTCTAATTAAATATTTAAGAAATGGGACATCTTTTCCAATCATGATACACTATATCTAATACCTTGGAGAAATATAAAAATTCTTTTAATATTGGTGCATCCAGAAAAAAAAAAGATGATTAATAAGGGATTCTGTGGCTCCCAGAACCTGCAATGTTTCTTCTAAGGAGTTAGACTGTGTTAAGAGCCGAGAAGAAGCGAGGTTCAAAGGAAATTCATCTAATATTTGCGCCCTGGTTATGAAAGGGGGTGAGAGGCTGTTCGTCAGTGGCATGTGGCCAGTTGGCAAGGAGGGCTGAATGCCAGACTGAGGGGTTGCTGTGGTCACAGATGGACTTAGCATGGGAAGGAGAATGCCAGAGAGTCCCAGGCAGGGCAAGCTATTTTGGGGATTTACACAAATCATTATTTTTTCATTCTGTGCCAGTATTGACACAGACAAATGCATTTGTTTAGTTCCTAGCAGAAATGCAAGAACAGCAGCAGGACTTGATGCAATAATTACTTCTTATACATTGATGCCGTGACCTAATAATTAGCTCTTATCTGTTGATGGGCTATTGAAGTTTTGCAGATTACCAAAGTGGGTCTCATCCTTGGAGACCCATCACTCAAAGAGGATTTTTAAAGTCATGATTTATAATTGCCTCTAAATATAATGAAGTCCTTTCATCAAAAGAAATTTTTTATAGTTTTTATATTTTGTGATCATTAAGACGACACCACTAAGACTTAACAAATAAGGGTATAGAATAGGTAGGTAAATATTCTAAGGAATAAATGGGAACATTTTTTAGTCAAGGAGAGTAACCAGTAAATTGACAATCCAGCATTCATTTTATAATTTTGAAACAGAGATTTTGCATTAGTAACTTTCATAAGAATATGGACCTGGCTCAAGGAACTCAGGAACCATGTCTAGATCTGGATTTCAATAGCCTTTCTACACAAAGCACAGCTACAAACTGCCAGGAGGCTTGATACCTGGTTCGTGGGTTCTCATCCTTACTCTGCCACTGCCTGGCAATGTACCTCAGTAAATTATTGATGGTGGACCTTGGCAAATTGTTTAGGTTTACTCATATGCAGAGTGAGCTGTTGGACATCAAAGATCCCCCAACTCTAAAGTTTAGTGTGATTTGCAACATAAGACTCACAAATGGCCTAACCATGAACATAACTGCTGGCCAGAGCTAGTGGTCCATCCTACAGTAGAGACATACCCCACTACTCACGCCCCTCCTCTACTGATATCTTCACCATTAACAGCTTTGACCACTCAAGCCCTTCCCCTGCACATAATTGTTGCAGGACTCCCCGGCATACTTGCCCCCTTTCTCATGGCCCTCCCATTATATTAATGATTTCATATGTTAAGTGGGCTTTTGAAGGCTTCCTAAAACCTAACCTCATTTGTAAATCTTCTTCTACAGAAAATATTGACTACAAGTTCCAAATGATAACTTACAAATTAACTCTTGGGGCTCACACCTTTTGGAAAGTGTACATTTATTCCTGCAATCTTGTTTTGGAGTGTTATACAGTGGCTAAGGGGACAGCTTGTATGTAGCAGAGCTCTTGATCCTGGGTTTAAAAATGGGCTCTGCTACTTATAGGCTATGTGACCTTGGCAAGTTTTCTGTGTCTCCATTTTCCCATCTGTGAAATGGGAATTATTAAGTATCTACCTTGTCAGTGTTTTGTTTTGAGAATTGAGTTAATAAATGGAGAGCAATTAGAATAAGACCTGGTATGCAATAAGTGCTAAATAAATATTACATGTTATGCATTTTGAATGTTCGCAAAGGGGCAAATCTCTAACCTGTGAAGATGTACCAGCATTTGGGAAATACACAAAACTCATCTGGAACAAATTCTGATTTCAAAAGTGAGGGAGAGTTTAGTAGCTTGGGTTGAAATTATGATGTGACAACACAGAATGTGATTTATTTTCTCATTTAGCTTATTGCAAGGTCTGAAAAAGGTCGTTGTCTTTTAAAATGACAGCTTTCAAACTGATAGTATTTTTTAAAAGATTATGCATACAAAAAAAATAAATTACATTATGGTTATACCTTGTGCCTGACAATACACAGGTAACATCTTTATCCTTTTCTGTTCATTTATAAAAGTGGCAGAGAGAACATGGATCTCTTCACCCCTAAAGGAATCTACCAGATCGTATCTGTGAAGGATGTTTCTGGTTTTATCAAAGAAATACTTCTCTTTTTGTTAAAAAACTCTTGAATTCTCAGTGTCTCAGCTGAGATTGTTAATAAAATGACATACAAGATTAATCATGCAACTGTCAAAATTAAAACACATGTTAAAGGCAAAATTTACACTCAATTCTGAAATTTTTGTTTTATCACATTCACTATAAAAATTTATTGCATAATTTAGCACAGGTGGTTTGTTCTGCAAAGCCCTTCGTATTTTGACACCTTATTAAATCTAAACTTAAATGCAAGCAATTTGAAAATCTCCAATACAGTTTTCTAGACTGCAGTAGGAAAAAAGAAAGGTTGGTGTTTTAAACTTTTTTAATACCAACCTGAAGACATATTTTACTTATCTATCTTTTTAAAAACTTGTATTTTGCACACAGGTATACTTAGACCTTTCTATATCCAGGCACTGTTCCAAGATCTTCACAATATTAACTCAATTTTTCCTTACCCGGCCCTAGAGTGTCAGCACTATTACTATACGTATGTGACAGATGAGCAACTTGTCCAAGGTCTCCATCGGCTAAGGGGTGAGCTGTGACTCAAATCCAGATGGCACAAATAGTATTCTGATAGAAGTATTTAAGAGAGATTATTTCACTTACAGAAAATGTCTCCCTCCCTGTTATTTCTTAAACCTTTGAAACCTGGGTCTCTTAACTTTACCAGGAATTTAATTTTAAAATAACCACATGTAATACTTATTTTCCAAATCATTAGGTCTGGAAAGATCCTCCTCAAGCATGTGGAGGGGTGGCGAGTTGGGGGATGTGGAGGAGGTAAAAACCTAGAAAATTCAGTGAAAGTCTGTAATGCATTGCTAAAGAATGATGTCCTAAGAGCTGGAGGGCACTGGATAGAGAGGCCTGTTCTGCTTTGAAGAGTGAGGTCATGCTCAATGTTTTAAACTCATCAGTCCTGCCTAAAAAAGGGATGTGGGTAAAAAACAAAAAGACAAATTAGCAGCATTTTCAAAAGAAGTTAAATATGTCAGGCAGTAAAGTGTCCTAATTCTGTCTTCAGGGAACATATATCAAACCAGCTTGTAGTTAGTTCTGCGATCAATGAAACCATCTGCAAGGAATACTCCACCCCCCATCCTCATGCCTACAACACGCCTGTGGAAGGAAGTGTCTCAGTTAGTCAAGTGCACGTGGAAGTTTTCTCAGCATTACCTAATTGAAACATAGGGCCAACTTTTCTTTGAGCAAAAAACAATTTGTTATAACCTGCTGAAAGAAAGCACACCAATGGGTTTGACTAATGAGGACAATATAAATAGTCCAGATGCTATATTGTTAAATTCCTCTGTGTTTCCAGGAGCACCATTACCTACATCTTATAACCACTTTCTGAGCCTGTGAGAAGAAAGCAATGGCTAGGTAGCCCTTTACTGGTATTTATTTCTAAGGCATATATTAGATTTAGTGGCAATTTGCTTTGAGAAATATAACAATTGCTGATTCTCTGTGCTAATAGAGATAATTGAGAAGTCACACATAATTCCAAAATACTGTATTGTTAAATAGATACTAATTTAGTTATCATTAAAACTATAAATGAAACTACGTACACAGGACAGTTTCTAGAACAAAGTAGGTGATCAATAAATTGAATTATAATTATGTATGTTTATGCCAGAAATGAAACTGTCCTTATTATGTTTGTCACTGCTAGTGATAGTCTGTATCAGATTGTGAGTTATTGGGATAGAAATTTTTTACTGGGGTTTTTCGTACCTCTGAAATTGTATATGGCGTTGGTTATGTATTTAATATACATACATTATTTCTTCAAACGAGGGGTCAAAACTTTGACCAGGTATTCAAAGGGGTACACTGTTTCCTCCAAAAGGTTAAGAACCACTGGCCCAGGGAAATCATTTGCTTTAACTTACCCTATACACAGCCAAACTTTGTTGTTTGATAAAGCCAAAAATGTCTTTTTAAAAAATGAATCATGCTCTAGACTTGGTTTGGTTGTGGGAGGAGGATTTTTAAAAATGCCTAACCTAGTACCTAAGATCTCTTCACTCTCTCATCACCATCCTCACTATCCTGGTATGTATTATTAATACCTTTGCTAGAGTTAATTTGGACTTGAGAAATGAGGAAGAAAATTGAGAAAGAGAGATAGAAGATCTAGGGACCCTTGGAGCAATTAAAGCTCACAAAGATGAGGAAATTAGGGATGGAATTTATCAAAAAGTGGAATTTATCAAAAAGAGGCTCCTTCTGCTTCTCTTTTAGCCACAATCTCCCTCAAAGCTTCAAATGTCACATTGGCAATCTAGTTACTCCAACAGAATATTTTATTGAAAAACCTCTCAGGGCTCCTATTTCCCTGTCCAGTTCAGAAATCAGAACACTGATTCTTAGAATGCCAAAACAAACTTCAAGCAAACACGAGAGAATAGAGTGGAAGGTTGTACTCAGAGAAACTTCTCTGGACGGTATAGGAAGCCAGGAAAACCCAATTCTCCACATTGCATTGACTCTGCAGCTCCGACGGTAGTAAAAGTTTGTTTCTTCTAGTAAAAGAAACAGATGTGACTTGGAGAAACATGGAAAACAGATGTGCTGAGCAAAAGTTTTTATTTAAATGATAATTTATCTGGCCATAAGTGGCATTAACTCAGGAGGTGAATGTTCAACATCACTCTTTTTCATCAACCCAGAGAGATAATTTATATAAGTGCTAAAATAGATCACGAATTAAAGAACACATTGCTCTCATCTTTGCTTGCTTTTTAAGAAAACTGAATGTTAAATAAAAATTTCCAAGCTTTGGATGCTCCCTGGCCCCTGAGGAGACCTACACATTCAGAATGTCTGGGTGAGCATACAGCTCACGGAAATAGCATTTCACTTTCCCAGGAGCTACGTTAGCTCTTTCGGAATACTGGTAAAGCCTCAATCAGTCCATGAATACAGAACTTGAAACAACTGCAAAGATTAAGTGTCTAAGTCAAGAGCACTTAACAAGACTTGAAAGAACGCCGACAGCCCCAGTCATTGATAATGAAACAGACGCCTTTGCTATAGATCTGTCAAAGTGAAGCAGAAGAGCAGGGCTGACCGCTCTGTTAGGCACAGTAGGTATGGCACCTACAACACACAATACTTTTAGGGGCCCATAAAAATGTCTGACTTTTCTCTCAAATTAGAAGAAAAAGACAAAATTTTCAGTCAAAGAAAATAGTCTACATATGTAACAGTAATGTAGACTGCATATAGAATATTAATATAGTCATCTTTGTATCAACACTCTCATAAAATATAATTTTGTTGGTTTTTGTTTTTATAGAATGAGGGGCTCAGAAAGGCAAAAGTGACTCGGACCCATGGATGTCAGCGATACAGCCTACGAAACAGCCCGGGTCACTCACTCTCGTTTCTAATTCCCAAGCAGTTCTGCCTGGTCCTTTACAATTCCAGCAGCCTTAGTATTATTGCGTGCTACTTCTTTAAGCTGGTTTCTCTCTTTCTTTCTCCTTCTGACCCTTCTCTATATACCTCCAGGTAAACCCAAGAAATGCATCTGGACAAAACAAGTTTGATGATGATGATGATGGTGATGCCAATTCAATGTTGTCCGAGCACTTAACTAAGCACTAGGCTTGTGCTAAAATTTTATATTTATTATCTAATTGAATCCTCAGAGTAGTTCTATAAGGTAGGTACTGTTACCAGCTCTTTTGTTTTAAAGACAAGAAAACCAAGACATGGGAAGCTTAAGTGCATTGCACTAGGACATACCACCAATTAGGCTGGTTAGAAGCAGAGCTGGGACCTCAGCTCAGGCTTCCTTGATAGCAGTTAAGGGCATGAGCTTGGCAATCCATGCCTTTTAACCACTAGGTTAGAAAAACGGCTGGAGATACTTTGCTAGGATGCAAAATTTGCTCTGACAAAATAATTGCCACAGGGAAATTTGACCGTCATCATGTTTATAGGGCAAGAGCAAAATTTTTTACAATGGAAACACTCTCTTATACATGTTAAAAAAGATAAATGTTGTATTCTATCACCACATTCAGGTACCGACTTAATTTTAACTGATTAAAGGTTGTTATAATATCATAAGTCATTGAAGATGGAAATTTTACACTTGAGGAGCCTGTTCATGACGCCTTTGAGAAATATCACCAAAAACATAAAATGCTTAATACAAAATATACATAAATATGAATAAATAAGTTTATTTGTAGGTAAATGGTTTAGCCTAAGACATAGTTTCCTCTGAGAAGGGTGTGTGGGATGGATAATAAAAAAAATGTACATCATCTTATCTGCTTGTTGTGAGGATTAAATGAGAATATGAAGGTGATATGCTCTCACCTTGAATGTTTCATTGAAGTATTGTCAACTTATCAACATCACAATACATTGTTCTCACTATCGTAAAGCATACATAAAGTGTTTTTTTAAGTTTTGAAAAAATATATTATGGATGTTGTTGGAGAAACAATAAAGTAATGAGTTGTGTTAATAGTGAAAATAAATAACTAGAAATTGCTCTAATGTATTATCAAGCATCACATTTAAAAAAGCCTTGCACTGAAAAACATTTTATTGATTAGTAGCATATTAGTATTCTGGCTAAGGAGAATTCCAACATGTAAAATATCTGAACCTGGTTTAAATACTGGATACCAATAACATAGAAGTTAGGATAATGTGACATAATAAGAAATATATATTTAATATTAGTTTCTGCCCCTAGTTCCTGACACAGAGCTCCTAAAACTCTTGTAATTTCCTGAGACACAGGGATGGTAGGAGCATCTTTTGTTCTAATATTTGATCTTTGACCCCCATTCCTGACACACAGCTCCTAAATCCATTAGAATTTCCTGGGTGATAGGAGCATCTTTTGTTCTAATGAGGCCAGTCTTGGTGAGCTCCTGGATAGCTTCAGCATAGGGGCTGGTCACTAGAAAGACCATGGCATGATTAGAAGCTTGGAAACTTTTGGCCTTACCCTTTATCCTCAGGGAGTGTAAAGGAGTTGGAGATTAAGGTAAGAGTCAATCATGCTTACATAACGAAGCCTTCATAAAAATCCCTAAACTATGGGATTCAGAGAGCGTCTGCGTTGGTGAACACACGGAGTTGCTGGCAGGGGGGCATTGGAACTCTGCACCCCTTCCCTGCTCCTCAGGCATCTCTGTCACCTGGCTGTTCCTGAGTAGTACTCTTTGTAATAAACTGGTAAAGGTAAGTAAACGTTTCCTTGGGTTTAGTGAGTCATTTCAGCAAATTATTGAACCCAAGGAAGGGTCATGGGAATCACTGATTTATAGCCGATTGATCAGAAGTACAGGTCATACCTGGGACTGGCATGTTAAGTGGGGGCAGTCTTGTGGGAGTGAGCCCTGGGGTTTGCACTAACTCCAGGTAGTGTCATAACTGAATTGTAGGACTCACAGCTGGTGTCTGCAAAGTTGGAGAATTACCTAATGTGAGTGAAAAGCCTACACGTTTGGTGTCAGAAGTGTCATGAGTACAGAAGCATTATGTGTGTAGAAAAAAAGTAGTTTTTCCTTTAGATACGTACAGCATCTAGTAAAATATTACACACTAGCTAGCTCTAAAGCTTTCCTAATAGATACACTATGAAGGGAAGACTCTGTTTAAACATTTCTCACCAAAATAAAGATTATGAAGACCTCAGAATTTTGCAATGATTCCAGAACATTATAAAAATTCATTATCATTGTATGTGCCCATGGAAACAAATTCTACTTAATTAAGTTAGTTTTAACAAGTTGCATTCCAACTGAATGAGAGTTTCCCAAATAGGTCAATTAGATTATAAGTGCAATGAAGGTTTTAGATTCTACGTATACACAGTAATAGTTAAGACCATTGATTTGAAGTCAGTAAGATCTGTATTCAAATCCCACCTCTTCCACTAATTACATCTGTTATATAGAAAGCTTTGACAAAGTTTCTAACATTTCTGAAGCCTTGTTTCTCCATGTGTTAAAAAAAAAAAGAAGAGGATTAAAAAAATCATGTATGTTCAAGTTTGTGGTAAACATTAAATAAAACACGAAGATAAAGGGCTTAACATAATGCCTGGGACATAATAAAAGTTATGTAAATGTCACATTACTACTACTATTACCACTGCTGCTGTTTCTGCTATTGTATTCCCTACCGCACATGGCATATTTCTAAGAACAAAGTGCATAGCAGATACTTAGTAACCAATTACTGGCTGAAAGCATTTCACTGCAGCACAGATTATATTGTTGAAAAAATAAGTCACATTCCTCCGGTAAACTAAAGTAGGCAAGGTAACTAATAACCACTAAAATGGGTATTTAGTTGATATTACAACTTTGGACATTAATAGGTTTTTATTAAATAATTATTGATAGATACACTTCTGTTCTCTTATTATGGATATTTGCTAAGATATTAGGCAACTATTACTTGAGCTGTTTTATAACAGTTCTCTGTGGTGTTGGAAGAGTACAAAAAGTAAATGAGAGAGTTACAAAGCATTTCCAAATGCTATAACTGGAACCATTCACACATCATTTAATATCTTAGCATCTAGATGGCTAATTAATTTTTTAAAAGAAAGCAAGTGCCAATTTTAAATGTGTAGCTAAATGCCAGACAAATCTTTTTTGGAAAATACTATTTTCTCTTTCCTTGTTATTTTCCCTTAGTGAATTATAATCCATTTAACAATGAAATCTGTTTCTAACAAATAGATCCATGAAGCATAGTCTCCTAAATTTAAGCTATGTGACCTTTCTGTAGCTTTTTATTTATGGCTCTATTCTGGCACAACACTTTGGGAGCAAAATGTATACAAGGCCATAGATCATCTATACAAATCAACTTCTGTGGATGTTATATTGTTATCCATGTCAAAAAAAATTGATTTGAAAATGGATAGTAAAAGAAATACTTTCCTATATGTATGCTAATTTCCTTAGAACATAAATATATTTTATTAATTCCTAAACATGACATATTACAGCCACAATAATATTTTATTACTTTCTAAATCTTTCTTCCTAACAGCAAAACATTATACTACTTATGGGTAAATCAAAATGAAATAACAATCTGACTATGTTGCCTCTGTGGCAACCACACACAAATTCCAATTAGCAAGAGAATAATCGGAATATAGGCATCAAATAAACTCAAATAGTTCATTATGGCTAAGTAGGTACTTAACAGTATTTGATAGCATAAATGACACAAAATGTCTATTAACCAATTAATTAAATTATCTTATTATTTAATGAAATGTCACAGTAATTTATTTTTTAATTGACTGGTGTGCTTTATCTTTGCTTCTCTTCCCTGCAAGTCTTTTGGTGAAGAGGTAAAATGAATAGTTGATTCCCAGAAGGTCAGAGAATGGGAGAGGGAGAAATTAGGGGGCTTGGTTAATCCTAAATTGGATTTTCCTTCTTTGATTGTTTGAAGTTGGATGGCCTTTTATGTTTGCTATGGTCTGAATGTCTCCCAAAATTCATGTGTTGAAACTTAATCCCCATTGTGGTGGTATTAAGAGGTGGAGCCTTTTAGGACATAATTAAATCATATGAGGGTCCCACCCTCATGTATGCATTAGTGTCTTATAAAAATGCTAGAGGGAACCAGCTTAGATTCTTTTGTTGTTCTTCAAGTCTTCCTCAAGCATTTTTTCCTTTTGCCCTTTTTGCCCGTTCCACCATGTGAGGATGCAGCAAGAAGGCCCTCACCGGACACCAAATGCTGGCACCTCAATTTTGGACTTCCCAACCTCCAGAACTGTAAGAAATACATTTCTGTTCTGTATGAATTACTCAGTCTTGGATATTTTGTTATAGCAGCATAAATGGACTAAGATAATGTTTATTTAAAATTTAATAATGGAGTCCATTAGACCAAAATCTAATTTGAAATGTAAGGAGAAATTGTAATTCCCTCCACTTCCTTAACTAATAAATGAAATATAGGTATAGTTTAATTCATTTCCTTGAGGTTCACATGTATAGGCTTTGGGGATTCAAATAGAACAGCCCATCATTTAATCTGCAATAGTTGGAGTCAAGACTTCAGTCCTAAGAATATAGTGATAATAAGGGCACTATGGTTGTTGACAGAAAAGAAAAAGAATAGGTTGGAAAATTGAAAGTTTTTAAGTCTCATGATGTGTATCTGCCTAGCTACTAACCTAAGTTGGAAATCTCAAATGAAAATTGATAGGAGATTAGAAATTTTATCCCTCACTCTTTCTTTGTATTGTAACTTTTGTCATGGTATCAGCTTGCAGTGATACCTAAAGACCCTAATGAGATTAAACATAAAAGAGAAATAAGAGAAAAGTCTCTGGATCAGAATTTTAAGTGGAGTTTATGGGGAGAAAATCCTACCTTTGCTGTTGACTTTTCCCAGTTCATGAGGCCGCTCATGCCTCGTTAAGTGTCTAAAGTAATCTACATTATTCACGCCACATTTATCTATTCCCTCATTTCACATTTTCTAAAAAGTACTAGTGCTTATTAAACACTTTCCATGTTACAAAATACAGTACTTATTGTGGGACCACACATAAACTTTAAATTAAGACCTTCTGGAAAGAATTCTCATAAATGACTAACATACTTTTCTGCAATCATCTGTAGGATTCAGCCCACAAGAATTTTCTAATATTTTTCTTGATATTATAGTAACAAATTTCTAATATATATTCTCTAAGGTAATTGCATGATAATTAACTTGTTTCTGATCAGTATAATATTGGAGATGAGAAGCATGTCATGAAAGATAACAATACATACTTCCCCACTAATGCTTTCTTTTCTCTTACTTTGTTGAGGTATAATTTATATGTAGTATAAATAATTTTTATATATGCAAATATATGTGCATATTTTATATATTACATAATTTATATATAGTATTGCACAAATCTTAAGTGCACAGTTAATTAAATTTTTGTATCTCTATACAACATCTGGTTTTATACGTAACCACCACCCAGATCAAGATGTAGAACATTTGCCCAAAAAGTTTCCTCATGCTTTCCTTTAAAGTTACCGACACCTTCTAGGCAACCACTATTTTGATTTCTATCATCATAGATTAGTTTTGCCTCTTCTTAAACTTCATATGAATGACATACAGTATGTCCTTATGTGTCTGGCTTGTTTTTATCAATATAAGGTTTTGAAGATTCTTCCATGTTTGTGTGTATCAGTAATTTATTTATTTTCAAATGTCTCATTAGTATTGGATTTATCTCCTTTCTTTTTGCACTGCTTTAAGATTTTAACTACTACTAATAAAAGTGGTATGAAGACTTTTTTGTATGTGTCTTTTGATGGACAGACATATGCTTCATTTTTCTTGGGTGTATAGCTAGGAGGACAGCTGAATCATGGAAAAAATATATATACGTTTAGCTTTAGTGGCTGTTGCCAAAGTTCTCCAAAGTGTCAAACACTTCACACTTCCACCAGCAATGCATGAACAAAAAAGTGCTCCAACAAAAAAGGTGAGACTATTTAGTTTGGAAATAATTATATACACACAAACTACACACATACACAAAAACACAGGTCCCTGTAGGTTTTTGTTCATTTTTGTAAACATTTTTCATGTGCTCTATTATTTGTTTTCCAGTTTAGAAAAAGACTGAGACATAGCAATTCAAATAAAGCAAATTGAAAGGAACATAATGTGAAGCTTTCTCCATAGTCTAGACCAGTGTTTCCTCAACTGCATTCCACAAAAGAAATACTAATAGCTATTCTATTAAAACAGCCTGAAATAAGTTTGAAAAGGCAGCACATTATATATTCATAACAATATGAATGGATCACCATTTAAATTAGTATATTAGAGGTTCAGAGAAATCTTATAGTAAAGAAACCTTCCTAATTTTGTTTAACTTACTGCTTCCTAAACCTATTTCACTATGGAACCCTACTCTATTCTTTTTTTTAAGTATACCCTCATATCTTTTAGAATAATTTTTTTGTCTTGCTTTGAACTAATCTTTAGACCAATGTGAAATTCCCTTTGATTTAGTGGTAATTCATACATTAGAGATATGTGTTTCCTTGAAAAATAAAAATATTAGGGATGGGTATGCTTATGAAATAGTATTAAGCTCTTGGGAATAGATGAGGTAGTAGCGGTGGTGGTGGGCTGGCCATTACATTTATAAAATTTAATACTGTGCCTGGCCATTAAACTTATAAAAAATATGATGTTGATACTACCCACCAAAGCCCAGTTGGCTATACCTCTCTTTCACTAACTCTCTGTGTCTCAAAGTTCCCAGCAGCATATGATTTGACATTACATATTTGCAGGTATACTTTGTGAGTGGGTTAGTAGATACATGGTAAGAATACCAATTACTACTTCCCTGGAATCACCTGTAATGGGGGTATACAATGTGAAGAAATGTGGCAGGTTATACCTATGATCCTTAAAAAGGGAAAAAAACAGGGAGAACCACCAGACAAGACAAAGTCTCAGGGTAACATCCACCCTTCTCCAAAATCAACAAGGCAACAAAATGGTATGTGTTGCTCACAGGAGAAACTACAGGCTTGCAGAACAATTAAGGTATGAAAAGCAAATAACAAATGTATCTATCCCAAACCAATTTAGTTTCATTTATCCAGTGTCCCTTCTGTAAAATAGTTTCATAAATTTTCTTTTCATTCCTTAAAATTCCACTAAATCTAGTTTAAGATTTCAAAAGTAGATCCGGGGACAAATCCAAGAAAAACAGCACAATTTAAAGGGGAAATGTGAAACCGATTTCACAACTAAGTGTGAGTACGCAGACATTTTTTCAAATATTAACCACAATAAATCCACTGAATACAATGAGTGCAGGGAGGAGCCACTATACTAAAAAGAAAACCGCTCACAATGAGGTGCTTTAGATACCTGGCTGGGACACTTGCTCCTTTGAAATGAGACCACACTTTAGATTTAAAAGCACATAATTTCTTAAAATAATTTCCATTTGGCATTTTCACCTGGGTTAACAGATCATTGCCAATTCAACACAAGTGCAAATATGAAAGCCACTTACCTGCACAAAACCACATGCTGTGAAGTCCTCAAACAAGGGCAGACTTGGGCGGTCTTCTCTGTAGATGGTGAGTTTGTAAGTGATCAGGGTCTCACTCTGTGCTGGAGATTCATCCACCACAAATATTGAGATTTTGTTCATTCCTAAGCCTAGAGGGTAGTTGGCAAAGCTAGAGAGAGAAAGAATGAATAGGGGAAATTTATGGCCCAACCTGATTCGTAACATCAATATTCACTAAATACCTACTATTTGCATAAAAAACAAGTAAGGTCTGTATAATTTCATAAGAAACCTAAAATATGGGAAAAAAATTAAACCTCTGTTTCACAGTACTTTGCTATGCCAAGAGTCATCTTGCAGAGCAAATCACATCCTCTATTAACTACAGAGAAAGAAACTAATATTTATTAACCACCTGTTGTCTAGGTTATATTTTATCTCACTTACTATAGCAAGTATGATAGTCCCTATTTTAACTATAGTGACCATGACATAGAATTGGTAAACAAATTGCCCAAAGTCACATAGAAGAGTTAGGGTGGGAACCCAGGTTGGTCCGACTTGCCTCCCCTTTTGTTTCTACTAGACTCTCCTGGCTCCCGGAAGGCCAAGTGTATTTCCTTCTCTATAGCATGGAACCATTCGTATCTTCTTTGCTATGGATATGGCATGTTCAAAATTACAAACAAAAGAGTTGGTTACTTTCAAAAGAATCAACAGAAAAATATTCCAGGGAGACTGGGAAAGTTAATTGTACTGTGTCCACAAATTGTTGCCAAGTGTTTAAGCCATCAACTTTTGAATACTCAAAAACTTTAACTCTTCAATAATCTAAAAACATAAAGACAACAATAAGCAAACTTTATCCTTGATGGGTGCTCTCAATTATTTGAGAATGAGATTCTCTCTTGTTACAGCATTGTTACCAAGATCAGGTATTAAGGTTGCTAATAGATCAGTAAAGCATCAATGTGTTCAATTAAACCACATAACACCTGAGAAGGGGAAATTTCACACACTGGCAATTTCTCAGTTGATCTTATGAATCCAATTTTCTGAACCACTTTCAAAGGTTGCATCAAATGTCTGCTTCTCCTTATGCTGTCTCAAGTCAGCTCCGGTCAGCATCCCCATACCTTGGCCCAGCCTGCTCATACAGGTGCACCTTGCACTGACACTTAGAAGTCTCCACTCCAATTGTCACTGTCACCACATCAAATGGGACTTCAGCATAATAATCTTTGATCTGCAGGTTAAACTCAGGATTTAGCTCCAAATGCGGCTGTGTGAAAATCTGCTTAATATGACATGGTGTGTTTTTATCTGTTAAAAAAACAAACAAAAAATAATGACGAAAGACAACTGTGAAATGGATAAGTATTTTTAAATTATATATGATTAAGGTGTTTTTTGTTTCTAATTCCTTTGAACAATTTCAGCGATCACTGCTGACTGTCCATTCAGCACCCTAGTTATAGTTGGTTTGTGGCTTCAGCTAGATTTTCGATTTGTCAAATTTTGTAGCATTTGCCTCATAGAACAGCTGTTGACTTTAGCTGGTGTTATACAGATGGAATGTTTTGCTCAGCCCTTGAAAGTTTAAAGGCACAGAAGGTGGGAAAAGTGCCTCTCTTGTGGATTGAAAACATTTTCATGATATTAACTGCATATATCCAGCAACTGTGTAAATGGGGGTGATGGCTCTCTGGAGTGGTAGCAGAGGCAACTCGCAGGAGATGAGGAAAATTGCTCAGTGGGAAGCGTCATTAAACTGCCATTTGATTGATTTATCTTATAGGCAGTAGAGTGGGGCAAAGAATGCAAATTCCAACATTATACGAAACACTCCGATACAAAAACAAGGGATTGTGAAACCCCTCCCTTCCCAGGCCACCTCGACCTGGAAATACATCAGAATGTATAAGAAGCAAATAATATTCTGCTCAATCCTGTTATAGAACCTAGAATATTACATTGATTCTAAGGCATTAAAAAATATTTCTCTTTGGTAGCCCAATATTTACAGTTGTATTTTGGTGAGAAAAAAGAAAAATGCTTTAGAAGTACATACACCAGCCACTGTTAAATTATATTCAATGTTAATCTTTAGAATAAACAAATTAACCAAAAGCTTAACAAAATGTTTTTCAAAGAAATATCCACAAGCATTTTGTTCCATCAATACTTTTCAATAATCGACAAAATCTCAACAAAGAAAACATAGAAAATTCTATAGGAATCAGTAACACGAAAGTATCCTTGCATTGCCTTTACATAAAATGTTCAGTGATGTCTAATAACATAGCAACAAAAAGGACAACCCAGAATTCACCACAGGAAGCTCTACAACTAAGCTTAGAGAAAGGAGATTATTCTACTAACTGTTGTCTCTTCCTCTACTTTGATACAGCTATAATAATGATTTTTCTGAAATCCAATCTGAGCATTTTTCTTGGGTTTTTTAGTGGTTTCTCATCACTTTCAGAGTCAAGTCCAAGCACCTAGCAGGGCAGACAGGGCACTTCACAAGCCTTTTCTTGTCTTGCTCTCCAGTTGCATCTCCCATTATGTTCTGAGCTTTGTGCTTCAGTAGGACCAAAATTTTTGTAATTCTTTGATGAACGTGGAGATGCACCACCAAATCCATGGCAATGGATGCCACCAACACACTGACACTTTATTCTAGTTCTGAGGACTAGGTCTCAGTACAGCTCTCATCATGCACTAAAACAATTAAAACGAAAAAATATATATATATACTTCTAACCCACACTCTATGGTTTTCTCAGGCTATGGAAGGAAAAAAGTCATTCAGGTATAAATTAAGAATAACAATACAATAGATATATTATAATTTTATTTTAGGGAAAAGTCTTTAAAAAAACAAACAACTAGTCAATTTAGTTAAATAGCTCAGTGTATTAGGTAAACTATCTGGTTGATTAATTTTACTTGTTACTTGACTTAAAGGTCAACCAAAGATTTTATCTGGCTGATACATGTAGGTGGACTGCATCTGTAATTTCGATGATCATACAAGCTCCTGAAATTTTCTTACAATAAAGAAGAAACAATAAAAGAACAAGGGCAGAAATTGTCTCATCAAAACTCATCCTGAAAAGGAACATAGTTTTCAATTCAAATTCAACCACTTATTAACAAAACAATCATTTTTTCATCAAAGTTTTTTTCCAACATTTTCTATGTTCAAGGCACTGAGAAAAGCCCAGTAAAACCAGGATATTATTAGTTTTGAGATTTGATTCAAACAGATGCTGCAAACCCAACTTAATGCTAAACAAACTGGAGTTGGTTTATGAACTGTGTTTGGAGAGGACCATTGCTTAGACACAGAGGGAATATAAATACTTGCACTATATTTTTATGCTCAGAAATAGCTAAATAAATAAAAAAAGTGGTAGAACATTTTTCAAAATAAAATATAGAAGATGTACTTTAACTTAATAGGATATATTTTTTAATAAAGACTCACTGAGAGTTAATTTCCCTGCAGTTTACACTTTCACTTAATAGTCACTATTTTCAGTGGGCCTTGCCCCCATCATAAACTGAAACTCAGCCCTAGATGAGATGAAATAAATGTGCAATTGTTTTCTCAAGCGAGATTGTAGCAAGTGCTTATTTTTGGTTTCATCAGAAACTCTCCAACTCTGGCTTGAGCACTATATCCTAAACCCCTGTTTGAAAGTTGAGTTAGTTCTGACATCATCTTCAGCTGAATCACCAGTGTTGCTGCCTACGAACACCTGGTGTTTCCTTGGCATCCTTCCCAACCCAGTCCCAACTTGTCTCAAGCCAGCTTACCTTAGATCTGTGGAGGACCAGCGTGAAGTATGGTGGTAGCAGGCTGCTTAACCTATTTGGCAAGTATATATGGGAAAGCTGTTTGAAGTTTTGGTTGCTTTTAATGGATTTCTTTTAATCACAGAATTTTATTGCCCTCTTGAGGGATAATCATAACTCATATTAAACATGAGAACAGCCTAGACTCTTAAAGATAATCCCACCTGTTCTGAAACATCATCAAGTTATTTTTTAAATCTTATATCGTACCATAAAAGTAGGAAGATTAATTATGAAGATCCATGTAGGACTAGTTTTTGTCAACATAAAAACATGAACAAAGTTGAAGGGCTTATCTAAGATGTTCATGTCATCTACACCATGTTACCTGAGAACTGAAAAATGAGATCATCTAATGCAATCCTTTCATTTTCCAAATGAGAAAATAGAAGCCCACAGAGGTGAAGTGGCTTTCCTGATGTCGCATCTAGCCCAGGACCTGGCACAAAGTAGACTCTCAATAAATATTCATACTA
>NW_012149729.1:3668362-3671052 GCF_000956105.1 Propithecus coquereli
GGGAATATATCCTTTTACCTTTTTTATTGCCCCTTGCATCAAATGGCACTTGTGGTTTTTCAGTGTTCTCATCCTCTGTGAAAGAATTCCTGCAAATGCAATGCCAAACGACTCTGGATTAATGAAATGAACAAAATACATGGAAATTACATATAACACACTATCTTTTCTTCTGTATGGGCATAGTTCTTTTGATAAACACAAGAAACACTTTCTGGATTTCATTTCTCAAAAATGGCAATCTAGCCTCAAATGAGGTGGGTGGAAATCTCATCATCGCTAATCAGTAGAAGCACATTTGAAGAAAGCCAGGGCAAAAAGTCATTCTTCAGCCCAAAACTGAAGAATCTTGGATAGCCTGGGTCCAATAGACATGATTCAAGAACACACATTCTCATTGGAATTTGTTTGGCTAAAGTTACATAGTTTTGTAGCAAGCAGCCTTGGAAACTCTGGACACAGCCTGGGAAGAAAATACATTTAAATTGAAGAAATATAAGTGTACTACAATGACAATGACGTATGTGTTGCCAAGGCTTCCACCCTTCAACTCTGATTAACAGTAGTGAATGGTAAGGATTAGTTATATTCTGGTGTGTTCACCTCATTTTCTCTGTTGTATAACTAACTAAATGCTTGGCCAGATTACCATTTAAATCCTTAAATTTGGGTCCAAAATAATCTAAATTGCAGACAGAAAAATTCCTGGTCCTGATGATGCAGAATACCAGGCATGATGGCCTGTAAGCACCTTTCCTGTGCTGGTGCAAGTCTTCATTTTCACCCCAGCGAAATGGTGATAATACTTGCCTTACCTCACAGGGATGCTATGA
The DNA here is from genome assembly GCF_000956105.1 of Propithecus coquereli. NCBI lineage: Eukaryota > Metazoa > Chordata > Mammalia > Primates > Indriidae > Propithecus > Propithecus coquereli. The sequence continues at coordinate 3,669,196 of NW_012149729.1, forward strand.
GAATTATTAATAAATACATTTTTCTTTGTTAAATAACATTTAATAAATATTTATTGTCCCAGATATTATGCTGGGCACTGTAATAGAGAAGAGATGAAAAAGGCATATTCTATTCCTTCAAAATATAAACATTAGATAGGAAATTAAGAAGAAGCAAGGAATTAAAAATATTGTCAATGTTGGAAGGTGTGACTATTTTATTCCAGTTTTATATTTAAAAGTCTTTATTCCAGATGAATCTTGCAACAAATACAACCCTAAAATGTACAGAAACTGAATTTTGGAAACATTGCTATCTTAATGGGACAAGAAACTTTGTATGTTAAGGCAGTGATTTATATGCACTTTTGTGAATAAATTATTTGTTTCAAATCCAGGTGGATTTTCATGGCAAGCAGTCCCTTTGAGCAAAGTACACACGCAAGTTTATTTTCAGTAAAGTACAATCAGCACATGGTACACAAACATTGATTTTAAGATTTTCATTCTGTTCAAATTTACACAAATTCTTTTGAGATCTCCGGATTTTGAACCTCAGGGTACACACATGACTGTTACCTACTACTGTCATGCTTTTTTGACTTTCTCTTTCGTCACTTCGTTGCTATTAATACAAGCAGATGATCTTTATTTAAAAGGAAAGATGAAGTCATTGAACCCCATAGGTAGTGGAGGTATGTAACATTGACGTTTTCTATAGAAAAGGCTGGAGGTGACCACTGTAAAGACAAGGGCAGTGCTGACCTCCCTGTCCGCATGACGTACTGGAAGAAAGCACTAAACCATGATGACAAGGCCCAGGGTTCTTGTCCCGATTCTATTTCTATTAGTTGCACAACTTAAGCAAAGGACTCATCTTCTTAGCACCCCTGTTTCCTCATCTGGAAAATATGTATAATATGCATCTTCCTTGCAATATGGCATGAATGATAATTAAATGTACTCACTGAGATAAACTTAAAGAAATTAGAATTAAGTATTTTTTCTTGAAATGAAAATAAAAATAAGCAATATACTAATTGCTTTTTGACAAACACCTCGTTTACTTGTCTCAGTGTTAAGTTAGATCTCTGAAACTCATCTTGCTTTTCCTATAAAGAAAAAAAATTATCCCTGCTATTGAAGGTAAAGTGATCTCTGAACGGTATAGAAACATGGAAAGGAAAGTATACTGATATTTATTACCTACCTGAGCTACAGCATACCAGATACTATGCACCACATGGACACTATTTCGTGTAATCCTCCTTAAATAACATGTGGTAGGTAGTATAATCTATATTTTACAGATAAAGAAACTATGTCTCAGAGGGATCAAAACCTTGTCTTAATAAAGTCTAAAGTTGGGATTTTTTAATCCAAGTCTGTATGCTTCAAAAAAGTCCTGACTTTTTCTAACTGTACTCAACACTGACTGTTACCAGATTTTCCTATGGGAAGGGAATTCAATCTTCTAAATTTAAGATCAGTGGATTGCTTAACCTTACAACATATGTGGAGCTTGAGAAAACCCTGCTGGGGAACAAACTTTCCAAAGCTTGACTATCTCAAGGGAACTTCCTCAAAGATAAAAACAATACTTAAATGGGCTCCTTGGGAAATCAAATACGCTCTTCGCCTATCTATAATAATGAATGAGATAATCTGAGATTATTTGAGTGAATGCAAAGTACTAACAAAGTGGCTTTGAGCTATATTATTTAAAACTTAATTTTCAAACAAACAAACAAAACCTTCTGCCAGGCCTGCTACTTCCAGGTAGCGAGGAACTAAGGCTAACTTCATAAAGTTGTAGCGATCAAACTGAGTTCTGATCCTGGGAGATGTCCTAAGAATTCTTCAGATATATTTATATTT
>NW_012149729.1:3683226-3686854 GCF_000956105.1 Propithecus coquereli
AGGAGATTTCAATTAAAGTGGCTGTCCAATCCAGACTCTCATAATGCAATGCGTATTTTTCACACCAAGGAAGAACATTTTAAAAATATGTTATAAGCTTTCAATAGAAATGTTTAAAAAAGAGAGAATAAAGAGGTGTGAAGGTTGAATGGCCCTCTCCAGGGGTTTGCCTCCCAACAAAAATAAAAAAGCAGAACTAAAGAACTCAAATAACTGGTTTTTCTCTCATTTTCCCTTAAGAACTGAGACTGCTGAGGGAAGGTCTATCATCAACCCAACAGTCATGAAAACAAGAGAATTAGAATATAACTGCCTTTATAACCGCAAGTGTGAAGAGAGGACAGAGAAAATGGCACTCAAAAAAACAAAACTGAAAAAAGCTACATCTCTTATTTTTGTATTAGTTCTGTTGCCAGTTTTTGTCTACATACACATTCCCTTCTCTTTTACTGCAGGCATTTCAATTTATTTAAACCCTTCAATTCTAAGGAAGTTCTAAATGGATGTGTTTCCTTCTATTTGATTTATTTAGTATAGCGGCAAGCAAATTGCATATGCCAGAAGTGAAAGTAGAGTCATGCAAGTGTTTAATATGTATTTTTAAAAAAATAACCATTTTTAATGTCTCTCAAAGAGGGCACAACATTTCTATCAGTTCTTGTAACTAATTCACTTGGACTAAGTGGAAGACTTTTTTGAGTGTGTGGTTATATTGCAATTTATCACTGTGATTGTATTTCCTTGGTCAAATTACTTGAGTTCTGTGCGTCTCAGTGTGCTCAGATGTAGAATGACAGAACTGTGCTTGACAATTTCATCAGACAACATCAAATCTGAAATTATTTGACCTTAATTCCATTCAAATGCCACCAGAACCTGAAAAATTTCACCCAGGAGCTTTCCTAACTCAAGCACAAACAACTGAAGGAGCACCTTCACCTTTGCAGCTAATTTAAAACAATCAAGCCATGAACTCAAATATTAAGGAGACTTCTCCCTTTCCACATCAGCAATTCTAATCAATGTTTTTGAGTTCAATAAATATGAGAATATAAATTCCCAAGGAAATTAGTGCTTTGGCAGTGAGATAAAAATGAGTGAAAGAACATCTTAAAACTTTTAACATGACATGAAACTATTATATGAACCATAAATTTTCCTCCTTTGGTATAAAAATGAAATACAAATCTAGTTCAAAATAAATTACATAGAATATGACACTATAAGATCACGATTGTAAAACCAGGCAGCTAAGGCATCACCATGTGTTTACACTTTTATAAAATGCAAGCAATAACTAGTAAGGTACTTACATTTTTACAACATAGATCCATTCAAGCAACTTGTTGAGATACAAATAGGTGAAACAAAATTATCAATTGAAAAAGAAAGGATGAGGTGAACTGAGGATAAACTGAAAAGTATTTACAGAAAAACTTAAATTACATCTTTGATGTCTTAAAATACTTCCAAGGTGCCCTTATTATCCATCTCATTTCCCTTCCTCGTATCTAACAACTCCTCCGTGCTATGTTCTGGGTTCCACCTCATTATTTCTCTCTATCCTCCCATAAGACCTTGGGCGAATTGCTCTCAATGTCAATACATGCCATTCCTTCTGTGTTAAACTTGCTGATCTTCTTGTCTGTTCTTACCACTAGACTGTGAGATATTTAAGGTCAGGAATAGTCCCATTTTATCTTTGGGTTTCTAGCGCCTAAGGCAGAGTAGGTATTCAGCAAATGCTGTTGAATAAAAAAGCCTAACTATCACTTTACAGAAACCACAGAGACCTTGATAAGAGAAATAGTTTACTGTAGCTTCTGGATACATAACTTTCCTCTTTAGGATAGCATATCTCTTCCTTCCATCTTGTGAGAGAGGGAGAATATACATTTTTCTGGTGACTTGTAATAAAATTTTTGAAAATAGAAGCTTATAGCTATTTGACAGAATTTTTAAGATAAGAAAATTCTGAGATAAGAAAAATCTAACAGAACAAAGGATGAAAGATTAATCAATATTAGTGGGTTTTTATTTAAGTGACGCTCTTAACTGGGAAACCATAGCAGAATACTAATACTTCAATATTTTGAACTTTGGATAGTGTTTCATAGCATTGTACCTTACCAAAGTTTACCAGGATTTCTCTCAATGTCATTGTGTGAGGGAGACATTTTTACCTTATCAGATTAAAGAAGGTTGATAAGTCATTTTGCACCAACAATCATATAAAAAGATGCTTGATAACACTAATTATTAGGGAAAGGCAAATTAAAACTACAATGAGATATCACCTCACACCCATGAGCATGATTATTATTAAAAACAAAACAAAACGAAACAGAAAATAACAGGGGTTAGCAAGGATATGAAGAGACTGGAATCCTTGTGCTCTGTTGGTGGGAAAGTAAAATGGTGTAGCCCCTTGGAAAACAGTGTGGTGGTTCCTCAAAAAATTAAAAAAAGAATTACCATATGATCCAACAGTTCCACTTCTGGGTATACAGCCTAAAGAATTGAAAGCTGGGTCTCAAAGGGATATTGGCACACTCATGTTCATAGCAGCACTATCTACAACAGCCAGAAGGTGGAAGCAATCCAAGTGTACATCAATGGATGAAGGGCTAAACAAAATGTGGTATATACATACAATGAATATCATTCAGCCTTAAAAAGGAAGGAAATTCTGACACATGGTACAACATGGATGACCCTTGAGTACATTATGCCAAGTATAATAATCTAGTAGCAAAGATACTGTATGATTCCACTTACATGAGGTATCTAGAGTAGTCAAATGCATAGAAACGGAAAGTAGAAAGGTGGTTGTCAGGGGCTGGGGAAAGGGGAACTGGAGAGTTTTGTTTAATGGGTATATAATTTCAGTTGTGCAAAAAGTTCTGGAGGTTGGTTGCACAACAGTGTGAATATACTTAACGCTACTAAACTGTACACTTAAAAATAGTTAAAATGGCAAAATTTATGTTATGTGTATATTACCACAATTACACATTTTTAAAGAATCATTTTGCAATTTTCACAACCGCATTTCCTCCAACAACCATGTTTAACTACTCGCTAATTTTGAATCACCAAAGTCCTAAAAAGCCTTTCTTTTTAATGTTTACTGATCTATTTTTTTTTTCTTTTTTTAAGTTTAATAGATTTAATAGGTAAAGCTGAATTCTGTTACATGCATATATTGTATAGTGGTGAAGTCAGGGCTTTTAGTGGCCCCATCACCAGTACCCTATAGGTAATTTTTCATCCCTCACCCCATCTCACCCTCCCCTCTTTTTGAGTCTCCAACGTCCATTATATCACTCTGTGTGTCCTTGTGAAGTCCTAAGGAGCACTTCTTTAACGGTTGGAAATTTCACAAAACAAAACAAAAAATAACCCTCTCTTGCTCCATTTCTCAGCTCCTGCAAATAATGAAAATATTCTCTACCTCCTCTTAGTCTCTGTTTTATCCTTGAATGCTCTTTTATCCTTGAACTTTTTGTTTATTTGCTTAGGATGAGAAATATCACACAGCAAGCTTGAATGCTGATAAGAATGATTCAGGAGAGAGGGCAAATTAATGGTAGAACACAAAGTCTAGAGAATGATCATTTCAGTTTCT
>NW_012149729.1:3686904-3687456 GCF_000956105.1 Propithecus coquereli
TTAATACCCTTGAGTTGAAATAGAGTAACATTATGTTTTTCCAAATAAAAGTAACTCACCATATTTCACTTAGTTCACCATATTATGTAGAAAGGGTTATTCATGATATTATTGCATTTTCGCATTTTAATGTTACCTGTATATCACAGAGGTTAAGTTTAATAATATATGAAAATTGGAAATGTTTGTGTAGCATATAAGATATATAAGATTGATTACCAGATTATATCCTTCATGGGGAAGAATAATTAGCAAATTAATGCCTTAGGGTTGTATTTATTCTTCTAAGGTGGAAATGATTATTTCTTAATTTCTGACTGTAACAGTGAGTATTTATTATGGAGTGTCATTCAATTCAACTTTCAGTGAGAATTCTACCATGTAGAAAGTACTGTGCTCTGTGCTTTGGGTGATAAGGTGCATAGCACAGTGCTAGGTGTGTACATTCTCCTATTTAATCCAAGCGATACCTCCATGAAGTGGGAGAATGTACATAAGGCACCTCACAGCTCAGCACATCAGTACTCAGTATATTTTTTTATTTTATTTTAT
>NW_012149729.1:3698961-3707619 GCF_000956105.1 Propithecus coquereli
TTCAGCATCAATATTAATATTACTCTTAATATAAGCATGTAGGAAACATGTTCACATAAATACATAGATGTGAATGGAAGAGCTCAGTTACAGCAACATTGCTCAATTCTTTGAACTCCCTCCAAGATATATTTTAAAAATTACATAACGATTTATCATGAAATATTAAATTTTGTTAAAAAAAAAAAAGAACTGAAAACAACCTTGGTTGTAAAGGATTTTTTACCTAGTGATTAGCACCCTTCACTTTCTCTAAAGGACATCATATTTAAATTTGCCTGTTTTTTTTTTTTTTTTTTTCCGGGAGCCAGGGGGGATTTTTTTCACCCTGGAGCAATTATCATCATCATCAGGGCTAGTGAAAGCTAGGTCTTTCTTTTGAAGGGCAGAAGGGTGTCTATAAAAAGGATGGGAAAGGAGATGCCTTTCTCAGTGAGATCAAATTTTAGGGAGGTATACACATGAAAGGTGAAGTTGTGAGCATTGATTCTCTTGAAACCATCCATGTACCTGTGACCTCTTAGAGAGTCTTCATGGATTCCCAAAGGCACATGACACCCAGAGCGAGGATCATGGCTCTGGATGTGGCTGGTCAAAGGAACCTAGTGGCTACTCCTCAGAGGCCTATGGCAGGAAATGAAGTGCTGTGAACATTCTGGACCCTTGTAAGAAGTCTCCTTTATGCTTTCAAGGGACAGGATTTAGGGAGAAAAATATTGCATGTTTATAAATAGAAGAAAAATGGGACAAAAGATTTGAAAAGGGGATAAAAATGACTAAATTACAGACCTCAATAGTGATGTAATTTTTTACGTAGTATTTATGTGGTATGTGAATCTAATTCTATGTTGTATCTAATAATAATCACTAACCTTAGCTAAGCTAACACCATATGGCAGACACTGTGCACGACTTTGTGTTCCTGGCAATGCTATGAGGATGGTACTCATTATCCCCATTTCATAGATGAAGAAACAGGGGGTTGAGAATGCAAGGTACTTTCCTAAGGTTATTTAGCCGGAAGGCAATCAATACGGGTGTTGAAGCCAGGCTGCTTTGTTGCAAAGCCCCAGCACTACTTCTGCCCTGTGTTTTTGAATGTACTAGGTTTAGGAATGTGGATGGAGCCTGAAGTGCATAAGAATGAATCATCCGTGTTTTTACTTTCATGGAAAATGTGTGTGAAACTGTCGCAATTCTCAAGCACATGCCTTTATACCCACACACCTAAAATATCAATTCAACAGCATGAATTTATGGAGCCTAATTATATTTTTGGAAACACTAAAAGTATTTCCTTGTAACTTAAATCGAATTGCCTGGATCAAGAAAAAATTTCCTGTTAAGTCAAATGATTGAAGAATAAAAATATTCTCATCATTTGTTTCAGTTTATTGAAAATTGGTTTGTTTTAGGGTAAACCATGAAAAAAACCAAACTGGCTGAACCTAAATTGGGATACTTCTTACTCATTCCTTAGAATTAGATTTAAAAAACCTCCAATATTTAAATAAGCTTCATGCTTCCAGTGATCTGAATGATTTTATTCCTTTGTACTTCTTAACAATCCTAAGCTTTAAAGCATACATTAAACTTGGAAATTCAGAATGCAGATTCTATATGATTTAATCAGTTTCACAGCTGAAAATTTTAAATTCTCCCATGAGTACATGAGAGAATTGATGAGAAGCAGAATACAGAAATACAAAAGGCTGTGAATACCATAAAATTTAATTATTTGCTTTGAATGATAGAACCTTGATTGCATTATAGTCAACCTTCTTAGAGAACTGGCAGGTTTGCTTTATTACCCCTTCTGGAATCTCTCAGTGGGATATAAAGGAATGGAGAGATTTAACAGTAAAGAGCAAAAGCTAAAGTTGTAAAGATTTTATCATTGAAATCTCTATCTATATGCCTGCTCATTTTCTTTATATGAATGCCATTGTTCAAGCAGGTCACAACTATTTCCATTACAGTTAAAACACAAGCCTTCTTTAAGCTTCCAGTAAAATATTGTCTGACAGCTTGATTGAAAACTATTCATCTTTTCTTAATTGTCATGACTGGAAAATGATATTGAAATCTGGTAATATTTGTAACAGATAATATTTGTTATAGGCAGTACAAAAATTTGCAAAGAGGGATGCATTTGGCCGAAAGATACCTATCTCAAATATCTATACCTACTCTCAACTGAGTAAGAAAGTAAAAAGGGAAAATATTTTCAATTTAAATTTTGGGTATTTTATTTAGAGTATTTAATTTAGGTCTTATTAAGTCTCCTGGTCAATCACAAAAGAAAAGGAAATGTATTCAGTGCAAAAAATAATTGGTTCTGGTTGTACAATAAAGAAAATGATAGAGCAATTTGTCAGATCTCGTGAGTGGCTATCGCGTTAGTCTGTTGAATCCACAGATGTATTATAATCCTCTGCTGTTGTTTTACACCTTTCTTCTACCAGTTACCTAACACCTCTCTCATACCAAAAACAATTCATTCTTTTACACAGAATATTTTAAATGGGCACATAACTATTATGCATAATTTAAAAGTTCATGATTTAGTATCTAGTCAAATATAATGCTATTAATATATAGCCCAAATCAACGTCTTCTCATTACATCCTGAGTACTGACTGCTGACTTCCCTGCCTCCAACCATTTTTTTTCCTTTGCTGCTGAGTCATTTTTGTGAGATCCAGTTCCAATCATGTCATTCTCCCCGCTCATAAAGTCCCCGACATTTACAAAAGGAGACAGTATAATAAAGAGTAAACAGCAGAAGTGCCTTTATCTTTTGTGCTACAAAGTATGGTCTTTTTATATGAGAATTCAAAAAGTGATACATGCAACTCTCAAACTTTTTTTAATTTAAAAAATCAAAATGTCTATTCCTTTGTCAATCTTTGGACATAGAGCCAAGGCCTTTTATTTGCCTACAGGTGACCTACGTGGAATTTCAAGTCATCTAACTTATAGAAACCTCACCCATGAGGCATTGGTTTAACTGTTATTAGAGCACAAACATAAAGACACTTGCAAAGAAAGCCCAGGGCAGAATCATTCCAGGTTTTACAATTTCCCCCTAAACTTTAAAAGTTGTTATAGCCAAATTTAATTGACCTGAAGTGTTTTAAAGCAACTTTCCTATATTGATTCTTTTATAAATATTCAAAACTTTGCTTTTATAGGAGCAAGTCCGTCTCTTTTGGCACTTAGAGTTCATCAGTGCATGAAAGTAAGCACAGAACTCAAAAGCGTGAGGAACGAAGGAACGTAGCATGCTTGCCGCAGGCACCGAGCTCAGGCTCCAGCAGTCAGCATGCTTCGTGGAGGGAATGCAGAAAGTCGCTTAGTACCACAGTTGTCAAGTGGTAATTAAGACAGATCCTATTCACTGGAGGTCTGAATCTTAATGATAACTGATATTTATTGCTCTGTCATCTCCACTAAATCATGAATTTTCATGTCCTCAATCATAGAGTGGGTGTAAACATATCACCCTATCTCCCAGGGTTAAAAGTTTCAAATGAGACCATATCTGGAACTACATTCAGAAGTATGAAATAATAGCAGCATCACTTTACATTTTATATTCCATGTAATTCAAGCTCTTCAGACTCTGATTCTAATATATCTTGTCTAGTTTAACTCAATCCATAAATCCCACGCCCTTCTCTCTTCCTTCCTTCGTCATCCAGCCCACCTCAGTCCATCCTAGGATTCTCCCTACTCTTATAGACATATACATTCTAGCCAAATAAGGCATCTCAAAATGCTAAGATTATAACCTATGTTTTCATCTGCATGCTTCATGATGTCTTTGCAAAGCAAATGTGAACATCCCCTTCCGGTCTCTAAAGAAACCCTCCTCATTCTTCCAAGCTCAGCTAAAATACCATCCATTCTGTGAAGCCTACTTCAGTTTCTCCAGCCTGAGTAATTCTCTCCTATTCTTTTCTATCTCAGCAACTAAGTCATTTCTTGCATTCTGCTCTGTATTAGAGTTATTTATAAATATGTAATTCTCTCCCCCTGGAGAGTTCCTTGAAAGCAAGAACCAATTTTTCTCTTTTGAGTTTTTCCCCGCATTGCCCAGCACATAGTAGGAATCCTTAAAACAGTTTTGGAATATAGCTAAGTTGAACTGGCTGTGAATGATTACTGAAATATTCCATACTGCTTTTCCTTGAGTTGATTTTGGCTCCATGATTATATGTGCAAGAAGATATAGATTAAATGCATTAATTTTCAACCAATTTATTGTGGGGGAATTATACTGTTTCTACACCTTGCTTGATGAAGGACATACAACTGTTACAAACTTCATTCTCTTCTAGTAGAGAAGCCCTCAGACAAGATACTCTCACCCACTTCTCTTGTTGTCTTCTGCCCCTAATTTAGGTATTTCCCTGTTCTCACATTTAAATTCCATCCTGTCAAACTTGCTGATAATCTGCCCTAATGTGAAGATTGTTCTTTTCATTTGTGCATCAATTTGTAAAAAGAATGACCACAAATCTTTCTCACCCGCCCCAGTATGCACACTGCTTTGCACTGTGACATTGGAGCCTCTCCCACCCAGCAGTGGAGTCTACTTCTTCACCCCTTGAATAGTGGCCTATCCATGTGATGCTCTTTGGTCAGTTGGACATTAGCATATTTGATTCAAACTGCTTTGGCTTCCTAGGACCGCTGTAACAAATTACTGCAAACATGATGACTTAAAACCAGAGAAATTTATTCTTTCACAGTTCTAGAGGCTAAAAGTCCAAAATCAAGGTGTCCACATGGCCATGTTCCCTCTCAAGGCTCTAGGAGACAATTCATTCCTTATCTCTTTCAGCTTTTGTGGCTGTTGGCCTTTCTCAGCTTGTGGGTGCAAAACTCTAATGTCTGACTCTGCCTTCACGTGAACTTCTCCTCCCGTGTGTCTTCTCTTCTGTCTGTGCCAAATCTCCCTCTGACTTTCTCTTATAAAAACACACATCATTGTACTTAGGGCCCATCTGGATAATCCAGGATGATCTCATGTTGAGATCTTTAACTTCATTACATCTACCAAGACCCTTTGTCCAAATAAGGTCACATTCACAGGTTCTGGGAGTAAGGACACAGACATACCATTTTGGGGGTGACCATTCAATCCATGGCACAAGCAAAAGCTCAAAAAGGACTTGACCTTTGGGGCTTGTTCACTTGCAATCCTTGGGGATCCTGACAGAGCCACTACGTGAAAGAACACTGGGCAGCCTGCTGGAAGATGAGAGGCACACGGCCAAGTCCTCCCCACGGTCCTGGCTGCCACCCAGTCAGCATCCAGGAGTGTGAGTGCAGACAGGCTAGACCACCCAGCCCCAGCCAAGCTTCTAGCTGCCTACAGAGATCAGCAAAATGTGCTCAGCCAACCCACAAAATCATGAGAAATAATAAATGTTTGCCCAAAGTCACTAAGTGTGGGAATGGTTTGCTATGTAAAAACTAACTGATTCAATTTGCCCTTTTTGTTGTTGTTATTTAAATTCTGTCTTCTTTCCTTCTCTTTTTAAAATAAAGACTGTATCTCTTTCACTCGTGAACCTCTCATATGAAGAAGATGATCTAAGAATGTCGTAGGCTTTTTTCTTTCTATTTTCAGTGCTTAGAATGAAGTCTAATGCCTTTAAAATAAAGACTGTATCTCTTTCACTCATGAACCTCTCATATGAAGAAGATGATCTAAGAACTTCGTAGGTTTTTTTCTTTCTATTTTCAGTGCTTAGAATGAAGTCTAATGCCTGCTGTTTATGATATGAGTTCTCTATTTCAAACCCCTCTGCCTTCACTCTGGCTTCCATCCCAAATATTGAATAAATTTAACCCCTTTTAGGGTGGGCATTTTCCTAAGCCTCTTCTTCTCACCTTCTTATCTGAATACATCACACTGGACCTCTCTACTCTCCTTCAAGAGATTAGACTTTGGGTTGAGGCACCATCTATTTGAAAATAATCCTTGAACTAATAATGTCTGAGAAACAGGCACCTCTGCTTGTGCTGTTTCTCCAGGTCTGGGAACCTGGACGTGCAGAAACCGCCTTGTCACGCTAGAATGGGCAAACAACTACAATTATTCTTCTCTTGGTTTAGAAGTGATAGGCTACTCCTGCTGGAAATGGGGGTGGGGAGGACTGGGGAGAAGAAAGGTAGGAACAGACAGTGGATGGGAAAAGAGACACCAAATTCTCAAGAGGAGAATTTTTCTGCACAGGGCCCTCAGTCAGGGTACGGAGCTAACGAGGCCTGAGAAGAGGCAAATAATGAGTAAGAACCACCCTTGAAGGGCAAGCTGCTGTAAGAGCAGGAACCTGGCTGCCTCCCCACCTCCTCATTTCACGTTTCTCTTTCACAGTCCTTCTCCTGACTTGCTGTTCCCCGATCCGTCTCTCCCAGTCAATGACAGCACCATTCAAATAATGGCTGAAGAGTCATCCCTGAAGCCTCTCCGTCTACTTTCTGTCTCACCCCAAGCACCAATTCTACTTTCTCCCTCCAAAACATATCCACATCTCTCCTTCTTTAGACCTCGTCTCACCAACCTAGTCCAAGCCATCCTCCTTCTCCTCAGGACCCCTGAAGAGCCCTGCAACTGGTTTCTCTGCTTCCACTCACAATTCTCCTCAATCCATTCTACACACAGCAGCAGAGTGGGCTTAAAAAGATAAATCAAATGATGACATTCTCTGGTTCTCTATCTTTTAGTGGCACCCTTTGCTCATAGGAAAAAAAAAATCCAAATTTTTTACCTTGACTTAGAATCCTGTGTGATTTGGCACTTGCCTTTCTCTTCAATGTCTTCTCTACCACTCTCCCTTGGTTCAACATGATACACTTTTTGTGCTTGTGGTGTTCTGTGAGTGTGGAAAGGGTCTGCTACCTCAAGACTTAGGAATTGTTTTCTTGCTGGGTATGTTTCACTGTCAGCTCTTCAAATGGTGCTTAGTCTCATCCAAGAATTACAGCTCAAATATCACTTGGTCAGGGAGATCTCTCTATCTCTCATAAAGTGGACAATCCAGTTACTTTCTACTCAACATCCTGTTCATTTCATTCATAGCTATATGAAAACCTATAATTATCTGTATTTGGTTATAGATGCATGCTTAATTCTTCATTTGTTTTTCACCTGTCCTTCCACACAAAAATAAACTCCACAAAGACAGGGGCTTGGTCTTGTTTACTACTATGCCACTGAAGCCTAACATAATGGCTAGCATAAGGGAGGGTACCCAGGAAATACTTGTAGAAACAATTTTAAAAATTCGTTTAATTTGTAGGAAAACAATTTCTATTTTACAGATATGGGAAATGGTTCAGAGAGATTAAAAGACTTGCCCAAGGTCATGCAGCTGGTACAAGACTGTCCTACTGCACATCCATCCCCAGGCCTCTAGGGGTCATTCCTTGGGATTTTTCTTTTCTGTCCTGAATATCCAGTACTATAGATCTAACGCTAGCGATTTATTTCCCTCTCCTTTAGAGTAAAAATGCAACTGGATATTTGCTAACTACTCATCATGAAAGGATGTCATCATTGTCCTATTCATATTTTAAATTCACATTTCTTTTTACCTTAACAGTGACTCCTTGAAGGAAGGAAAATGAAATATATTTCCTTAGCATAATGTTTTTCTTCTGTGACTTCTGAGTTTAGAGTAATGATTTCTCTCTGTGTGACTTGAATGCATATTCTTCATGTAGATGATCTGGGTAACCAAGCACACAGAAAAATTCTCACACCTTTCAAATATATCTGGAAAAAATTTTCTAGAAGAGATTATTCTACTTAGAAATGTCTACCAAAGTATCAATTTGGAACAGTATGTTTTTTGAAACAGTTGGAGGAGGCTGTGGTATCTGGAACTAAAGGATTCCAGAAGCCTAGACACCAGGTATGGGGAAGCCAATGTAGAAGGGAGATACACTGCATATGGATATGGATATATATAAAAATATATGGATACCTGAGATTTCCTCTTCTGTTTGCAGTCCCTTTCTCTAGATTTTAAAGACCTGCTTTATACAGCTTCTAAGAACTGGTTTCACAGGTTTAGGTTAAGGAGCAAGAGGACAAGCTGCTATAAGACAAAGAGGATAGAGTGATGCACATGAGACTGCTCCATATCAGTCAATGGGCAAGTCGGAGAACGACTGCTTTATAGGCAGATGCTCCATAGAGGTAGAACTAACAGAAGCAATGGAATACATTTTTATATTGCAATAGGTATTGAATGCAGCACTATGTATGTGTGCAGAATCCTGAGAAAGATTCCGTCTCTGTCCACCTGGGTAGCACTCAGGGAAATGAAGGACAAATTTTTAGTTCTATATCACAATCTCAGGTCATTTAGATAATTCAAAGGAATTTGGGTTAACAGCAGATTTGAGGTTCACATTGAAATCGAATAGAAGTAACACAAAGACACATGGATAAAAGTAATGCAGTCCTACACAGTGACTATAAAATGCCGGTGCTCACTTTACAGTAATTAAAAAAAAAAACTAGCTATTGCAAAATGTTCTTAAATGTAAAAAACAACTGTCCAATGACTGACAAATGTTGAAATCATTGCAAATAATTTTGTGGCCTAGGCAATTTAAACTGTACTGAAGAATTAT
>NW_012149729.1:3708739-3710053 GCF_000956105.1 Propithecus coquereli
ACGAAGATTGCAGAGAATTTTACTTAATTTGTGGGTCCATTACCCAAAGATCCATCTTAACAATAGTTTCGAGTATGGAAGGTAGTGAAGAAAGAGATTATAGCTGTTCTGTCTTTGAATATTTTTCTGTCTTAGCTAGCTCATCTATTAAAGGAATAATGAGAAATTCAAAAATTAAGACACTGTTCTCTGTGGATGCTTAAAGTGCTTTGAAACATTGCTTACACTTATCCTCTTTTCCCATGCTCATATTTTTTATTCTAAACACTTGTTTATTTTATAAACTTGTGATTAGTGAGTTGTAACAGAGATCAGAGCAACATTGCTATGTTGAGCAATGGCAGAAAGAGGAAAAGTCTGCACAGATTAATTTTTAAGACTTTCTGTGACGTCACCACGCCATAGACTCCTTGGCTCCAATTTGGAGAAACAACACTTGCTCTTTCCAAGGTATCAACTGGGGCCCTTCCTCACCCTTGCATACACATCCACTAGAGGACTCCAGGGAGAAGTGGGCTTTGAACAGGACAGGTGGAAGACAGGAGCTCAGGAGAGGGGAAATACACATCCTCAGTACTACCGAGGAATCCCCTTTTCCATCTTTCAAACATCCTGGAGGAATTCATTTACCTCACTTCATTTCACACTGAAATCCCTGAATGTTAGCTCACCTCCATTTTTCTGGACATACAATTGACACTTGCCCATTGATTTTCTAGTAGTAAAGGAAATAATAATTAGCAAATTTATTCATTAGGGTAAGATTTTACCTTTATGTTGTCACTTTTATACATTAATATGTGTTTATATATACATGTAATATATATCAGTTAATTGTATTAGCATATATCTATGAGTTCATTACATCAGTTCAGAAGAGATAACATGTTTGAATTAACAAAGATGGCATATGTAAATTCATCATGGTATCTTCTGTTGCAGAACCTACTCTTAAATCATATTTTCCCCAAATGACAGTTTTTAAAAAATTATTATTAATAAGGTAATTTTAATTAAAATGATGATGATAGACAATCATTCATTGATAAACATGTTTGAGTGTCTGCCATGCTCCAGGCACTCTGTGGGGCTCTGGAAACACAGACATATTGCTTGCCTTTCTGAAGCTTAGAGTTAGGTGCTTAAATTATCATTTTTGCCTAAATAAACATGTCCATTTATTAATGAATAATTTTCTTTCCATTTAGTATAATAATCCAAGCTCAGCCTTAAGAATTAATAAATGTACAAAATAATCTCACAAATCTTTTATGGAACAAAGTTGAGAATGAATGAATGAATGAATGAACAAAG
>NW_012149729.1:3711593-3714121 GCF_000956105.1 Propithecus coquereli
ATAACTTTTTATTTCACAATTTACAATGGATGAAGGGATAACTTGTGACTTTTTACTCTAATGACCAAATTTAAATTTATGACATTTCTTGCAGTTTATCCATATGACCTGAGTATAAAAACAGGCATGGATGCATTTGACCAAAAATTATAGTTAGAATGCTTGCAGAAGAGTTCTGCTCTTGAATTCACAGATATAACTGAAGTGTTTTATAATTAGATTGAGAGCTTTTTAGGGGAAGACATTTCTATATAAAATATTGCTTAAAATTGAATTTATTATGTTCAACCAAGAAAATGATATTACCTTAACAGTAGCAAACATGGTTGTTTTAAAAATAGATCGAAGGATAGAGTAAGCAAATATTGCATTTGCTATTAATTTTCTTTCCCTTTTTGCACCTCCCTGTTGTGGGTTTGAACATCCTTTGGCAATATCTAATGCTTAAATTTTAAAATATTTTCATTCTAGAGGAGTATTTTTAAAAAATTTAGTTTATAAAGCTTCTATCTTCCATTATTTCTCAAGTTTGCATTTCTTGATATTTTTCAACTCTATCCAAAGCTTTAATAGATAAAGTATCTCAGCAGCAGACCTAATTGGGAATAAATGAGCTCATAGTTATATCTACTATTGCTTTCGTACCTCCTTTAGTGGCCAGATTGTTCTATAAATGACCACTGATAACCAGTTTAGTGGGCTTGCCTCACTGCATGGTGCATAAATCACTACTGATTTAACTGAGTAATTTAGCCTTTGAATTTAGGACTCAGTACACACACACATACACACACAGAGTTTATGTTTTATGGAATTTAAGAACAGCACTTAATAACAACCTGGTATAACATGGCTAGTCTTTAAAGTGGATTTCAGTCTTATCCTCCACATTAGCATTGAGAAGTTTCTGTGTATTTTTTCACATCTAAAAATACCAGGAGGAAGCAGTATTTTGGAAGCTGGTTAAGTGATTTAACAGATGAGTTATAATCTATTTGTTTTAACTGAAGTACTAAGTACTTCAGTTGAAGGGTAAATAAATATCTCGTTGTTTTCTGAAATTTATCTATATCATGAAGCATAACTTTGGCCTAATGAGGAAACAATCACTTTCTTACACATTAAACCCAGGAAGCTGCACTACCTCCCTCTGAGAGCAGATAAGAGTATTGTCCAGAATAATCAGGCAAGATCTTGAAAAGATAAATCCCAAGGCTAGGATGAAAATGACAAACACCGCATGCTTTCCCATGCTACAACTACAGCTTGCATCTGCCCTGCAGATAGGACAAAAATATGAATAAGAAACAAAATAGGGAATAAAGCATGAAAATCTAAAGAATACCAAATCACAAAGAGCTTTCTTTTCTCATGATTTATTTTCAGGAAATGCATAAGTAAAAACTATCGTAAAAAAGCTTATCATTTCTACCAGAGAAGAGAAAGTAGCACTTCAATAAACAAAAAAGAAAAAATACTCAAAAAAAATTACTCAGAATACCTAAGAGCTTCATTTTCCTGTTAAGATGGGGAACTAGCACAGGTCAAATTTGATCAAAGCATGAATTTGATAACAAAAAACCAAATAATAAAAACCCACGTGAACGCTGTTTTGGAATGGCCTGGCCAGTGCTGGCCGTGGTCCTGGATGCCTGGAGTTTGGGGAGGGGCCACATGAGAGGACAGGCTGAGGCGAAGGGTTTCAGTTTTCCTCCTAATGCTCCCCTGTGTTCCTCTAGGACAATCATTGCCTGTTCCTTCCTTGTTAAGGATGTTAAGCCCAGGCCCAGGATTCAGTTGCTGAATGTCTACGGGATAATGACCTGCTCAGGTGAGGAGTGGATGAGATGTGTGGGGTTACCAGTCACGTGTGGCATTCACTCCCCCACCCTATTCTCTTTCAAACCCCAGGCTTGACAGACTACAATGGAGGAATGTGTTCCCAGGCCTTTTCTTTCTAAGAGTTTAGGGGGTGAAATTCTGACCAGGGAAGTTATCTGGCAGCAAAGGGAAGTGGCCAGAAGCGGTTCCATAGTGTCTGGATCCCATTCTCTCCTCTCTCCTTGGATTCACCTGTAAGGACTAGCCTTCCCCAAATACTTTACGGGCTGGAATAAATAATATTTGCAGGAAGATGTAAGTTCAAAGGACAAAATAGGACAAATATCAATGGATACACAAAGGTACAGCTACCTCAAAGAAAGGCAACAAACTCAACAATATATATCATGCAACTAAAACTGATAGACTAGGAATTTAAAATAAGTATGGCTAATATATACTCAAGGAAATAATGGAAGATGGTAGCAGAATGAAATATGAAAAGAAATCATTCATAAAACAGGAAATACAGTAAGAAATTAATAGATATAAATAAAAATATATGTAGTTTATAAGTTAAGGGGCATCAGCATTTAAGATATACACATGGCATTAAATGAAGAACTGAAATACAGAAAACAATGATGAGATAGATAGGAAGAAAGATACAGTGTAAGAAGAACTTCATGTTTTGGAAGGTAAGATCT
>NW_012149729.1:3717216-3720357 GCF_000956105.1 Propithecus coquereli
TATCAGCACAGAGGAGCAGATAGGTAAATTATAATGGAATGCACATCATGGAATATTGTGAATCAGTGAAAAATAACACAGATGATGTACAAACAGCAACAAGGATGGTTCCTTCCTGAAAATATGTGGTGCTGCATATAAAAATGTTAGGAAAAGAAAAAATCTAAAATATAATACAATTTGATGTGTTTTGAACTGACAATATTTAAATAGGCCATTTAAAAGTTTTTCACCATTGGAAGATTTTCCAGAATTCAAAATTCAATTTATGTAAGATAAATTCTGAAAAAAACCTCAAGTTTGGTCCCTTTTGAATCTCTTGAAGCTATGAGAGGCACTGTACATTCTTTCAATTTCTTCCCATTTCTTCTTACCTGTACTCTGAACAATTATTTCTGTAAAATCAAATATTCTTTAAAATGTATCAAATATATTGTCATTAGACCTAACTTTCAACTGAGTTAACCTGAGCTACCCTTTATAACTAAACTTCTGGTGTTATTATTAAGTTCTTCCCTGAAAACTTTCTCATCATCTTTTATGTCATGGCTTGCTATATTAGGAACACTTGAGAGCTTTATTTTTCACCCAGAAAATATTCCATGTTGACTGGTGTAATGAACTAGACATTATGCTTCCTAAGGATGAAGCAAAAAGCATAAGGGTGAAATTATATTTTCATTTGTTTCCTGAATAAGTGGAAAGTCAAGAAAAACAGAGTATGGCCAAGAACTACCTCTGTAATAGGTCAAAGAATTGAACTACAATGATGAGTTAAAAAAAAAAAAAAAAAAGATGTAGCCTTTGTGATCCCTAGTGATTTAAGCTGTTTCCAGCTCATTTTTGAACCAGCACCTATTAAATGAAAATCTCTGCTTGCAGCAATAAAAAGATGCAATCTTTGTTCAATGAGATTTGCCAACCATAGAGGTCGGAGAATGGCAACCCAACTCGCTTTACTTATCTTCAGTCTACTTTGTGTGAAGTAACAGCTTCAATGGAGCCTTTACCTTGACAGTGAAGCGTTTTTTCTTTGGTAGATTCCAAACCGTGCCAGTTGAATGAATGAATGCACGCAAAGGGGTTAAGGATGTCACCAACACATATGCTTTAAGAATCACAGATAGATCTTCAGCTCTAAAGATTGTTTCATGCGGAGCAAGGACTGTTGTTTGATTCCTAAAAAATAACATAACATAGTTAATGCTCCATAATTTAGGGTTGAGTATGTAATTTGTAAATTACCTAAAAGCTTGTAATCCCCCTGCTATCCTTTGCTGGACCCCAGCCTTCAGCATGTGGGTTTCCTTAAATAATTTCAACTGCTTATTAGATCACCACCAGGGGGTGTACAGGTGCAGAGAGAGGATCAAA
Source organism: Propithecus coquereli (assembly GCF_000956105.1). Taxonomy (NCBI): domain Eukaryota; kingdom Metazoa; phylum Chordata; class Mammalia; order Primates; family Indriidae; genus Propithecus; species Propithecus coquereli. Next base: position 3,718,591 of record NW_012149729.1, read on the forward strand.
TGGGTAATAATTCTCCACTCTGGCAGATTTAATCAAAACATTTTTAAAAAGAAAAAAAGGTAGGAAAATAGTACTTAGAATAAAGTTTAAAGTTTTTTTAAAAGTTAAATTAGTTACATTACCCATGACCTCAGATTCGCGGTACCACAGCAACAACAAAAGAGATACAAATTACTTTGTAAACAATTTGTAAACAGTGAAATACTTCCTTGAATTTTCTTCTGCCCTCACCTATCTTTGCCCTATTTTTTCCTCTCCATGTAAACATATTAAGTTTTGCAACAGTGGACAGGTCACCAAAAGTATGCCAAAATACTTTCCCCACTAGTTCAATCCTCTCTAATACCTCTCACTCCAGATAATTAAGGGTCAATTTAAGGGATGAAGTATTAGAAAAACACTTCAGTGTACAAAGGAAAATTAACACTAATTTAATGTTTCATAATGAAACAAATATGCTTTCATCATAAATGATAATAAAATGTATAGCTATTTGTTTTTCTACACCATGTTTTCACATGTTAAATATTAATATCCAAGTATAATCAATGAAAAGATTGTGCAATTTTAACTTTTGAAGTCTAGGTAAGCACGATGCACATGATTCTGCTTAAATACTACTTAATAATTATAAAATTAGAATAAGCAAACTCATTTGTGTCTTGGATAATTAAAATCTCTTAATTTTTCGTTGTATTAATAATATTGACATCCTACAATCCTTCCCCTGGAAGTAACCTGGATAACCTGATACACAGCAGATGCTTTCTTAGATCCTAGGAGCCATAGAAAAAAACACAAAATTTAATAGCTAGAAAAAATGCATTCAGCCATACTCATAGGCTAGGTAATGCCATTTGAGTATAAAATGGAAGTTAAAATTTTATAGTTTCACATTGTCAAGGTTTTAAATTCAATTTCCATTAATGTAACTTACTAGATAAGAGTCCAATTTACCCAAATGTTTATTCTATAGCAGCAGAGGTTTGAATTAATCTGGAAGAAAGTCAATGATGGCTTTCTTTATTAAGAAAGGATAGCTGAAAATTTATGTAATGGAACCTAATAATTCAAACATGTAACATCCCTGCCTCCCCTCGCCCCGATCTGTTCTGTGCTTTTCTCTTGTTAGCTGTCTCCTAAAATGCATGCTGGTTATAACAATTCAAAATTATTAGCTTACAGCTGTTCACGTCTCCAGTTCCCTGGCTTCCAGATATGTGGCTTCACTGTTTTTAAAAGGTGACTTGAAGTACTCGGCTTTAATTGTATTCCCTGATCCAGACATACAGAGGGACTCACTGGAAGTTGTAATTCTGAAAAGATTCAAAACAGCAGAAAACAGTTATCCATATTGTTTCTTTTTGGAGCTGCTTTAAAAATGGAGTATGCTATGTTAAACCACAGGGTCCAGGGAAATATGTAACAATTTTTCTCCCCATTCTGAGTCAAAGTTGGATCCATTAAATGAGTGCATGTTCAGAGAAGCCTTTATTTTGTCGTATGTTCTTTTACCATAGAGTAGTGAAATAATTGCAATAACTGATTTCAAATTTTCTTGCTCAGAAGGGAAGGTAGACATGATGTCTCTAACTGTCCTACACCAAGCTGATCTGTCCTCCACACTAAGGGATGCACTCTCAATAAGGGAGTGGTGGCTGCAGGAGCTGGCTTTTGTTTGTGATCAGAATATTACATAAAAAACTTTAGTTGATTTCCTGACAACACAATACTCACATACTAAAGTATGTCATGCTTTATACCCTT
>NW_012149729.1:3721722-3733920 GCF_000956105.1 Propithecus coquereli
GGGGTCTCGCTCTTGCTCAGGCTGGTCTCGAACTCCTGATCTTGAGCGATTCACCCTCCTCGGCCTCCCAGAGTGCTAGGAGTACAGGCGTGAGCCACCGTGCCCGGCCAGGAATCACAACTTTTTAAAAAGTTGAAATGCTTATATAACCCTTTAAATTTGCAGTAAGAAAAATAAGTGCTCTTAGTTAAAATGTCACCAAATAGACTTATGTTTTTAGAATTTATTATAGGAAAAATTTTGTTTTTCCAGAGGAGCTGATTTGTAGCCTTCTTTTGTATAATACAAGAACAGTATAATTTACTTTGATTTCTCTTTCACCTTGCTGCCAAAAAGCACAGCATGGATTTGAAGCCAAACACAGTTGACTTTGAAGAAGCTAGATATAGTGAGTGTTTTGCCAGGGTAGTATCTGAACGGTTTTGAGGAAGTAGTCAAAAAACATGTCAAAAGAATAACCAATTTTATGTCACTTTTTCCTCGTTTAGTTCAATTGGAGGAGCCTATTACATGAAATTGAAGGAGTCCAATGCAGGAATTGCCAATATGTCAGATTTTCATTTAGATCCCTGAAACTGTGGTTGAACAATGGAATCGAAAACTGATTTAGGTAATTTTACCCTTATTTGTACATTCATACATACATCAATAAATTCTAGACTTCCCATTGTATTATTCTAGGCTTGGAAGTTACTTTTTATGACTTTAAAAATTAAAAAAACAATCTCTGTAATTAGCTGGCCCTTGACATCTAAAATCATTCTCATGTCATTTGATTACAGCCAAAAATTAGAAATAAACCCCATTAATAGCTTCAAAAGCTGCACCTGCATTTTATGGGACTTTTATAAATAATTATTAAAACTTTTAAGTGTCCTAGGTTATTATGTAACAGAATCAAAGATTTGTCTGTAGTAATTCTTTCTTGTACCTTTCATCTGACATATCCATCAGGGGCTCTCTCAATAGGCTAATCCGCATGTTTATAATCCTATTCCCTTTTTTTCTTAACCCATCCATGCACTCAAAGAGCCTAGAAATCTCCTACAGTGCTAAAACTGGCTTCTGATTTTGGAAGGAATTTGGGAGATGAGGCTCCATGACACAGACAGTCTTCCAAATAGCCTTCTATTTCATTAACAGGTACTTGTTAAAAATTTTAGAAAGTAATTAAATATGATGGGCCTAGCATGAATCTTTAGGGCTTTCCTGCTCCACAATATGAAGACTGAATGGATAAATAGATTCAGACATGAAATATCATATGGCAAATCGTGCTGTAGTTTTATTTATTCACTACTCTTAGCCTATTTTAGAGAGTGCTGAAGCCTGTAACTTTATTGATCACCTCAAGCAAAAGTGAACAGTTTGTTAGGGATGCATAAAGACTGCTTTTCTCATGCCTTTTAATGTCGGGTTGGCTAGGTGCTGAGTGCCTGCTTACTGGGGTGCAGCTTTATGAAAAGGATGATTCAACTAGAACCAGGAGACCTGGACTTTCATTTTGGTTCTTCCAAACCAACAATTAATGGGCTTGTGACATTGTCAAGGAGCCTTCTAGAAGCCAGAATGTGATTCCCATGAATCTTCTGAACTTTCCACACTGAACTATACACTATGCTGACATAAAACAAGTGCTCAGTAAATGTTTGTTCTAGCAATGAACTAATTTGGGGGGGTTAAGCCAACCTGTGGTTAGAGAACAAAATGGTATTCTAATGAATTAAAAAGATTTTATTTGGTTACTTCTTTCCCTTCTATGTGGCACATAATTACATACACCACAGTCAAAGACTACACACTGGAAAACACTTGAACTAGCAAAGATTAGCTGCCAACTTTTATATTATATTTGCTTTAATGTTTTGCCCCACAGCTAATAATTAATAGGAAAGTAATAGTATAATTATATTTCACAAATGCTGGAATATTGTCTTGCATTTTCATATTAGAGAACTAAAGTTGGCCAATATTTTCTTATTTTAAAATTACAGGTGAAGACAAAAAGGCCTTACTTAATAACTATTAGTTTTGAGACATACAAAACTTTTATGGGTATATTATTTTAATAATTGTTTTAATAATTGTTTATTTTAATAATTGTTCCTCTTACCTGAGAACATTTACGAGTCATAGTACTTAGGCTGCAGGTATAAAAGGTATGCATATAATCTCAGAACTTACATTGATTTGTATAGCACATATCAATCAATATATGCACAAACTAAAGTCATAGCCAGGACATAGCTTTACAAGTCAGGGCCCTGGTAGAAAGTGAACGGATGGCAGAATCAAAAGGTAACTGATGTGACTATTAACTAAGAGACTACTAGAGAAGTGACTGTTAAAAAACACATGGGTAGAGTTAAGGACAATCAACAAGGGGTAGTGAAGCTTCTCAGGGCAGTCAAAATGGAAAGCTCTTACCACCCCTATCCCAGGAAGGAGAAGTTTCCAGAATTGGGCAAAAGGCATAGCTGTAGGAAAAGCTACCAAGAAAGAGCTATGGCTACAGGTAGAGGAAAACAGCCACTCTCAAGCCAGGGTCTAGCAAGGAAGGAGCCAGGGAATAAATAATCCAAAGTTCTCTCCTCTTGTGCTCGATCTCTTGCCAGAAGCCAGAGGACAAGGAAGCCCTGTTGGTGCAGTCTGTGGAGGACAGCTCCCTGGAGAAGGGTCTAGAGTGAGTCTACAAGGGCAGATGGAGAATATACAGCACAAACATTACATAGTATTTGGCAAACATAAGTTTTGGCCCTAATCTCCCCCTTACTAGCCACATGTCCTGGAGAAACAAAACGAACAATTGTGTGAGGGTGTGTGTGTATATATACAGAAAAAGAGAGTGAAATACTAGCTTTGATCTCAATTAAGAGCATTTGTATGTGGCAGCGGTGGCTGGCTTAGGCTGAACCATATAAAATTGCCTTTTGTTAGGTAAAACAATGGTTGACTATCAATCAAATACCAGCAATTTCATAATATTCAACCTAATATTTCTTTTACTACACCATGGTGCCTATGGAGGGGAAGCAAGAGTGCATAAACACACTACCGTGAAAGAAGGTGCCAGAGGCTAGAATGTCTATGAGTAGAAATGACAAAAGGGTGACCCTGAAATCACCCAATGAGTATTTGGCATGTGCTTCGAAAACAGTAGAAGCAAAGCCCACATTCTGCCAATTCCTAGAAGAGAACAACTACCTTCATCTCTGAGTCTGTTTCCTCCTTTGCATAATATGAAAAAGCACAGTAGGTACTAAAGAAATATTTGTTGAATGAATAAATAGTGTCTAAAGCCCTTTACAGTCCTAATTTTCTGTGATCCTAGGTGCAAAGTTATAATTTTTAATATATGCTGTGTATGATCTAATGGAGAAGATAAGTGGCAAGGGTCCAAAGGCCAGAGTTGCAATGCAGTCCCTCTGTGAATTTGGTATGTTCCTGCAATTATGAGTGTTCCGCAGGGCTGACCAGCTGCTGTTTTTATTTGTGTGAGGTCCAATAAGCCTTGTGGAGAGAGGCTGTAGCTGAACACTCTTTAAGTTCCCAACCTCTAAAAGAGTATTTGGGGAACATCCTTTCACCTTTTAAGTTGTGTACAAAATGGTGAGAAAACACATCCGAGATACAGTCAAATTCACAAGATTGATGACATATTGGCAGTTAGAGGGCAGGAGTTATTTTGAGTGCATCAAAGGGTATTCTCAGTTCACTGGACTGAAGCTCTATGAGGGCAAGAATTCTGGGTTTTTTTCCTCCATTGAATGTCTAGTGCCCAGTGCAGGCTGGCACTTAATATAAGATCTCAAATAAATCCATGCTTAATAAGTGAGCTCCAATTTCTTTTTAACCAAATAACTAGAGATATGTTTAGAAATGAAAAGAATAAGCAAGCCAAGTGCCAAACAGCTTTGCTAGAGTTGTCCAGTGTAAACTCACTGTTCAGACCTCGGAAATGCATATAACGTGGGCAGGGATTGGTTTTCTCTCCCACTACAATGTGGTGCGTGTTAGAGTGGCATGATGTACTATGTCCTTATTAGGACGTTGCAACAACAGCACCACAGCAGCCCCAGTAAGGTACCGACAACCTGGAGATGAACTATCCAAGGCCAAGAGGCCTAATATTGGCAAAGCCTCCTGGAACCCACGGTGAGCACAGGAAGCCACAGGAGAGAATGTCACCAACTGACAGCCAAGAGGAAGGCTTCTCCTTACAGGGACACTCCTGTAAACTCCCCTGGGTTTGGGGGCCCGGGTTTCATTTGTTTTACCAGAAGGACTGAACCTCGGCTTGAGAAGACATGAGTGAAACCAATAAAGACATATATTCTAATATGTCCAGCACATTGTAAACAGTTGTTAACCAATATTTTTTAAAAAATATTTTACAAATAATATTATAAATAACATTTATTAAAAATACTAATTCCTGTCTATTAATGAATCTATTCATAGGTGACCATGAGTCAATTCCTTTGCTTTTCTAAGTTCAGTATCTTTATCTGGAAAATGAGAATAATAGTAATTGTAATAACAGTAATAAGAAGAACTTACCTCATGTGGATGTTGACAGAATTAAATATGAAATTCCCTTAAAATGCTTTGAAAATCATTTGCATATATTAAATGTTCAAAAAGCATTAAGTAGCCACTACTTGTAGTAGTTTAATATAATTGTTTTCTATAACCTAGAAATCCTGTTTCTAACTTTGGAAACTTCAAAATGTAGCAAAAATGTTATTTGAGTTTAACACTAAGAGGTTCCCACCACTACTAACTATCAGATAAAGCCTAATCCATTAAATTCTCCTGAATGCCATTCTTAAATATCTGGTATGTGACATTAGTCTCTTAAGATCAAGACCAAAATAAAACAAAGATCTTTACCAAACGGCCTGTAAAGACACAATCTGTTTTTTGTAATTTTCCTCAAGTTTACCATTGCTGTATCCCAGAAAAGTAATTCATTTCCTATTCGCTTATTTAAAGGAATTCTCTACTAGGTTTCTATGGATGGAATAAGCCTAGGACTTATTCCTGTTACTACAATATTTAAGTCTGTTCCTTTAATTTTATTCAGAGGGAAACTTCTCTGCAAGCAACCAACACAAATTAAAACAGAACTAGCTCTTAGTCAACAGATTTATGACACAGACAAAACTCCATGGGCTATTTCAGACCTACGCTTGAGCTTAAATAATATAATTTGGGGATCTGTATACTCTAAACACATCAATTTTTTAATAAATTTTTACTTTTATTTTATGCAAATAGCATTGGCCAGAGTATCTTTGAAAGAATGGAAACACCAAACACATAAAGGTATTATTAGTACATAATTCTAGCCTTAAGTCAGGAAACTCATAATTTATTTCTCAAGATATGACATTATTGTATTATTACCTGTATGTCTTTGACAAAATATTTTACTCTCTATGGTTTCAGAATATCTTTCATATGTTGTTACCATAGAAGGGTACATCAAATCACAAATACAAATAGCATGGTATTTCAATAAAGTACTCTTTGGGGGAAAATAATAACTTTAACTTTATTATAGGAAATGAGAGGCATTTCATGTCCCAATGGAAGTGGGGACACAATTTGACCCATAAAAATGACCAGATCAATGACCTAGCAATGTGCTTTAAAGGCATAGTAATTGTATAAAATTTCTACCAACTAACTAATCAATCAAATTCTTACTGAGTGCTCAGTAAATGCAAGCTATGAATGCTTTCCTTTCTGTTCTTTTTCAGTGGAAGTGTCAAAGTCATGCAATTCTACAAAAACAATTTTCCCCATGGACTACTCTATGTTTTAACCATGACAACATAAGAACCTTGAGTTCTGCTCATTTTCCTTGGTAATAAAAGCTATGTCTAGACTACTACTTCGATTTTCTTGCCCTATGATTTCACTGCAATGACCAAACAGCATGAAAGATTGTTTTATTACTTTATGGTAGCTTAATTTTCCTCTGACGTTTTTCTCCATGAATCTTCCAGGGGAAAGGAAAAATGCTTGACTATTTCGGCAAGACCAAAGATGAATAATTTGGTATACATTAATGAGCATAATTAATAACAATTTAAAACACAACCTCCAACAAATATTAATGTGTAGAGTGAAACAAATATGATAATAGAATGGCTGCCTAAGCCCACCACTGTGGAAATCAGTTAATCACTTCGTTAATATTAAACTTTTTTTTCAGGAACATTTTCTGGAGTAAACCATAAAATATTATTGGTGCAATTTACATCAGAATAACTAATGACTTACTAGAACTCTGTAACAGTGATTCCAAATTCTTTTAAGTATATTGAAGTCAATCCTAATTTAAATGTAAGACACAAACACTAGGTTTCATTGCCTCAATTTAAATGAAACCATGCATTAATATAGCTCTTCTTTAATGACAATTTCACAGGCCTATTTTACCTTTAATTTTTGCCCTGTATTTTTTGTATAGTAAAATGTACACAGTATTATTTCCATCCATTTACTTCTCTAGTACATTATTTATGAGTAAATGTATTATACATGAACCAAGCACATATTTAAAATATCAGAATTTTCATAATATTTGACTCCGTCAGTGAGGTAAGACTCTAGAACATGTAGAGAGGTAAGAGCCAATTGCCAGAATGAAATCTCCGCAGGGTTAGAGATCCAAATGCCAGAAATAAGTCAGGAACATGGAAATACGTCAGAAAAGGTTTTCGGTTAATAGACTGAGCAAACATATTCTTACTGAACCATTTTGTCCTTAAGTTCTTTCCCTCCAATTTCCCAGTGACAGGATTGGAGCCTGCGGGAGTCAGATGTTAGCTGAGCAGAATCATACCACAAGGGTCCACTCCTAATAGATGAGGATACCGGCATGAGTCAGGAGCCAGGCAGAAGCCAACAAGAGTTTCCAAAACAGTGTCTCAACTTTCAACCTTAGTTGGTTATGCCAATCATTAGCCAAGTACATCTGACCTATTTTTATATCTTGTACATGACTAAAAAATTAACCAATTAATTGAACCAACACTTTTATCTGAAGTGTTAAAAATTGCTGGTCTTTAAAGATGTCAATTAGATGATTACTTTTTAAATTATTTTTTCTCATTTTTGTCTGTATTTTAACCTATTCTGTTAACCTAGTTTCTTTGCTGCATAGAATTTATGCCTGAACATTACATTCAAATGACTATTTCTATGAGGCTATTCTCCAAATTTTACTCAGACAGCTCTCATCTTTAGTACTGTTTTTAGCATATATATATAAATATATTTAATAATTATTTATGAATTATTTTCCAGAGATTTAACACACCCTAACCCATGCTTTAGAGTTTTGACATCAGCACATTATCTCAATTAACACCACTTGTTTGCGTGACCCTGTATAGCAAGCCCGGACTTGAAGGTCCTGTTCTAAATGGCTACTTACAGCCTTAGAAGAGGTGGATGGTGGATAAGAAGTCATTTATATCTTGCTATTTCCTACCAAATACATTAAATATCTTAGAGAAGATAATTTTGTGGCACCCAATAATGTCTCAGTCATTTTCAATAAATTAGGGATGTGTAGTCATTGCTTTAAAAATCTTGCAAGCTCTGGCATCATTCAGGGTCTCCAAGTCATGAGATAGCAACTCAAACTCTTTGTTATATTAATAGTTTGGCTGTGTAGACCCAGTCCATTGAAGCCGAATTTAAAAGATTGAATTGTAAGTAGTGGAAAGAATTCAAGCTAGCTTTAAAGAAACGGTCACAAGAGCAAACAGACAACCTCCAGAATGGGAGAAAAATTTTGCATGCTACAAATCCGATAAAGGGCTGATAACCAGAATCTACTTAGAACGCAGGTAAATCAACAAGAAAAAATCAAATGACCCTATCAAAAAGTGGGCATAGGACATGAACAGAAACTTTTCAAAAGAAGACAGAATAATGGTCAAAAAACATATGAAAAAATGCTCAACATCTCTAATCATCAGGGAAATGCAAATTAAAACCACAATGAATATCACTTATCTCCAGTGAGACTGGCCTTTATCAAAAAGTCCCAAAACAATAAATGTTGGCGTGGATACGGAGAGATACGAACACTCATGCACTGTTGGTGGGATTGCAAACTAGTGCAACCTCTGTGGAAAGCAATATGGAGATATCTTAAAGAGATACAAGTAGAAGTACCATTCGATCCAGCAATCCCATTGCTGGGCATCTACCCAAAAGACCAAATGATACCGTATAAGAAAGGCACCTGCACCCGAATGTTTATAGCAGCACAATTCACAATTGCAAAGATGTGGAAACAACCCAAGTGTCCATCAATACATGAGTGGATTAATAAAATGTGGAATATGTATACCATGGAGTACTATTCATCTTTAAGAAACAATGGTGATATAGCACCTCTTGTATACTCCTGGATAGAGCTGGAACGCATTCTATTAAGTGAGGCATCCCAAGAATGGAAAGAGAAGCACCACATGTACTCACCATCGAATTGGTATTAACTGATCAACACATAAATGCACATATAAGAATAACATCTATTGGATGTTGAGCGGGGTGGGGGGGGAGGAGGGAGGAGGGGACGGGTATTTGCATACACAAAGAGTGCAATGCGCACCACCCGAAGGATGGACATATTTGAAACTCGGACTTGGGCGGGGGCAAGGGCAACATACATAACCTAAACATCTGTACCCCCATAATATGCTGAAATAAAAAAAAATTCAAGCTAGCTTTAAATCAAATGGGTAAATTATTGGGTAACAGTGAAAAAATGTCAAAGTACAAGTTTCCCCTTCTTCCTTCTCCCTCTAAGAAAGAAGGATACATGTTTATTTGGGAACCCAGTGTTTGTTATGTTGTTTGGAGTAATGGGAAAAAATTAATTGATTTATTAATCTACATAAGTGAATTAGAGAGAGAGGAGTGGATAAAGAGACCAACAAAAAGAGAGCTTGGACAGGATGGTGTTTTGGTGAGCTAGAGGGAATTGCTTAGGGAGAGAAGAGGGTTATAAAAATAGAATTTTGCAGAAATTGTATCACGTGTTGAGGAAGGATAATTCTCCCTTTGCTGCCATTTCGTCTGAAACTCACCCCATCAAAAAAATATTTTAAAATTTAAACTACTCTTCAAGGCTTTTGGAGTTAGAGCTGTTGTTCAGGGGCGGTGGTGGTCATTTGTTTATTTATGTGTTCACTTAACACAACATAATGCTCAGCTTTCTCTCTAAGGAGTCATTTTTGCCTAGATCCCCTGCGGCCGGGGTCAGGTTCCATCGCCCAAATTGGCTGCTCGGGGTAGCCAGTGAAGAGGGGTCACTGGTAGCAGAGCAAGATTAGATTTTTGAGAAAAAGTACATGAAGTTTCTATTAGGAAAGTGGGTGAAAAGAGTGTTCATTCAATTTCATGGATCTAGAGTGAAAAGTGGCAGAAGTTCATGGCCACCATTATCCATCAAATGCTTTGCCAATTCAGATTTTCAGCACTGTACTTCAAAGCTACTCACCTAGTTTCTAGCTTATAGCTACTGCTGATTTCTCTGAGAATGTTGCTCTTTACTCAGCATTTTCTTCTATCCCCTAAACCTGGCTTTTCTCTCCCAAATCACTTTAAATATTCACAGTATCCATTAGTCCCAGGAACTTGAGTTGACATTAGGGCACATGTTTCTGATTAGAAATACTCAAAAACAACATAAGTTTTTTGTGGTTTTTTTTTTGTTTGTTTGTTTACAGTTTTGTTTTCCTCCATGAACCATATTCTATATAATTTAGGGCTTTTCACCCACAAACAGCTTAAAGTGTTGTTTTAATAGCTCACAGATAACAAATACCTTATTGAAATTTGTCTAATAGGTAAAGTTTCCCTTAATTTTGAACTCAGAGTACACCTGGCACATTTCTCATTTTGCTCTTGGCACAACACATGTGTAGATGTACCAATAAATCATGTAATCGGAAAATGTTAAATATTTTATTCTGGGTGGTATCTTTGTTTTTTATAGCCTGCTATGAATATAGTTTAAAGTTCTTTCCCTTAAATGACACAAAACTATTCTAAAATTGGCTGTGGACTGACCTACACAGGACTGAGAAGGAATCTAGAAACAGAAACATTACAAACTAAAATTAGCTGTGGACTGACCTACACGGGACTGAGAAGGAATCTAGAAACAGAAACATTACAAAATACTAAGCTGAAGAAGATAAACTAGACATAACCAGTTTACTTAACCACGACATCTTTCTCGTTTCCTTCTTAACTCTGTATTTAGATTCAAAGTAAACTTTCCTGCTTCTGCAATATTTGGAACACAAAGATATAAACTGTTATGGCTTTATATTTGAAGGATAAATACAGCCTTGTATCCAAACTCTGTTCACGATAAATATTTCAGGTCCGGTTGTGACATTGTTAGAACTCAGGGATATTAAACGTACCATCACAATACCCCACCCCCGCCCCAATATAGAAAAAGATAGCAAAGACAGCTTTTTTTTTTTTTTTTAATTTTTTTTAAACCCTATTGTCAATGAGAGATGGCCAGATGTTATCTGGTAAGTATGTATCAGTGTAGTGGAGTTTTAGTGTGAAACTAATCCATTTTAAACAAGGAGTCCACTATGTCTGGCCTTGACTGGCAGAACTGTGAGTGACACCTAATAGTAAGGAATTTATCTTAAAGAAAAAAGAGGTGGATGGCAAGAGAAGTCCAAGGATAACAGGATGACATGAAAGATGAGGGCAACTCATTGTTCTTATATCCCATAGACTCAACTTCCAGTCCAGGTTTTAGGCCAAAAGCTAAAACAATACTAAAAAATTTTTTTTCAAATTATCTGTGAGAGATTGAGAGTATAACATTATATACAACAGAAAAAATAATAAAATAAGGAAGGATTTTACCTACTGAAGTGAAGAAACCAATTTAGTTTTGACTTATTCAGGCTTCAGAAAACACAAAGGGATTTCCAGGCTCTGGGCAGGACAGCGACCAGTACAACAGGGTGTGGCTCCAACAGTTTCAGCAGCAACCCGGGAGAAGCAGGTGCAGCGTGAACCTCGGTACCCCTGACACTGTGCATGGCACCTCAGGCAGCACAAACACAGGCGGCACACCCCGTGTCTCCCCCACATGGATCAGAGGCAGAGGCCTTTGCCACCATGACCAGGGTTATGCAGCATTTGACCACAGCGGACCTGAGCAGATGGTGAATGGAGGTCCCAAGCAGGAGAGAATTGCATTCATGAGCACATAGGATATGCCCTCTAAGACTAAGGAGGCATTTGAGGACATCACAATGATTACCAAAAGTAATGAAACTTAATAGATGAGGGACATAAATGTTAGATTTATTCCTTGTGTAGGATAAATCTGATATTTCTTTGGAAGACACTGGTAAGGCACAAAGTCTAACATCTGTTTAAATGATTAGGCTCCCATTCTCACTGTTCAGTGTGTATACCACAACAGCTGTTGAATATCACCCTGTGCAACAACAAATTGTCCCCCGTCCCACATTACTTTTGAATGTCTCACTGGATATTGATGTGGATGAAAAGCCTGCTGGTAACTATCTGAATCTGGAGCTTGACCCAATGTTATATGTAAATTCCAAGCATTTTACTCAGTTTAATACATACTGAATTTTGTAGAAATGTAATTCCATGGTCAAGCAAGAGAACACTATGCTTTGTTTTATTTGTGACTTCCTCAAGAGTTGTTCACCATTTTGGAAAGACACATCACCAATAGCACTGTGACCCATGGAATCTTAGTATTCCACTACGATAAAGCAGTACCCATCTGAATTTATAGCTCTCACATTCATGGTGATTCTAAAGATGAGTGGAAGCATTTGACTGTTTCATTACACCCTCTGGGGTCATCGTGCATAAACATTTACATATTGAAATACATGTTATATTATAAATCTCTTTCCTCTTTTTTGCCCTTATATTATAGTTGGGATATTATACTACTTTGTTGAAATTACATGAGTTAGGTGAGTTATAGATATTTTACTCCAGATCAAGTAGGTGTCAATAAATATATTTGCTATCAAAAGAGAATGTGGAGTCTGATAGGAATGGGAAGATTGTTTTAAGATGACCCAAAAGTCGTTAGTAGCAGGATTTTAAGGTGAAGCGGCCTGAAGATAGCAAGCATAG
>NW_012149729.1:3733970-3741376 GCF_000956105.1 Propithecus coquereli
GAATCTTAGTATTCCACTACGATAAAGCAGTACCCATCTGAATTTATAGCTCTCACATTCATGGTGATTCTAAAGATGAGTGGAAGCATTTGACTATTTCATTACACCCTCTGGGGTCATCATGCATAAACATTTACATATTGAAATACATGTTATATTATAAATCTCTTTCCTCTTTTTTGCCCTTATATTATAGTTGGGGTATTATACTACTTTGTTGAAACTACATGAGTTAGGTGAGTTATAGATATTTTACTCCAGATCAAGTAGGTGTCAATAAATATATTTGCTATCAAAAGAGAATGTGGGGTCTGATAGGAATGGGAAGATTGTTTTAAGATGACCCAAAAGTCATTAGTAGCAGGATTTTAAGGTGAAGGGGCCTGAAGATAGCAAGCATAGGTAGAGGTAAAGAAATATTTTTGTGATGCTTTTAGGATCCAAGTTCTACTTCCAAGTGAGCGAATTCTGAAAAATATGGGTCTCACCAAACTAGATTAAAGTAGTAGCTACTAATTATCAGCTAACGTATGGAGACACTTATTGAAAGAACAATCATAATATTTAACATTTATAAGGCACTCACTCTATTCCTTGTTCCAAGTACTTGAAATGTATTAATTCACTCTATCCTCTTAACAATCTTAAGGGACAGAGTTCTCACCATCCCTAGATAACAGACAGAAAACTGAAGCACAGAGAAAAGTAAGAAACTTGCCCAAAGATGCTGAGCTCTTAAGTGATTGATAGGCATGGGATTTATACACTTGCAACCTGGCTCCATCTCCACCTCCCCAGTATCCTCCGACAGCTGTGCAATCAGATCAAAGCAAGTACTCATTTTGAAAACTATTTTCAAGAACCATTAATTCCACAGAAATCATAAATTTCCCATAAAACGTGATTTGGCTGTATTTGCATTCATTAATTCACATTTCCAGATTGGTGCTTTACAAGTTTGGCAGCATAATCAGTGAATTCTAAAGAATATCATAAACCCTCCTATGAACGCCAGAAGAGCGGTTTCAAAAAGCCAGGACAACTAATTCGTGGCTCTTCCAAGTGGCCCAAGGTGGGGTCACTATCATTCCAGGGGTCCAGACTAAGGCTAGTGGCTACACCCACAGCTGACTCATGCCTAATCCCAGGCATATGACTGCAATATGAGGTTTGCATTGGTAAATTTTCTATGTTGCCTAGAACGGTTGTAGATGTCTTAAGGAGCTGAGTCTGGAGTAGGCACATCAGAAAAGGGGTAACAGAAGGATGAGGAGGCCCCTCAAGGACTGCCAGTGAGTGCTGAGGGCTGGAGCTTCTGATTCTCTCAGGGCTGGCAATTCCCATCTGCTGTTGAGTGCCCTATCAAAACACTAAAACAAAACAAGACAAAGACAAACAATGTTCTGCTTGCAGCAATTTCATTTAACTTCTGCTTATGCATAAATATTAAGACAAGAATTTAAAAGAATTGTTTTAGTTGATGAAAGAATAGTAACAAATAATAACAGAATGGATAAACATTCAACTTCTCACCAGGCCCAGGTGTAACAGTTTTCTTTAAAGTCCTCCTTTCTTATTTTCTTGCATTATAAGACAGGCTTAAAATACAATGTAGTGGTTTAAATTTATAGGATTATAGCATAGTGCTCTACATATAGATCTGCTGCTTTATAGCTGTATACCCCAAAGGTTTTCAGAGCCTCCATTCATTCATCTAAAAAGAGCATGAACATATCTGCCCCACAGATGGTTACAGAAGGTGAAAAGAATGAAGTGGGTAAAGGACTTGATATGGTGTCTGACATGATAAGCAAAAATCTTGTTAATATCTTAGGGTAACTTATCCATAAAATAATCCTATGGCATAAATCATAAAGCCCCACTATAATTATCTATAAAAAAAGCCAAAAACTAATACTAATTCTGTTTGGTGACTGTACTCAACCTCTGGCACTAAGTCATACTTACTTGTCTATTTCTTTCCAAATCAGAAAGCCTCTAAAAAGCACAATATATACTGTTGTGACAGTTTTATGTCGATGTGGAAAACTGAAAACTTCATTCAATTTTCCCCTGCAAATCAATTCATGGATATCCAGAGTAATAGAGACATAATCCCTTCTATATTACTTTTATGGATTTATAATACATATTCTTTTATAAAACATTTTCATGACAACTCTCTGAGGAATGAATGGTCAGTATAATTGTTCCCATTTTACAAGTCTAGAAAAGAGGCACAAATGGACTAAGTACTTTCCCCAGAGTCACATAACTATATTTGGCAGCTGGGGGGAACTCAAATTGCGTTTCCTCTTACCTGGGCCATAGGATTCCTGATTTCTGCCTCCACTGTATACTTCCTCTAGGTTAGAATTTTTATCAGTGCACACATACATACTCACAGATGCTCAGAAATAGGTGAGGCAAAATGGTCCAAGGAAAGGGCCTCTCAGTTAATATGGATCAATTACCTGCTTTGTTCTTTTGGGGGTAAGTTGACCCTCTCAAATGCTACACATTTGCTTGTGAAATGACTGTTGGAACTGGGATTGTACTGCCGCTCTGCGTCTATGATGTTATTCATTAAAATGACTCAGAAGAGAAAGTTCCGTATTTCACCGTTAGATGGTGCTAGGAGAAGTTGAAAGAAAATGGTCTCAAAAACTACCGATTGCTACCAATCACAGGATTTGAACGGGGTTTACTATGTAATACAGTCCAAGAGTCTCTCCCAGACAGGAGCACACCCAATCCATCAAAGAGTAAAACATCTCCTAAAGCTACACCATTCATTCAGTTAATTATACTTCTGCCAAGATGTGTATCCTTTTAAATCACAACTTCAACTGCAAATGAAGGATTCTAATATTCTATTGAGGGAAATGTATGTATTTCACTTTGTTTATAGTTTTCTGCAACTCTCATTTGGGGTCTTTTTTTAAATAATAATTTAAGTAGAGACGGGGTGTCTCGCTCTGGCTCAGGCTGGTCTTGAACTCCTGCCCTCAAGTGATCCTCCCACCTTAGCCTCCCAAAGTGCTAGGATTATCAGCATGAGCCATCATGCCTGACCTCATTTGGGGTCTTCATCTATATATTTTTCAACAGAATGTGTCAGATTGGAAGAAATTATATGCCTGTTACGATGTATTGGTCCTAATCAATTGTATTATTAATTATTATGGTTAAAATGAGAAGTCTAAGGGACTAGTCATAACAAAGCATCATCTTTCTATGAATAATGTGTTACATAATATACAATTTATGGAATTGTGTGCATGCATTTCAGCTAGTGCATCACTTTAGTGGGCCTTTATTTTCTAATATTGATGATACATTGCAAATCAAAAGTCAGTGCACAGCCCTGGACTTCTGTGAAAATGAATGAAAACAGCCTTGAGCACTGCAAACTTACTAACACTGTTTTTCTTTTATAACACTTGTAATTTTGTTGTTGTTCAATACGTTTGTACCATCAGAAAGAGGCTGGGAGAGTGCTTATGTCGAAGTTCAACACATTAAACCCCCAACATAAAATTCTCTCTCCCTCAATCTCTTTCTGTGTATGTGTATGTGTGTGTATGTTCATGTGTGTACATGAAATGATAGATTTTAAAAATGCATAAATGAATAATCAAAATCATAGTACAGTATAGCTCTCTTTTACTTATTGGGTTTACTCACAAAGCGTGTATGTAAATTTCAGGATGAATTTTTCACCACCTCAGTAGCTAAATCCTGGAACCTGATTGTATTCTGCACCCTTCTTAATCCAGCTCTTGTAATCCCCAAGTAGAGCCCCTGATAGCTCAAAAATAGAAAGTTTGGCCACTGCTGTAAAAACTTTCTCATCTATTTTGAAGCAAGCAATATTTTTTAAGTATCTTTTCACTATTTCAGATTATCTCAGAAGATTTCTGTTGCAAACACAGAGGCTCAGGAAGAATTTATGTGGGGAAAATATCACAATCGCTGCTTGGGTGGTACATTTGTTGAGGAAGATGTAAACAGATACGGTATATTTTAGCAAACTACATACTCAACCACGGAATGTGTCTACACACAACTAAGAATAAACTATTGGTTAATAGATTCAGGCTAGGTGAACGGGATAACCAAATCTGTGAAAAACAAATATAGTTTTCTGAGTATTTATTATGTAATACAAACTTAGTTTCAGTTGCTTGAAATTCTCCATGTTTTAGCAAGCTGTTTAGGCACTGTGCAGACACAATGCTTCTCACCTATATTTTTCATCTAAATAAGTAAACAAGGCCCTGTTGGAAGTGAATATCACTCCTTTTATATCTTCATTTTTTTGTCTGTTAAAAATCAGAATTATTAATAATTATCAGACTCCTATAAATTATAAGTGAAGTGTGCTGTGCAATGTTGCCCCTGGTGTCTAGTGGTACTTGGTACAAGATGACAAGCTCTCTAAGTGAAATAAATATACCTACATGATTACATGATGCATAGAGGTCACAAACCAGAAATGTAGAAGTTTACCAAATCAGTTCAACATCAGGGCCTTTAAAATTTACCCTAACAGAGAGCAGAGGGGTCGCCCAGCTTTCTCAGCTAGTCAGTCTTTAGCACAACTTCAGAGATGTCAGTGAGCTGCCAAATGTGTTCTGGAAGATGGACATGCTGCATGATGTCCCTTTCAAACTGGCCTGACAGAAAATGTGTAATGTATGAGCTATGAGCAACACAGGCACGAGAGATACCTTTGGTTCAGCGAGATTGGTCTAGTTGTTCCAAGACAAGAAGAAAAAAAAAAAATGAAGCATGGTGCAGAAAGGCAAATCTACATACCCACCAGCAGAAGGGCACTTGGGTAGCCAGAGGGTAGTATCAGAGCTCTTGGTGCTAAACAGGAGGAAAGATTAATATTCCCTTACTTTAAAATGATTTTGAAGAGGACAGCTCTGCCTAAGAATTCCACGGGCTTTACCACAAGCAATCAATAAATATTTATCAAGCCTGTAATAAGAGACACCCGTTGTTTTTGTCTGTCCAATAACTCTTCTTTGGGGCTCTGTTCTCCCCTTTCCATGTGGATCTGATGGAATGTTAATCACAGTTCCCTACCTCCTCCATCTATCCCTGCCTGTTATGGGCTGAATTGTGTCACCCCAAAAATTCATATGTTGAAATCCTAACGCCTTGTAATTGGGAATATGAATGACAGTGTCTTTAAAGTAAGGTAAAATGAAGTCATTAGGGTGGGCCCTAATCCAATATGGCTGTTATCCTTATAAGAAGAGGAGAGTAGAACACAGGCATGCACATGCATATAAAGAAAAGACCATGTGAGAATATAGCAAGTCACCTGCAAGGTAGTCATCTGTAAGTCAAAGAGAGAGGCCTCAGAAGAAACCAACCCTGCTGACACCTTAATCTTGGGCTTCTAGTCTCAGAATTGTGAGAAATAAATTTCTGCTGTTTAAGCCACCCTACAGAGTCCATGGTACTTTGTTATGGCAGCCTTAGCAGACTAATATACTGGCCACTGGAGAAGCCACAGCCCAACTACCCATAAGAGCTATTGCCTTGATCACAGTGTTGTCCAGGGTGGCCTGGTGACCTATTTTGGTCTCTCAATTTGGAGGTGGAAGAGAAGTGGCTGTGTTTCTGAACTGGGAGTGCTGGCAGCCATGTTCCCCATCATGGGGAGAAAGCCTATTTGCAGAAAGAGAGAATGAGGCCAACCTATAGAAAGAAGTCAAGCTGAGAGAGAGCAAGAAAGAGAGACAGAGACAGAGATCTAGTGACTTGGTCCCTGAAGCCAGTTAGGCTTGAAGGCAGATCCACTTGGATTTACTAGTTAACCAACTCAATAAATTCGTTTTTGTGTTAGGGTGAATTGGGTTTTGTACTTACAAGTGAAAGAATTCTCATTCATATGTCTATTATGCTTATGGTCCTATTTCATACGATAGAGACAAACGATATAGAGGAAGGATTTAGCTATCAGGGAACTTACAATCTAGATGGAAATAAGAATCCTTTATACAAAATAGTAACAGACAAAATTACATATTAAATTACAAATTCCAAATGAGTGTTAGTGAAAATAAGTTTTGAGAATGAAGAGAAAAAGAGAAATCACATTTAGTTGGCATGATCCAGAAAGAATGGACACAAAAAGAGAGGAATGGGCATCCTTAAGGAGGAAGTAACAGTAAAGGCAGAAAGAGGAGAAAGCAGTAAAATGTGTGCTGTGGTCTGAATGTATATGTTTCCCTCCCCTCCCCAAAATTCATAGGTTGAAATTCTAATCCCCAAGATAATGGTATTAGGAGGTGGTATCCTTCGGGAAGTGATTAGGTCATGAGGGTGGAGTCCTTATGATGGGGACTAGTGCCCAGAGAGCTAGCTCATCCCTTCTACCATGTGAGGACTTAATGAGAAGGTGGCATCTATGAACCAGGAAATGGACCTTCACAGGACACCAAATCTGATGGTGCCTTGATCTTAGACTTCCCAGCCTCTAGAACTGTGAGAAGTAAATTCTGTTGTTTATAATCTAGTTTATGGTATTTTGTTATAGCAACCCAAACAGACTAAGACAGTGTACTTCTTGAAGGAATAGTAAAGAAAAGATCTTAGCTTGAGCAGAGAGTTAAGTTGGGGGAAAAATGGAAGACCAGGGAGAAGTGTAGACTGTCTAAGCCTGTGGGGAGGCCTGAGTACCACCCTGAGGAGCTTGGCAGAGTGAAGTGGTTAAGACAGTAGGCTCCAGAGTCATACTGCCCAGGTGCAGATATTATGGTTAGACATATGATCCTAGAGAATTCACCTAACTTCTCTACAATTGAGTAAAATAGGGATAATGATGATATGTTCCCCAGGGAAACATTGTGAGCACTAAATGAATTAATTAGAGCAGTGCTTAGTGCATAGGGATTATACAATAAATGTTAGCTTTTCCCATTCTGTCAGAGTCACTAAAAATTCTTGTGGGAACATGGCATATACTAAGTCATGTTTTAGGAAGATTGAATTGGAAGTGATATGGCAGAATGAATATGGGAGAAGAGTGAGAGAGAGAGAAGGGAAGTGGGAAAATAGTAAGGATATATTCAATACAAGCATAAAGTGATCAGAGTTTCCACTAGTATGTCGATAATTGAAGAGTCATTTATTTTCAATTATCCTAATTTCAAAATCAAGAAATGGCCTACAAAAATGCAATGCTCAACTAAAAAGTAAAAACAAATCATGAAGCATTACTAGAGAAAAAGGTACAAAAAGAAAAAAATAAGTGAGCAGAGTAAATTTTAATTATTTTTGAGGCTATCCTAAACATGAAGTTAAGGTGTAAAAACAACTTTAAAAGGATAATTTGATTATGTAAAAATTAAAAACCTATGTGAGCCTAGAAATAACCATAAACA
>NW_012149729.1:3741839-3743679 GCF_000956105.1 Propithecus coquereli
TTCTAGTATATAAAAATTACACATGAATAGGAAAGCTACAGAAAGTTCTGTAATTTCACTAAATTTATGTTTTTTTTCTTTTTGCTTATCTGTATTTTCTATTCTATTATAAAATAATGACTGTGTCTTACTGGTTTAACAAAGGCATAATAAAAGGGAAATGTAAAAAATAAAAAGTGCATGTTTGATCATTTTTAAAATTTGATTCCTATTTTCATTGACTTGTTTCTCATGAGGATAAAAGAAGAAAAGAGAACATTTCTACTAACTTTCATTTTTGATAAATACAGGAAATCACAAAAAAGTGGGGGTGGGTGTATTTTCCACCCCCACTGACAACCGTTAGTTGTCTCTATTCTACAGTTCCTTATCTAGAATTATGATTTGCAGACTGAACTTTCCTGAGCTTCTTGGGGGTTAGAGAGGTGTTGGGAAGGCATCTCTGGGGACCAGCAGGAGGAAGGAAAGAAAGGGAAAGGAAAGGGTTAAGAGGGAAGATCCTACCCTTTATTACCTAAAGCAATTTCATTTCTTTCTGGGTTATATGGGACTCCTGTGTGTGTGTGTGTGTTTTTTTTTTAAGGTTTAGAGCTTTAAAAAGAAAAAAATTCACCCAACATCCACTGTAATCTAGATCAATGCTCTTTCTTTCTGATTTAGGTTTTCTGGCCATATCTCACACACCTTCTCTTTTTTTTTTTGCAAGATCCATGGAGAAAAACAGCTAAAGCACAATAGTCAGCAAAAAGTAGTAGATTTATTTCCTCCACCCTGAATGCAGAACCATTAAGATGAAGAAACTGTCCAGAGAGCTAATCTATAAGAAGTACTAAAACATCACTGGATAAGTAAAGAAAGAAAACCCTCACCATTGTCTTCCTACTCCATCCTCCAGCAGTCAGCACTTAGCTTCTTCTTGAAAGAAGTGGTGAGCAAATATTTAAAGACTTGGTTTGAAACAGTACAAAAATATAAGCCTGCCTGAGAGAATTACTTGTCTGTCTTCAGCTTCATGCATGAGGACCAACCAACAATGTGAGAAAGGGTTTAACCTGTCCTTTTAGACAGCATAAGGAGATCTGTGTCTTGGCTGCAGTGGTAACCACCCAGAAGTTGGTACTATATCATGAAATTTGTTCGTATCTTTCTACTTTGTTTATGGGTCGTATCATAACAGTTCTCTAGTTCTTCTATAGATGCAAATATCTTATTATTCAAAATGGGTAATTATGTCTTAGAGGAATGAGACAGTGTTTTCTACTCTTTCTGCCCCTGTTCTCTGCCCCATAGCATCAGCTCCATATTATCCATTTATCATAATGGATAAATAGATAAATCAATCCAGGCATTGCCAAGACCCTCTGATAATCAGCAGGGCTCCCCTTCCACAACTATGACACCATTCATTAGATTCATTAGTGCGTTAGTCTGTTTTGTGTTGCTATAAGGGAAATACCTGAGGCTGGGTAATTTATAAAGAAAAGAGGTTTATTTGGCTCATGGTTCTGCAGGCTGTATAAGAAGTTTGGTGCCAGCATCTGCTTCTGGTAAGGGGTTCAGGGAGCTCCCAATCAAAGCGAAAGGTGAAGGGGCAGCAGGAGTGTCACATGGTGAGAGAAGAAGCAAGAGAGGGAGGAGGTGGTGCCAGGCTCCTTTAAACAGCCAGCTCTCATGTGAACTAATAAAGTGAGAATTCACTCATTTTAACAGTTAGGACACGAAGCCATTCATGAGAGATTTGCCCCCATGACCCAAACCGCTCCCACCAGGCCCTACCTCCAATACTGGTGATGAAATTTCAACATGAGATTTGGAGGGAGGGGTCAAACATCCAAACTAT
>NW_012149729.1:3754139-3755922 GCF_000956105.1 Propithecus coquereli
ATTTGTTAGTGAATAGTCTACACTTTTTAAAGCCCTGTCTTGCTTAGATACAACAAAAGGTGTTCAATTTTATCTGTTATTTTTCTTTTTCTTTATGTACTCACTTGTTACTTAAAACATGAGAACATAGATCCTAAAATGCTCAAAATATTCTCATCTGTGCAAGTCTGAGTATATTTCAAACTGTACATGAAAGCCAGTGCTCAGAGCTAAGATAAAACTACTGGAAAAAATGAGTTATAGCCAAAACTTGGGCACAGGCCTAACCAAGATTTCTTGGATGGGGATATTGTACTAAAAAGAACAAAAACAACAACTCGCAACCCAAGTAAAACAGTTCTCTTATGTTTGGTTTTGTACTTGCATTTCAAATATGGGGAAAAAAATCCTTTTTATCAAAAAGTAAACTTCATAAAAAGCAATAAAAAATATTAGCAACAAGTTTGGGCCAACTAAAAATTATGAAACTTTTTTTTTCAAAGGCAAAGCATTAAATGGCAAGATAAAAATAAATGTTTGTGCGAGGCAGTAAAAATTCCATGGATGTGTGCCCTTCAATTTGAGTCACAAGTCTAATGTCAGGTACACTCTGTTTGGCTATGGAAGGGAACAGAGTGTGTTAACCTTTCATGCTGTCTCCAATCACTCCTCTGCATCTAGCCAAAACCCTGTCCTGCCTCACTGGCGTGGGTTCCAGCTGCATTTGCCAGTATGATCACCCCTCCTTTCTTAGCATCCCTGTCTCTTCTTACTGCTGAAGATAAAACCTGAGACAGCAAGTGCATATGGTAAAAAGGCACAGTGGAATCACGGAATCACAGCATTATTGATCATTGCCAAACCTTGTATTTTTAGAGATAAGAAAATTGAAACACAACTAGGTTTTAAATCTTGGTCAGAATTATACATAAGCTTCAGAGCTAGAACTTGTCAAGTATTCCTTTCTGAAACTACGGGAGACACTTCTCTGCACATTTCATACTTATTTTGCAAAGGCACTGACCACCTTTGTTCTGAAGTAGTTTTTCAAAGATATTGCATATAGTGAATAGCCTTGAAAGATAGAAATGATGTCTTACTCCAGAGCAAGGGGAAGGTTTGTTTTTTGTTCAGTATAACAAAAATAACGTCTCTCTCTGGGGCAAAGGGCAGGCATACTCCCTGTACATTGTAAAAGATTCAAACCACCTAAGCTCAGGGTTCCTTTCTTAAAATGCAAATCATTAAGTATCCATGGGGGATTGGTTCCAGGACCTGCTATGGATATCGAAATCCATAGATGCTCAAGTCCCTGATATAAAATGGCATAGTATTTGCATATAACCTACATGCATCCTTGTACATACTTTAAGTCATCTCTAGATTATTTATAATACTTAATACAATGCCTGCGTATCACTTCACATGGATTCAATGCAGTACTCAGCATGCAACACATTTAAGTATTGCTTTTTGGAACTTTGTGGAATTATTTTTCCTAATATTTCCTATCTATGGTTGGTTGAATCCAAAGATACAGAACCCGCAGATGGAGGGCCAACCGCATACAAACATCACCCAGCTGGGGCTAAGGGAACTTGGATTCAGTGAACTAGTACAAATGCTGATAGTATGCTTACTGCTATTGCTATAAATAAAAATGTCATTTGTCCTTGACCCAGGCATCTCATGCCTTATGCCAACACTTACGAAACTGTGGCAGGTAGGGTAAAACTTAGTTAGACCCTTTGTAGTTTGACAGAAACATAAAATCTTGGTGATAATTTATAATGTAAAGAGAAAA
>NW_012149729.1:3755972-3759302 GCF_000956105.1 Propithecus coquereli
ACATCTGATAAAGGGCTGATAACTAGCAGCTATTTAGAACTCAGGAAAATCAGCAAGAAAAAAATCAAACAACCCCATTAAAAAGTGGGCAAAGGACATGAACAGAAACTTTTCAAAAGAAGATAGACTAATGGTCAAGAAACACATGAAAAAGTGCTAAACATCTCTAATCATCAGGGAAACACAAATCAAAACCACAATGAGATATCACTTAACTCCAGTGAGAATGGCTTTTATCAAAAAGTCCCAAAACAACAAATGTTGGCATGGATAAAGAGAAATAGGAACACTCATACACTGCTGGTGGGACTGCAAACTAGTGCAACGTCTATCGAAAGTAGTATGGAGATACCTCAAATAACTCAAAGTAGAACTACCATTTTATCCAACAATCCCACTACTGGGTATCTACCGAAAGGAAAAAAAGACATTCTATAATAAAGACATCTGTACCTGAATGTTTATAGTAGCACAATTCACAATTGGAAAGATGTGTAAACAGTCCAAGTGCCTATCAATACACGAGTGGATTAACCAAATGTAGTATATTACCGTGGAGTACTACTCAACCATAAAAAAAATGGTGAACTACCTAATTATTATTCTGAATGGAGCTGGAGCCCTTTCTTCTAAATGAAGTATCACGAGAATGGAAAAACAAACACCACATATACTCATCATTAAATTGGTACTAATTGATCAACATTAACGTGCATATATGGAAAGTAACATTCATAGGGTGTTAGGCAGGTGGGAGGGAGGAGGAGAGGATGGGTAAATCCACACCTAACGGATGCAATGTGTGCTGTCTGGAGGATGGGCATGCTTGTCAGGCGGTACAAAGGCAATTTATGTAACCAAAGCATTTGTACCCACGTAACACTCTGAAATTAAAAAAACCCTACAATTTAGTTCCATCAGCCTCAGAGTGTATGAAAATTCCTCTAGATTTTTCTGTACTGTGAGTGCTTGGAGTAGTTCTTGAATTTCTTTTTGTATGTGTTTTAATATGTACTTTAGAGGGTAACTGGGAGAGGCTGATTTAGGGGCCACTAGACAATTTTCTTGGTGGTGGTCATGGTTGAGCTGACAGTTGTAGGAGTAGTGTGATTTTCTTCCATTTTAGCAAGTGAGGAAAACATCCTACAAAGTGAGAGTAGCACACTGTGTGATTTACTCCTGTGTTTGATGTGTAGGAGCAGAGAAGTCAGATTGTAAGATTTTTCTACAGTTGGTGGCTTAAGCGCTAGTGTGGAAGAACATTGCAGGTGCTTGTACTTCAGCGGACAGACTAAATAAATGGTCCAAGCTTGGCAGGAAAGAGACTGTGATCAATAGTGACTGACCAACTTGGAGAAAGTGACAGAATTAAGAGTACCAAAAGTGTCAACTGTGTTTCCAAGCTCACTGGCACTGAAGGTACGAGAAAACTAGAAAGGTGTTGATTATAAAGTGGTGAATTAGTTTGAATATGAAGAAATAGAGTTGTATGTGATACCAGTTACTGAACTAGGATACAGAAGTGGGAGGCTGAAGCTAAAAAGAAAAGAAGTTCATGGTGTTGATGAGATCAAAAAGCTGTGAGGTTAGGATCATGAAAGGGTCATCGATGTGGATGTCAAAACTGATAAGAATCACAGCAGATCTGAAGTGGAAAGGAAGAAGTTAACCCAGGTGATAATATTCTTACTGAATATATTGAATGATCCTGAAGCTGGGGGATGATACAAGGAGTAGTGAAGAGATGTTGACAATCCCAATTCCAGAGATTAAGGTTTTAGCAGAAAAGCCCAGCTTTATTTTCCTCCAGGGTTAGCAGAGTTTCTGTTTTGTGAGGAAAACGGAAGTGGGAGTTACCAAGGGCTCAGGGAAATGCAAACATGCACTGAGAGGAAGGAGTATAGCAAAGTATGGGGAGGAGGAGGCAGGAGAAGAAAGACTAGGCCACTGGATGGGGTCTGAATCCTAATGGTAACTGAATTTTACAGGGATAAGAAACTTAAGGAAATTTTCTAGAGGTTTTCAACATTGCAACGTTGTTGGGAGATATATCTGAGGTCACCCGGTACTGCCTTATACTTTCTTATTTCTTCAATGCTTCTCTTCTTGGAAACCAAATGGCTTTTGTTAAAGTCTCTACTGAAAGGGTACAGTTTATCTGGCCTCTCAAGCTTCTGAATTTGTTATGAAGTGTGTTATGTCACATGGCAGGCCCCTGTAAGCATCTGAGTGTTTGACTCCTGTTCTAGATAAAATCTATCCCTGGATCAAGTCAGAGCATCAGAGGGCTGGTTACTTAGGCCCCACTCTTTCAGTCCCTAGACAGACTTTTTTTCTTTTTTTTTTTTTGAGAGAGAGTGTGGCTCTGTCACCCTGCATAGAGCTCAGTGGCTCATACAGCTCATCATAGCTCACTGCAACCTCAAACTCCTGGGCCCAAGGTATCCTCCTGCTTCAGCCTTCCAAGTAGCTGGGACTACAGGTGCATGCCAAGACGCCCAGCTAATTTTTCTATTTTTTTGTAGAGATGGGGCCTTGCTCTTGCTCAGGCTGGTCTTGAACTCCTGAGCTCAAGCAATTCTCCCACCTCAGTCTCCCAGAGTGCTAGGATTATAGGCATGAGCCACTACGCCCAGCCCCTAGACAGACCTTTATGAGCAGATCTAATCAACTCGTTTTAATTATTTATGAAACGGTCGGGGTAAGATCACTCTGGCTAGAGTCTGGATAATGGACTGGATTATTCAGGAGCAAGAAAGGAAATGGGAAGAATATGAGAGAATGTTGACTTAGACTAGGCTGGTCCTGGCACAGAGAGAGAAAAGTGGATGGATACAGCGAGCTTTGGGGATGGATGGCTAGCTGACAACTGAATGGGAACTTCAATGCACTTAAAGAAATTCTACCAATTAGAAATTCACTGGGTATGCAAGCCTCTTTTATAAAAATGCAAATACATCTAAGAGGCTTATGGCTGGGGTGAGGGTATAATTTAGTCTGAATTAGTTCCATCAGCTTACTTTCTGCTATCACCTAGCTGAAGTCAGTCATACTAAAGAGATGAGAGTTTTACTTGGGGAAAGAATGTTTTGCATAAAGAATATAATCACATTTGGGATGGAAGGTGAGATTCTTTGGAATGATAGAAGCATCAAGGAGCCCACAGAAAGCACAGAGAGGAGGTTTCAGGATTTGAGAATACAGAAAACAGCAAACTTTAAACTTCTCTGAAAGTTTGCTTGAAATAATGGACCTAGAATATCAAAAACAATCATCAGTGCCACATAAGATAAATAACGATTATTGGTCAATGTTTAAAAATAATTTCAA
>NW_012149729.1:3759352-3759881 GCF_000956105.1 Propithecus coquereli
TCCAGTCTTTTACTCAAAAATATTAGAGTGACTATTATATGTCAGGGACTATGACCATGCGCTGAACTTGAGAAATGAAAAAATAAGGTCTCATCGTCAAGAAGTCTCAGTCCTTTTGGGGAGGCAAACACACAAATACAGTTGACCCTTGAACAACACAGGTTTGAACTGTGCAAGTCTTCTTATATGTGGAGTTTTTCTAATATACACATTGAAATATTTTTGGACATTTGCAACAATTTGAAAAAATCATAGGGGAAACCACATAGCCTAGAAATATTGAAAAAAATTAAGAAAAAGACATGTCATAAAATGTATAAAATATATGTAGATACTAGTTTATTTTATAGACACCACACAGGAGGAGCTAACAGAAGATGACAGCAAGAACAACCTCTCCTTTTCCTCCTACTCCTTAGCCTACTCAATATGAAGGTGACAAAGATGAAAATCTTCCTGGTGACCCACTTCCACTTAATGAGTAGTAAATATATTTTCTCCTATGATTTTCTTAATAACATTTTCTTTT
>NW_012149729.1:3763332-3764364 GCF_000956105.1 Propithecus coquereli
CCAAATAATAGACCTCACTTCACTTTCAGCATCGCATGAACCAATAGGTTTTAAATTCACGTTACTATCCTCCTGACTAGAGAGAATCCTGGCCATTCATTTGCAATAACAGATCTTTCAATCATTTTCATTACGCACTAAAATTACAAAGTTCTAATGTGATTGGTAATTTCAATTTGAGTCAGTGAACTCTTTTTGTTCATTTCAGGTCATTGACAATCCTACAACATCTCCAGCAAATGTGAAGCAACTTCTCTTTTGAATATCTATGGTGTTTGCATAAATAAGTCATGGTTCATAAAGCTTCAAATTATTCATGCTCCACAGTGATAATTATCTACTTGTATCATTTAGAATGTATGTATTCTTTAAGAATACTCATTAGGTTAGGCTGTTAAGTGCAGTGCCTAAGTATTTATTTCAAAAGGTTTTATTGATATGATTAAGAAAACAGAAAGTGGAAGTCAGATTGCCTGAATCTGAATCTTGGTTGCTTTATTTATTGTAATAGCATTGGCTATAAGCCTCAGACAAGTTTCTTAACCTCTCTGCCCTTCATTTTCCTCATATGGATATAAATATGTAAGCACTTGGAATGGTGCCTGGTACATAGGAGGGTTACATAAATGTGAACTATTAAAATTTGTCATTTATACCTTCAAAATTTCTTCAGGATCTGGCCACATCTCACCACCTCCACTGCCACTCTGCTAGTCCAAGTCACTTTCATCTCATGCCTATATTATTGTAATAACTGGTCTCCCTGTTTTGGTTCTTTCTCACTGGGTAACTTATTTTAACACAGCAGCCAAAGCAATCCTATAAAAATTCAAATAGAATCATGCCACCCCTCTGCTTAAAACCCTCCAATAACCCCCCACCTTAACCAAGAGTAAAAGCCACAGTCCTTACAAGGGTCTCCATGGCCTCCATTACTGAGTCCCCACTCCAGGTACATCTCTGTCCTCCAGCCACATGGGACTCCTTATGTTCCTCAAACAAGCAAGACTTACTCCTTTCACTGTATGCTTG
>NW_012149729.1:3764414-3766302 GCF_000956105.1 Propithecus coquereli
AGCTTCGCCACTGTGTCCTGCTGGCATGACTAGATAAAAAGAACTCAGCTGCAGTTGGAGAAGAGAGGCAACTGGAAACGGGTTGTAGCCCACTTCTGGAACTGAAGAGAAACATAACCTTGAGCACACCACTTTACTCTTTATTTCAACTTCTTCATTTGCAAAAACAAAGCATTTAGAGCTTTTGGTATCTAAGTTCCACTTCTGCTGTAAGATTTTTGCCAATTCAATAAGTTGTTGTGTGTAAAAAATGATTCATTTAAAGTGCTTTGAAACAGTACATTGATTAAATCTTCTCCAACTCTTGTAATTTTATTAACCCTCCTCATTTATTCAGTAATTTTTCTTTTTCCCAATAATAGCTAGAGGAAGGACAAACTTGAGCCCAGGTCCTGAATGAATGAAGCCCAGTCTTCGGCAGAACCCACTGTTGTGATTCTACACTGGCAGCATTCCTAAATAGTCCTTTTTAAAAGACCACAGGATATGAAAGTCTAAGTCACTTACGTTTTTTGCACTGGGAATTGAGAAAAGGCTGTAAGTGCAGTACACTCTTGATCTTATAGTTGTCTACATTTCTCAAATTCAAAAGTAAGAAAGTTCAGGGACTAAATGTGGGAAAAGAAGGAAGCCCTGAGCTCTTCAATTCAGAATTCTTAAGAAGGGGTGAAGGAGACAGAGCACTGCAAAAGTATGGAGAATCCAGCTAGAGACAATTTTTGAGGTTTCTTTTTTAAGTTAACAAAGTATCTTTCTAAATTAGACTGTGAAAAACTTCAAAAGTCAATAAAATGAAACCATTTTCCCTGCCTAAAGCACTCGGTTGCTAGTGACTTAATAGATTCTTTTAACAATAGGATTCGAAAAGAGAACCAGCATTAGGTAAGTGGCGTTAAAGGTTATAGACTGACTCAGGTCCATTTCTAACCTTCTCTCAAAGGGTTAGAGCTCATGTGCCGTCACTGTGGATGCTGAGAGCACTTGTGGTTCTGCTGTCCTGTCCTACACAAACTGAGAGGATGAAAGAAACAGAAGAGCGTACTAACGGGTCAGAAGAGTTTATGGAGATGCTGCACAGAGTGGAGTTTGCACAACTTTCAGACAGAAGGGTAGGGTGCTGTGTCATACCAGAGAGACGACTTTCCATGTGAGACATTGGGCCAGGAAGATGAACTGATTCAAACAAAGCACTTGCTTCAAAAAATCAGAGCCAAGCCAAGGGAAGCGACTGTTCTATCCTTCTGCCTTCTATTTTCCTGTCCCCCACCTAATGACATGTCTCCTTGTTCTTTCCTCCAAAGTGCATGTTTAGAATTGACAGAGTCACCATGATATAATCGTGGTGATACGTGGCACTGAAATATCATCTCTATTTGACTCTGAAACTGAGCACCAAATTAAGCAGTTAAACTGAGTAACTCGGCACAAAGTGAAAACATTCAAGGGCCGTGGGTGATACAGCTGTGTTCAATCAACTATATTAAACAGATTTTAACTTTTTAATTGTTAAACCTAATAATTCTTCTCCTAAATTCCGGTGCCTTTTCTTTTTCTTTTTATGCATATCATAAAATATATAAGATTTACATCATTATTAAGTGGAACATCATCAAAGGAGTTTTAATTTAGATTTGCTGACTTTTATATGATGAGCTTCTCCAGCTTAACATTGCACTAATTATTTTTTAATGGACTTTATTCTCAGAGCAGTTTAAGGTTTGCAGCAAAATTGAGCAGAAAGTACAGAGATTTCTCATATACCCTCTGCCCCCACACATGCAGAGCCTCCCCCATTATAAACATCCCTCACCAGAGCGGTGCATTTGTTAGAACTGATGAACCTACACTGACATATTATTATCATCCAAATAATCATTTTTAATATAAA
>NW_012149729.1:3766352-3767566 GCF_000956105.1 Propithecus coquereli
ACCAAATTTATGCAGTTATTTTAGACATGTATCTTGCATTGAAAGTTGAATTGCTGATCCGTTTTTATTATATGTTATTTTAATTCCTGGTAAATGACAGTAGAAGACTGTAATCTTTACAGAGGGACATGCCACTGTGGTTTATGTTTGGTGTGGAAGCAGAAACTCCAATGGAAAAGCTGATAGGTTAAGATATGTCAGCAGTTTTCTGATTCCATTAGGACACAAATTAATAAAAAAACAATATTAAAGCTATGCAGATATAAATTTTAATTATGTAGTGAAACACTTTCTGGGGGCTTAAACTATTAAATGTTAAATGGGTTTAAACAAGAAATTTGAGGAAACTTTTCACTGATGGGTTTTAAAGTAGGCTGTAATTTCATCTATGAGGGTTCAATATGTTAATATTAATACCTTCTGATTTTTTTTCACTCTGGGAACCTATGAAGAAACTGGAAATAATAATTTTTGTCCCAAATTCCTCATATAGTCAAGACACAGAATCTATTCATTCAGTATCCTGTCTTAAACACAGACAAAGTGAGAGAATTCCAGAAAGGAGAAACACATTTGTTAGGATCAGAATAACTTAATTATGAAGAAATAGAATTTTTTTAAAACTTAGTTTTATATAATTAAGCACTACTATAATAATTACCTTTAAAATAAAGAAGCAATTAATTTAAAGAAAAACATAAAGGAGAAAAAAGAAATACTCATCTAGCAAAGCAGAAGGCAAAACTAAACGCATATCAATGTTATTCTTGTATTCCTTATTATCAGGGTCTTCCCACTGGCAAAGCTTTGTGGACTATGAAAGATTTGTAGTAGTGAAATTCATAAACAAAGGAACTAAAGATGCTGATTTGAGACCTCATTAGTTGGTGTCTGCCAAGGAAGCCTGTATATCTCAGATGTTTAAGCACAAGGAAGCAAACTGAAGATTACCTGGAAATCTTCTAATTATTTGACATAATCCTTCCTTTCTGCAAAGCCGATGCTGTATTTCTGGTAACATGTTTACCTGAAAGGAATGAAAAAGAGTCCAGTGAGTTAGGAATTCATAAATACTAAAGCAAAGGAAACACAAAATCCCCAGATAGTTGCAAAAACTTGATAGTTGCAAATTTTGCTTTGCAAGAAGTAGCATTAAACATATTTCAAAGTCAACTGCACTCCAAAGTTCTAAAGACCCTAAGTGATTTGCATCA
>NW_012149729.1:3780256-3782727 GCF_000956105.1 Propithecus coquereli
TGGAGACGGTCCAGTGTCTAATGCCTTCTTATTTCAGGAAAAGATACTGAAGGCTACAGAGATTAAATAATGTGACCAAAATCCCTCAGCTGGTGAGTGGTGGCACAAGAGTTTACCACAAAGCCTTAGGGAGAGAGGGATACAAGAGTCACAGGAAGAGTTTTCCTGCGTGACTTTGTGCTGCCCATGTTGTAAACCATATGTTTTGGGATCCAGGAAACTGAAAAGCTGAACTGAGTAGAGGAATATTCTCCCTGTGCTGTGCTGAACTAAATCAAGTTCCAGTTCAGATGGAACTGATGGAATGCAAAGGCTTTGAGCACCTCAAGAATTTTCAGCTGTGGGTGGCACTCCAGACAGGGAACGTAACTGTCATAGGCCAATAAGTGGCAGCCACAGTAGTGTGGAGCAGCACATAAAAAAACACTATTTCTAAGTACAGGGGAGATACTTTCTGGGGAAATAGATGGAAAAGCTTCTGAGGGAAACCTGTATTGCCCAACAAATGTCAATACTAAAGCCAATGTGGTTTTGTTTGTCCTCGTTAGTTGATAAAACCTGGCTTGCATTTGCAGATGACAAGGAAAGGAATAAACAAGGTGACAAGTACAAAATCAGAGGTATGCATGAGGACTTATGGGCGTACCTAGGTGGAGAAAGGCAAAGAAGTCCTGTCTTCAGCAGGTGATAGTGGTGCAAAGTCTAACAGACCTAAGGAGCTGACTTTGAGCCAAGGGAGTACATCAAGGTTTCTCAACCTTGCCCCACTATTAACATGCTGGGCCACATAATTCTTCACTGTGTGCATTATATGATATTTAGCAGCATCCTTGGCTTCAGCCTATAGATGGTGGGACTAACCTTACCCCCTAATAGTGACAAAGCCAAAAATGTCTCTAGACATTGCCAAATACTACTGGGGGAGACAGAATGTCTCATGGTTAAAAATCATTGAGGTAGAGAGGACTGAGAAAGGGCATTCTAGGCAGACAATAAAAATAAAGACTAAAGGGGGAATGATAAGCAGTTTAATATCACTTGTGGCATGGCACCCAGCTAGAAAGAGAAGAGAGAAGGGTGCTGCCAGGCAGAAGCCACTCACAGAGAATCTTGAATAGTTTATTGTGCTAAATTTTTACCATTTGCCCCTCCAGATCGCCTCTCCCTGCTCCGAGGCTGACTTTTATGGGGGGCATCACAGAGACCCTCTTGCCC
Source organism: Propithecus coquereli (assembly GCF_000956105.1). Lineage (NCBI taxonomy): Eukaryota > Metazoa > Chordata > Mammalia > Primates > Indriidae > Propithecus > Propithecus coquereli. Next base: position 3,781,472 of record NW_012149729.1, read on the forward strand.
TTTGACCAACAGAAGGCACCGGCAAGAGACTGGAGGGTGGAAGTAGAGAGAGTTTGGGAGCTTATTCCCAAGGCTCCCTGTCTGCTGGCCTGCAATTTGGCAAAGGCTGCGTTCCCCTACATTTATAGCACCTTCCCAGTGACATCTCTTTCTTGGCACCAGTTCTCATTAGGTTCTGGCTACATAGTTCCTTCTACATACCTCTCTTAAGACCTGAGGTGGTAAAAATTTTATGATGCTGGTGGTCCCGGGGTGCCTCACTGGGCCTTTTTGTTTCTTTCCCCCAGCCAAACCCTCTGTAAATAGCTCCTTTATTAGTTTCTCTTCAGTTACACCTTTTTGAGTATGGCATTTGTTTCCTGCTAGAAGGCTAATCCAAAGCAAACACTGCAGACTTTATCCTAGAGTTGATGGGAAGCCATTCAAGATTTAAGACTTAGGATTAACAAGATTAGTTCATCATTTGATCTTTTTCATCTGATAACTGTGGGCAGGATGGATTTCAGGAGCAAAACAGTTGCTTCAGAAATACCAATGAGGAGGATTTAGCAATAATCCAGGTAAGAGATGATGATTATCTGACCAAAATAAAAGTAGTAAGTGCAGAGAGTAGATCACAGATTTGAGAAATATTTAGGGGTTAGATTCCTTAGTATGGGTAATTGATAGAATGTAGATGACAAAGAAGAAGGGGTCAGGGGTGAAGACCAGATTTTTATTTTAGGAGATGACTGAATGGTTGATCCTGCTTATAGCCAATAGAACAGAAGCTCGGAAGCTTCTGAACACAAGAGCAAAAGCAAATTCAAATTTACTGGGGAAAAGAATGAGTCATTTTTCATCAGGTTGAATTTGAGATGTCCGTGGGACATCCAAGTGGAGATGTTCAGCAGGCTGTTGTATATGCAAGCCTGAAGCCTGGGGAGGTGCTCTGAACTTTCTACGTAGATTGCGGAATCATCAACTACAAATGGTTGTTGAAATTTTGGTACTGGGATTAGGGAACAGACGTATTCAAAGAATGGGCAGAGAAAAGGTGGAAGAAAGCAGAAGAAGAATGGCCAAAAATGTACAGGAACACAAAAGAGTGTGCTCAGCCCAAATGCCAAGGGAGTAAAGAGTCAGAGGGAAGGAGTTATCTAGACTGTCAGTTGTAGAAAGATCAAGTGATCAGGGTATGCTATTCCAGTTCCAGTTAGGGGCTGAAAAATAACTATTGGTTTTGGTACTTTTCTCACAGACTTGCTATAGGTATC
>NW_012149729.1:3782882-3783953 GCF_000956105.1 Propithecus coquereli
GGAGGCTGAGGCAGGAGGATTGCTTGAACCTAGGAGTTAAATGTTGCAGTGAACTATGATTGCACTCAAGCCTGGAAAACAGAGCAAGATCCTATCTCCTAAAAAGAATTGTTGTGGGCAAGATGCACCCCTGGATACTAAAATTAATGGGCAAAAATTTGAAGAGAAACAGGATATTTGCACAGTCTCAAAGTATTGCTTCAGAAGATATTTTTTAATTATTATATATGGGTAAAAATAGTGATCCACAATGAAGAAACCCAACAGAAACCACCTTAGCCAGGTGATCAAGGTTAATATCACCAAAAACAAGACATGAACATAATGTACCCTCTGATATTTTACACTGAGACAGGTACATCGCTTCCATGGTATTCTCACCAAAAATGCACAACCTTATGAAAAAAAATAAGACAGATCCAGACTGAGGGGCATTCTACAAAATACATGACAAGTACTCTTCAAAAATGTCAGGGTCATGAAGGAAAAGATAGGACTGAGGAACTGTCAGGTTGGAGGAAACTAAGGAGACATGAAAACTCAATGTGACAAGGGGTACTAGACTGGATCCTGAAACAGAGAAAGGGCATATGTCTAAAAAATGATGAAATCTGAATAATGATTATAATTGAATTAATAGTTTATATCAATATTAATTTCTTAGTTTCAGTAAATGTACCATGGTTATGGAAGATGTTAACATTTGAGTAATGAAGGGTATATGGGAAATCTTTGTACTATGTTTGCAACTTTTCTCTAACACTATGTCGAAATTAAAAATTAAAAAAGAGAAACCCAGCAAAACTGACACTGTGCTTTATAATTTCCTTCTCTATTTGTTTCACACACACCCCTCCTTTTCGCTTTCTCCACTGCCATCACTGGCCAATCTGCTCTGTTCTCATCCCATCACATACCCCACTAGTCTCCCGTGACTCTCACACAAATTTAAAGCTTAGCAAGTGTCCTGGAGACTGTCCAGTGTCTAATGCCTTCTTATTTCAGGAAAAGATACTGAAGGCTACAGAGATTAAATAATGTGACCAAAATCCCTCAGCTGGTGAGTGGTGG
>NW_012149729.1:3792303-3821653 GCF_000956105.1 Propithecus coquereli
CTATATGGGGTCTTCTCTGGTTCCATACGAAGCGTAGAATTATTTTTTCTAGATCTGTGAAAAATGATTTTGGTATTTTAACAGGGATTGCATTGAATCTGTAGAACACTTTGAGTAGTATAGACATTTTAACAATGTCGAGTCTGTCAACCCATGAGCATGGTATGGTTTTGCACCTGTTTACGTCCTCTGCCATTTTCTTCCTCAGTGTTTCATAGTTCTCCCTGTAGAGATCTTTTACCTCCTTAGTTAAATATATTCCTAGGTATTTTATTTTCTTTGTTGCTACCGTGAAGGGTATTGAGTCTTTGATTTGGTTCTCAGTTTGACTGTTGTCGTATAGGAATGCTACTGATTTGTGTACATTGATTTTGTAACCTGAAACTTTGCTGAATTTATTTATCAATTCCAGTAGTCTCATGGCAGAATCTTTGGGGTTTTTCTAGATATAAGATCATATTATCAGCAAAGAGTGATAGTTTGACCTCTTCTGCCCTCATTTGGATACCCTTGATTTCCTTCTCTTGTGTGATTGCTCTGGCTAGGACTTCTAGCACTATGTTGAATAGAAGTGGAGATAGTGGGCAACCTTGTCTGGTTCCAATTCTAAGCAAGAATGCTTTCAATTTTTCCCTGTACAGTATAATGTTGGCTGTGGATTTGTCATATATGGTTTGTATCATTTTTAGATAAGTCCCGTCTATGCCTATTTTGTTAAGCGTTCTTATCATATAAGGGTGCTGAATTTTGTAGAATGCTTTTTCTGCATCTTTTGAGATGATCATATGGTCTTTGTTTTTGCATGTATTCATGTGGTGAATTACATTTATAGATTTGCATATGTTGAACCATCTCTGCATCTCTAGGATGAAGCCCACTTGGTCGTGATGGATTATTTTTTTGATAAGCACCTGAATTCGGTTTGCTAGGATTTTGTTGAGGGATGACATAGAAATAGGTATCTCAAAAATAACCAGAAAAATTCCTGGGTAATATCTAAAAGAGTTGGCATTACTTCAAAAATTTTCCCCCTTTTAGATAGAAGTCCAATTTACAAAACAATTAAGTAATTTGTGTACACATTGCTTCTTTTGTTGATCAATCCTGAGATAAATGTATTTATGAGTAACTATGCCAGACCTCACCAGTCACCTCTTGCATTAAGTGTAGTGGCTTCTAAAAAGCTAGGAAATAACCAACTTCTCCAAACCTCACTCTTTTCAAATTTCCCAGAAGAATTTCTCACTTGAGAAGCATAATGTTTCCAAAGAAAGGCTTTATGAAAAAAATGATCAATCAGGAAGAGGGATCTATGACCATTAGGAATGAAATTTCACTCTCCACCAATCAATTCCTGTTTAATTTGACAAACCCTGTGCCATCTGGTCTCTTGATTTCTCTGTTTTTAGTTGTCCTGTTGCTGAAAGGGAAACCTTTCTGCCACACGAAGGGATTCAGACAATTAATTCAAGCTCTTGTCCTAGAGTTTCTCTGTTTGCTTGATGTGTCTGAAGATGCTGGAAGATGGACAATAGTTCAAAGGTGCAAAGAAGAAATGAAGCAGGTGATTTGGGGACAAGAGAAATCTTGTCCATGGAATAGCTATCAGGCTTTGGCTTGGAAGATCTACCCTGTTACACATACCCTCACTTTGAAAAAAACTTCAAACCAATTCCTATAGCTAAAACTAAATACTACGTGATGATTCAAATACTTTATTTTAAATGTGCACCTGGCTTTTTCATCCAAAAGCTTTTCATTTCTATTCAAAGGGAAACACAAAGACTGTTTTTATTCTTTATTATTTCTAGTTCGGAAATAATAAACCCTAGAAGAAACCTCCTGTCATACAATTCCCAACTAAATATTTTAGGAAGATAAGGATATGCAAAGAGAGAGGGATTTCAAATCATGGACTGCAGTGTTTGGGTCTTAAAAACAGAACACATTTATATTCCTCAAGTCTAAGGCATGCCCCTCCTCACTACCCAAGGCACATACATAATTTCTAGAGTTGTTAAAAGAAATACATATTTAAGCCATAAATGTTTAAAACTGGAAGACATGTTTAAATTATGCAAAGTATTTGGTTTATTAAGAATCTCCTATGAACAGAACATTGTACTAGAAATATGAAAGTAAATAGCAAAAAAGAGCAATCACTGCCCTCAGCAATCTATCTCAGGGCTCAAAACATTAAAAAGAAATTAGGATAACTTATAAAGCATTACATAGTTTCTTGGCATTCATAACGGTGATCCTTCATCACTCAAAGATATTTAATTAATATTTTAAATTAAAAATTATTAATTCAAAAATATTCTATAGCTCACAAATTTCCTCATAAAATGAAGTAAACTATAACTGAAATTTCAAGTGATCTCTTCATATGCTTCTTCCTTAACTGTTGCTACCATGGTCTGAAAATGCTGATTGTTTTCATTCAAAACTCCTATTGTTATCCTCACTGAATTCCACTTCAACAGTCCCAAACCTCTATTTGCTAATTAAATATTTAGTAGACCTTTTCACCTTCTCTTCATTTCTATCTCCAACATTAGAAGTCAACTCCCTACCCTGCCTCTTAAGGCTCTTATTTAAAGAAAAAGCTTTGCTTCAAGAGAGGTACTGGGTATTCAAATTTGGTTAAAGAAACCCTAAAGCCACATTGAAATGTGGATACTGGGCAGAGAACAAAGCACTTTTGCTAGCTAAGTAAATCACATTCAGAAGTTAGCCTTAGAGCATTTGCAATACAGATTTGTACCTCAGCAAGATCACAAATTACTATATATTTTGGGGCTTTGGGGCCACATTCCACAGTTGAAAGCATGCACGTTTAGCAGGCAAATACCCAAGGTCTACAGTAGAGACTGCAAACTAGAGGCATATAGGTAACTCAAGCCCTCAGATGGGGTGCATTTGGCCTGCACAGTGTTTGTTTTGTTTTTGTTTTAATTTTAACTGTTTGCCAAAATGCAAATGTCAGCACAATTCACACAAACATCCAGATTTCAGCCTTTGTTTGAAAACTTGGAAGCTCTGGTTACATTGGGTCCATCTCCTACAAGGCAGCAACTGGCTGGAGCCACTTCCCGCCATGGTTCCAGTTTGCCATGGTCCTTCACACCCAACCTAGCCCAAACTCTGCCTGGGCTCTGCCTCTGGAGTCAGCAAACAGTTCTAGACCTGGAGTAAAATACTAGGTGGGCCAGGTTTCTATGAGGTGGTCATTTGGCAAATTGATGTACCATGTTTTAGCTTTTAAATGAATTAGACTTGTTCATTAAATAAATTGGTTTTGTTTAGATGACTTCAGGCAAATTGGTATTTGGTCAGTTGGGCTTAGAGGGATGTCTGCCCGTATCCTTTGATATCTAGATTTGGCTTTCTCTTCTATAAGGTTGGGGAAGGTCACTTCAACTCCAAGGACATTTTATTGGTTATGTTAAAGTTGGCAAGGGCTGAAGCCTAGCTTCTTAGAGTTTCTTCCTTTTAGAGCCCAGAAAAATCAAGAGTTGTCTGTGCTCATCTCTTTTTCTTATATCTCTTTATTTCAGTTGGAGTGCTAACATGGCCCAAGATCTGCTCCTAGTAGCGCCTGTCCTCATCTCCTTCTCATTCACACTCTCTTTGGACTTGATTTTCCATATAAGCCTGTCCCAAGGCTATTGCCAAAGTTGTACTTGGCCTAGGACAGTTTCTTTCTAGGCATTGGGGCAAACACTCTTTGTGTCTTTCTTTAAGTATCTCTTCTGCGTCCAGAAGGTTGACATTAGAGTTATAAGAGCTGAGAAGTCAGATTTGTATTTAGGGAAAAACAGGCAAAGTGGATCCTGGCCAATTTAGATGATGGCTTCTTAGGTTCTCCTAGCACAGGGAAAAAAACAACCGCAATTTAGTCTTGCTCTTTAGAATGTTGCATAGGATTTGGAGGCCAAAGTCACTACTAATAAATAAGTAGAAATAATAATAACAATATCAACAGCTAATAGCTCTTGAGCACTTACACGGGCCAAGTATTATTTAAGCATTTGTATTAACTCATTTATTCCATACAATATCCCACTGAATATGATTATTTTATTTTTTAGAGCCATAGAAAGGCTCAATAACTTGCCCAAGGTCACCTTACAGTTAGTGTTGGGAAGAGAATTTGAATACAGGAAGTCTAGTTTTATAGGTCATGTTCTTGAACATTAAATCATTTTCCCCTCAAAAAACAGGGAGGCAAAAAAGAAACTCAGCTATTGATGCCTTACGTGTATTAATTTATGCAGTACTTCTAACAACAGTGTGGGGTAGAAACAATTATTACACATACTTTACAAGTGAGAAAACTGAGACACAGAAAGGAATTACCTAGCACTGGCCTTTTTCAGTTTACTCTCTAAATGCATCTATTTTCCTTTAGAGGAAAGAATGACAGTGTAACTCAGGTATTCCTAGACCCCCAACTGGCAATAGTACCCCATCCCATTATTAGCAATACCACTAGTAATTGAAATAATAAGTTAAATCTTCATATGTAAAAGGAGCTAGTATTCACTGCACATGTACTCAGGAACCATAAATATTAACTTGGCCTCCACCTATTTCTGAAAAGAAATCTCTAAAATTCCTTAGACTTTTTTTTTTTGATGATTAAAATTATTTCTTTCCTTGTCACAGAGAAACCAGAGCTCCCTGACTAGGCTAGCCAAGGTCTTAAACAGAGAGGTCATAGGGCATAATTCTAGGGAAAACAGGATGTGCCTGTTCCATTTCCCATCTCAGAATTACAAAAATATGAAAAATCTACAGGCACCTTTCCAAAAACTATAAAACAAAACTGCTGATAACACCAATCACTATCATGCCTCTATAGTGTTATCTCTGGAAAAGACAGATACTCCAAGACAATTTTGGAAGGAGATGGCAGGGTCCAGATTTATTAATTCAGACGTAAAATGTCACTACCGCAGTTTTTAACTTCCTCCAAGTGTTCTCAGAAGCCAGCTAACATCTCAGTGTTATAAGCCAGAGCTGTTTTTAAAGGTTTTTGTTTTGTTTGTTTTTAAATCAAGCATCTGCCTAAGGAGCAAGGCTGCTTTTAGAGTGTTTCCAGTCCCTGATAGGCAGGCTGCCATGCAAAGCCAACAGTCATTTCCTGGCTCACAAATGACCTCCCTCGTTGATAACATCTGCAGGATCCATAGTTTAATCCCAAGAACAACAGAGAACTCTGAGATAGCACTGTTCATGTTAGTATTATTAATAAATGTTTATTCTCAAGGACTGACAACTTCAGATTTCTGTCACACTGTATAAAAATCTAAATATATTAAATGTATTTCTGTTTTATTCTTCTCCATAGCATTTACCATCATCTGACACATTATATATTTTTTTGTCTATTTGTTTATTATCTGTCTTTCCCTGTATGAATGTGAGCTCATTGAGGGCAGGGACTGTGACTCTTTTGTTCATTGTTACATTCTTAGTATCTACCACAGTGGCTGAAAGGTAAGAAGTATTTGCATACATTTGTTAAGTGCGTAAAGGATTGAATAACTGCATGTGCGCAGCAGACCAATAATTAGAACTCAATCAAATGCCAGTATTTTGAGATGCTGTTGTAAAAATTAAAAATGTAAGCATGGTGGGAAAAACATTAGTTTTTAAAAAAGGACATAGATATATATTTTGGTTCTTAGCTGATATGGACAAAGGAGGAGAAGTAAACATAAGAAAAACAAAGTTAACCATTCATTGCATTTAAAGAAATTATAAAAACAAATAGGAAATTCCAAGGGTTTGACATACTGAAAACTTTTCTGTAAACACACATTAGATTTAAGAACAGATTTATAAAGTATGGTTTGGAAAATAAACTTGTCCAAGAGCTTCTGGGATACAAAGCAACAAAAGCCAAACCTCATTTACTTATTCACAATATTAGACATCATATTTCATAAGGATAAAAGTAGGATGGTTTTCTAAATTTTTATTTCACTGGGGAAAATACTGAAGATGTTTAATTTTTTAATAATTCATAATATTCCTTTATAATATATGAGAATATTTCATATGTACACTGTTCCATCTGTATTGTCTTTCTTTTCACAACTAAATTATAAAATTCCTATTGAATAACAAAGTCTTATTTTCTCTGTATCCATCCCTTACCAAATTAGTATATAGTATTACATTCATGAGTGCATTAACTTATTGATGATAAGTTAGGGTCTATACCTGATTTCACCACAAGATCCTTTGGATATAAGTTAACCATTGCGAATACCTCTATTTTTACTAAATATCCCAAGTTACATTAACCAGTTTCTTACTATGTACTCTTACTGTGATAGATCTACAGAACAGTAATATAGCATCCATAATTAAGCTTATTTGTGGCTATTTGTTAAGGACAAGAAACATTCATCTTATTGTTTCTAATGCTGATTACAGTAGACACTCAACAGATGTTTATTGTATTGACTATTTCAATTTTCAGAATTAACTTTAAGAGAAATCCTATGTATAGAACCTTGAGATTCTTAATAAATTATACAACATGGCCACAAAATCAATTAAATCTGGATCTTTACCCCAAGAGTCTGGTCATGGGTGTTTGTTTGTTATGCTTCTGGCTCTATAGTTTCTAAGAGCTGGTGATGAAAATTTTGTGTTTCACAACAGAGAAATTCTAAGGCATTCTCCCCCTTCATGGTCTAAACCCACACTAGAAATGAAGCTTTCCCGTCTAATATCTACCCTCTTTCTGCCCTACAAGAGGTTGTGAAGATCAAAGAATAGTTTTTTTGATGAGTTTTGAGCTCCTGAAATTCTCATCTACTTATAAGTTCAAGAAATTAATATTATCCTTAAATTTTGCAAAATAAAAGATTATTGCTCTGAAGAAATTTGCCATTAAGAAGAGCGTGAAAGGAAACACATGAGTTTACTCCTGTGAAATAAACTCTTTAAGAAATGTTTGCTAAAAAAGGCTTGCTAAAGTTCCCTCCTAGGTTTCTTAAAATGAATTTTTTTTAAGCTTTTCATGCCATTTATGTAATCTTCTTTTGAAGTGTGATTGTATGCATGTGTGGGTGGGTGTGTTTAAACTTTCACTGCTTTCAAAACTATTATCTGTCTGGGATGAAACTCTCATTACTGCATTTTACCAAATTTTTAAATGTCTGAAATGCTTACCAGCTAAAAAGACTTAAAAGAAATTAACACAGTAATGATTTAAAAATCAGAATACACCTCATACCAGATGTTGGTTTCTAAAACCATTTTCCAGTAAAAGGAACCAGTTCCTTGGAGAAACGACTGATTCAAGGGCTGCAGCAGGACATATACAAGATAAGCCTAGAGCTTCGTAGTGCCAGGAAGTCAGAGAGGGCTTGAAAACAAACAAGCAAAGAAAAGCAACGATGGAGACATGTCAGAAAGACACCAGAGCCAAAGGTTAAAGCGGGAATCATCTGAGCAACAAAATCAGTAAAGTAATATTGAATTATAACCCAAAGCATAAAATAAATATCTATGAGTCCAGACTGACGCAAATAAATGAGTGAATAAACAAATAAATGGGGATGAAGAGACAAATCTCCCTGCAGAAGAATTCTAAGTCAATCATGTAGCCACTGGACCTTCAAGGAGGTAGAACATAACTTTCTACTCCGTAAGTGTGAACTGTGCATAGTGACACCTTTCCAAAGAGTTCAGTATGGAAAGAGAGAATAAAAGTATAAAATCTGACAAACATTACCTCAGTCAGAAAAGTGCTAAGTCACATTGATAGTATATGCTCTGGCTAGATGTGATGCAAATGATGCTTTATCTCTGTGGGCATACACCTTCAAACCATAATTCTAGCCTAATCAGGAGGAAAACGTCAGGCAAATTCCTATTGTGGGACATCAAAATAGCTGACCAGTTCTTCTCAAAACCATCAAGGTCATCAAAAATAAGGAAAGTCTGAGAAACTGTCACAGCCAAGAGGTGCCTAAGGAAACATAATGACTAAATGTAACGTGGTATCCTGGATGGGGTCTTGAAGCAGAAAAAGAACATTAGTGAAAAACTAAGAAAATCTCAATAAAGTATGGACTTTAGTTTTTAACAAGCCTGAAGAAATAAATTCTCCAGAGAAAATAAGATGATGGTTGTTATGTGGTTGTAGCTAGACATAAACCCTCACAAACTAATTATATAATCTCACCAAAGTGCTTTATGCTAAGAATGCTGTATCACAAAACAAATCACCGTTACAATGCAGAAAGTGAAAATAATTACTTTTTATGCAGGATGCATTCTTCCATAAATAAAAATTCCAATTTTTTTAAAATACAGAGGACTGAAACATAGGCCAAGTTTGGGGCTTAAGGCTTTTTCTTGATACATATAGCTCCTCAAATTCCTATCATTGCCTTACAATTATTACCATTTCCTTCTAAATTCAACTCCTTTGGAATTTTATTTACATCTATTGCTTTAGCTGTTGCTTCTCTGTCGTTGACTCCCAAATTCACATTTCTTAATCTTTTTCATGTTTCAGGAGGCATTTCCAGTTACACTGCAGAACAGATGCCCTGCTGAACAAGTACAAATCTGAACCCATTATCTCCCGCTAAAACACCTGGTCCTTCTTCCATTTTTTTTAAATCGTGAAAGGTGTAGCCAGTCTCCCTCAAACTAGAAAGCATAAGGTCATTTTCAACTTGTACTCGCATCTCATTCCCATATCCCCTTAATTTCAAATCCCATCAATTCTAAATTAGAATTTCTTAAATATTTCCTGGCCTTTGCAAATCCTATCCCATTCTCCAAATCTAAGATCTCACCATCTCTGCAAAGTCTCCTAAATAGCCTCTCTGCTTCTAATTATTTTTCCTTCTCAAATACAGAATCTCATCATTGCCAGAACAATGCAGATCAAATTCCTTAGCAAAGCAACCAACGCCCTCCACATCTGCTCCAAGCTAGTCTTCTAGTCTCCTTTCCCTAAAACTAGCCCTCTCCCTTCCACACACACTCCTTCCGTTCAGCCACACCTAGCCCTTGCTGGTCCCTGAAACTCCAAGCTCTTAGAAACTTGTGTGACCCCACTGTGCAGCTCATGCTGCTGAATGCTCTTCCCTACAATATTTGCTTAAGAAATCGCTCTTACATGCCAAGTATTCCACCTGTTACACCTTCCTAGATCACCACATTCAGCAAAGCCGCTTGCTTTTCTGTTCTCTCAAAACATTTATTTCTGCCTTTCAGACTATTTATATTATGTCTGATATTGCAATTAAACATATATTGCCTTGCTTCTCAAAAATGGTCCATGGACCCATATTGTCAGCACCTGAAAAGTTGGTAGAAATGCAAAATTTCAGACCTCAACTTAGACCTCACCAGATCAGAATTTGTAGATAACAAGATCCCCAGATGATGTTTATACACATGTAATTTTGAGAAATTCTGATATACACCTCTGCCGGATAGCTCTTTGAAAGGTCTCATTTACCTATGTAATGCTCTCTTCCCTACCCACACCAATTATAGTGTTCTACATATAGTTTTTATTTAATAATGATGTGTAGAATAAAACTTGAGGGTTTAGTGTCAATTATAAAATACTTGATGCCTGGCTATAATAATGTCCTCCTTATAATCCTTGTTACGAGATTGATGCTTTAAATTGGGTTCTTTTATTACTTGAATACTTGACGTGACTTTTTGACAGATATTCCTTATACCAAATTCCACAGAACAGCAAAGGAGGCTTTAGTGTATAATTAGCATTATGACACTTCATTTAACCAAATATTATTCCTTCTTCCTGTTCTATTAAAAGTTATTTTGCATGACTTCTTTGAAATGCAATGAATAAAACCTAGTCATATCTGGTTTAACATTGTATAGCAAGGCTTTGGGGACTGTGAACAACCTGAGAGGAGGAAGATAGCCATTGACTTCTAATTTATTCCAAGAATAATTCCATACTAAGCACAGATGAGAATTAAGGCTTGAGAAAATATAATTCACTCTACATGAGAAAAAGAAGCAACTATCTCTCAATGACTTATTACTTAATGCCAAAAGTATTTTAAAATTATACATCTCCTATTCATAGCATTATTTTCAATAATCTTGGGAGATTTATTGAACCCAATCACAACATTCCTATGAAATACTTATGAGGCAAGTCTTATCTTCCATTTTTAAATCAAGCAATAGATAACCTAATGAGTTTGTTCAGGGCATTCCAAAAAGCAAATGTGAGGCATAAAACTCAGACCTCTCAGGAATAATAATACCGACATTTAGGGGATGTTATGAAGATTAAATGAGTTAATATTTGTAAAGTGTTTAGAAAAGTGCCTAATATCTGAAAAGCTTTATATATTATAATAGAATCTGTTTAATGAATAGATAGGTGAGTGATAGCTAGATACAGGAAGATAAATTCCTGTTCTAGGTTATGAACTTTCAAGAAACAAAATGTGACATCTTCCATGTGTCTTGCCAGCCTATTGTTTAAGGCTTCTGAACAGAGTGATGTAAGTGTAATTTAGAAAACACAGGAAATAATCTTATAATCTCTTCTAACTCTGCTCCACATCCTCATGTTTCTTCAATAGGCATTGCCCCCATAGAGGAACATGACTCAATAGACATCCAGTGGTAATTTAAATCTAAGGAAAAGAGAGGACTTCACAGTAGTAAACCTTGGTTAAAAGCATGCACATTACCTAAAAGGCTCAGCGGTTTTCTCTTATTGCCACTACAAGTGCATTTGCTGGAATAGGCGACATTTCGAGCCCTGAAATATGATGAAGGAAGGCCTCCTGGGACCCTAAAGTGGGTGCTGTAGATAAGGAGGGAGCTAGGTAACATGTAAACAGGGCTACCGCCTAAGACAAGTTTCATCCACTTCACAATTTTCCTAAAATTGGCCCTGCTCCCAGAATCCAAGAGTATATCAGAAGTGTCTCCTGAGGCCAATAATTCTGTCAACCATGACGCGAAGAATATTTAGGTCAATGTGAAACTATGCCAAGTACCATTAAAATGCATTGTTCCTACGCATCTAAGAAGCATATTTTATCTCACATATTTTAACAGAATTCTGTTAAATCATAGTTTTATCTAGTCTCATAACATGAATTTCCTACCTTTCCAGAGATACTTAGGACATAATTTGCTGTTTTTCTCTTTGCTTATTTACTACTAAAAATTTGTATAGCAATCCCATTTTCTTTGTTTTGTTTGTCCTTATTTAAAATAATTTTCTCTATTTCATTAACATTATTAATTTTAAGATTTATGTATATATATTTTATAATGTTTAACTTCTATCATATTGGTTCCCAAGAATAAGACTGCTGGCTTAAAAAGTGTAAGTATTTTAAGTTTTGCAGATTTTCCAGATTGCTTTCCTAAAAAAGTCCATAAGATTTCATATTTCCACAAGCAATATATGAGAGCTCCCTTACTCAGAATCCCCACCAGCAACAGGTAATATCACCACTTTGGGGTTTAGCCAGTCTCATGAATGTAAAATGATATGCTGTATTTTAAATTGTCTTTCCCTCACTTTTTGTGAATTTTGGCATCTTTTCTTTGTTCTACCATTTGGATTTGCATTTCTATGAACTGCTTATTCATATACTTAGCATAAAAAGTTTTACAAATAAAAATTAAATTTAAAAATGGCATTTAGTATAATAAAATGTTTTAAATTGATGTGCAAGTCAATTTTTTAATTAAAAAAACAGAAATTTTGTGTCATTTTTTAACCTTGTCAGATTAAAAAAAAGGCGGTAACATCTAATACTAAGACACATGGACAACCAGCAATCTAGATGGAAATAAAAACAGGAACCATCTTTTTGTAGAGAAATTGGCAGGGAGGATAACAGTTTTAGTATTTTTACCCATTAACCCAATAATTTTGAATTATCAATCAAATCTCCAAGATATAATATAAATGAATATTACACCAAAGTTGCATTTTAGAACAAGTTGGAAAATTCTAAATATCTATACTTAGAAGGAGTTAATTTAAAAATATGGTATGCCTATACAATAAGGTCCTAAAAGGAATGAAGCATATATTTTCCATGCACTTTCAGGGAATTAGTATGATACTATGGTTAAAAGCTCAGCTTTGAAGATAGCTAGTCCTTGGATCAAACCTCAGCTCCACCATTTACGACAGGCACTGCTTTGCATATGTGGTTCTCTAAGCCCCAGTTCCTCACCTGTGAAATAGAAATATCTACCTTATGGACTAGCAGTGAGAATTAAATGAGTTAATACATATAAAATGCACAGCACAGTGCATTTAGTTAATACAGTAGTTCCCCCATATCTGCAGGAGATATGTTTCAAGAACACCAATGAACACCCGAAACCATGTATAGAACCAGCCTATAAAAACTATTTTTCCTATACATACATACCTATGGTAAAATTTATTTTGTCAATTTGGCACGGTAAGAGATTAACAACAATAACCAATAATAAAATAGAATAATTATAACAATATGCCAGCCTCGCTACTCTTGAGTTTGGGAGCCATTATTAAGCACTGCAATATTGTGACAGTCTATCTAACAGTCAAGAGGGCTACTCAGGGACTAATGGGTGGGTAGTGTATGCAATGTGGAGATGCAGGAAAAAGGGATGATTCACAGCTCGGGGTGGGATGACACAGGACAGTGAGAGATTCCACGATGCTACTCAGAACAGCATGAAATTTAAAACTTTTAATTGTTTATTTCTGGAATTTTCCATTGATTATTTTCAGACTGTGGTTGGTCCTGGGTAACTGAAACCACAGAAAGCAAAATCACAGATAGAGGAGGATTACTGTACTTAACAAAGGCTAGCTTAAAATTATTGATTTTAAAATGTATTAAAATGTTTTGAAAACTATGTTGATATGGCAAGACTTTTATCATATACTGTTTGTAAACAAGGAGGAGGCAACAGAGTGGGCTGTAAATGTGTGTGTGCACTGTGTGTGTGTGTGTGTGTGTGTGTGTGTGTGTGTGTGTGCGTGATGTTTAAAGAGATGTCTGGAAGCATGCACATGTTATCTCTGGAATTTAGAGTCATTTTTCACTTTTGTATTTGCCAATATACACATTTTTTTTGAGACAGAGTGCCTTGCTCTGTCATCCAGGCTAGAGTGTAGTGGCATTATCATAGCTCCTTGAAATCTCAAACTCCTGGGCTTAAGCGATTCTCCTGCCTCAGCCGCCTGAGTAGCTGGGACTACAGGCACATGCAATCATGCCTAGCCAACTTTTTAAAGGGTCTCAATGTTTTGCCCCAGCTGATCTCAAACTCCTGGCCTCAAACAATCCTCCTGTTTCAGCCTCCCAAAGCGCTGGAATTACAGGCATAAGCCACCATGCCCAGCCTGTATTTGCAAAAATTTGACTGAATATTCTACCATAAATGTGTAACATCTTTATAAACAGGAAAACCATATTCTAAAAATGCAGTTAGAATATGCATCCAGGTAAAGAAATATTATCCTCTGCAGAAAAACAGACATTTCACTCATTGTATATCTTTCAAAGTCCTGTAAAATACCAATAAAATGTTATATAGAAATGAAAATGTATAGAAAATTAACCCAGACCTCGATCATTTTAAAATTCAGAGTGTTTCTGATGTTAGATAGAGTGCCTCAATGTGACAAGGTAATGGGATTTCTTTCCATAAGACGAGAAACAAAAATCAGTCTCATCATGCCATACTCAGGCTGCAAATGGTTATGGATTAGAGATTTCAGGTACCACATCAAATAAAATCTTGCTGATAAGCTTAATATACTATTTCTTCTGAAGGCAGACAAACAATGAATAGAAATCTTTGAGCAAGCAAACCAATGAAAGTGTAAACACTCTTTAGTCCTGATATGTTAGCTCTCTGGATGGGCCTTCAGATCACTGTGGAATGGGTCTGCCATTCTGGCATTCCTAGCATTTCTACAATGTCGCAAGTATCAGTTTTCCAGAAGAACCTTCATCTGTTTTATGCTATAACTATGAATTTAGATTTTCATGCTATACTTCCATAGAACAGTTCTCAATCTCCAAACAGCCTAACTTATTATTAATAAAATGAGAGATCTGATACTGGTGAGGTTTGGTGAGATGGGAAATTTCTTGCATGGCTGATGGGAAATGCTTTTACCTTTTCAGATAGAATTTTGACAACATGAATGAAGAGTTTTAAAATTGATTCTCTTCATTCCAGTAATTTTAACTTTAGAAATCTATGCTAAAGGAATAATTAGGAATATGGACAAAGATTTACATGCAAAAATATTGCCAGTGCATTATTCATAACTGCAAAACATTGGAAATAGGATAAATATCTAACTATGTTGGAAAGATTAAGTAAATTAAGTAAACATTAAATAAATCCATATAAGTTTATGCAGCCATGGAAACAATGTTCACAAAGTTTTTATGGCATGTGTTTCTGATATATTAATAATACTAAGCTAAAAAAAGCAAGATAGAAAATTATATGAAATATAGAAGAAGCTTGTAAAGAAATATATCCAAAATTAACTGTCACTGTTTGTGGGGTTACAGGTAATCTGCCTCATTCATTATTATACTTTTTTGTATTTTCCAATTGGAATAGAACTTAAGGATCATCTAATCCAAAAATCTTTGAAAGGCAACAGGAGAAATTAAATAACTTAGTCATGGTTTCACAAGGACAATGCAACTCAGCCAGTGTTCTTTCCACAGTATCATCTTGCTTTTCGGGGGAGGCCTGTAATTATCGTTTGCAATAAATTATGGGTCCATATTTTTGCCTTGACCCTACTACCTTCCAGCAAGTCCAATGTGTCCTAAGACAGTTTAAATTCAGCTGCTTATTGCTATCATTTTCAAATGAGATCACTGGCCTTGACTGTAAAGAATTAAGCTACGGTGTACTAAGACTTTGCCAGTCAACTCATAATTAATGGATTTAGCATCTACGTAAATTTAGTAGTGGGACTTTCTCACCAATGTGAAAGGCTGATTCAGGGTTCTGGTGAGACAAATGAGGAATTGTTTGGCCATTAACTACTTAAAATAGCAAACAGGCAAAAGTTCTTTGTGCTGTTATAAGAGATGCTTCGCCAAAAACCCATAATAACAAGTAACTAGCACAGTGATTCTCAACAGGTGCTCCCATGACCAGCAAATTAACATTACCTGGAAACTTGTTAGAGATCCAAATTCTTAACCTGCCTCCCCATTCTTACTGAATCAGATCAGATCTACTGTGAGTAGGACCCAGCAGTTGTGCAACTTAACAAGCCTTCCGGACAATCCTGATGCATGCCAAGTTTTAAAATCACCATCCTAGCAAATCAGTAGCTACGGTGGAGTTTTGCCAAAACTATAATTTTTAGCAAACATTCTGGCAGAGATTCCCTTTACCTTCTGATAATTATTAATACAAAATATAGAGTTAGACAGGGACCCCCTCAAAAGTCGTCTAGCTCTCCACATCCCTTAATCACTTGTTTGGTCACTCTGATAAGGAGGTGGAATGCCAAACAAGATTTTTTAAATTCCAAGAGTTCCCCACTCTAAATGGAACATTTTGTTGCACAAATGATGAGATTCACATATGGCTTTCATATTTTTCCTTAGAGAAAGAGCTGAAATGAGTTATCATTATTATTATTAATTTGGTGGTGATTATTATTAACTTGTTCTTTGAAAACAGAGATGTCACTGGCTTGATGAAATCTGAAACAAGATCTCAGAGAGCCTTCACTAGGGGCAGGGAGATGTGAGTTCTGTTCCTCAGTTGGTTGTGCTCAGACATAATCCTGAGCACGTTTCATTTTGCTCTACTGGGCAGCTATTTCCTTTCATGATCACTAATTTTTTCCAAAACTTCAAAGAAGAAAGTGGCACTTAAATATCTGAAGGGAAGATTCAACTGTTTTATTAGTGTATTTGTAGGTTCATTTTCTCAATTGCTTATGCATTTAACTGTGTATCTACTAAGTATATACAAGGCATTGTCTTATTATGCACAACAACCTGTAAATAGATGAATGAAATACTCCCTGCTTTCTTTATAAGTTTATAATATGAAAGAATAGATGAGCACACAAAAATAATTTAAAAACGATATAAAGCATACCCCAGGCATCAGAGATGTATGAAGACTGTGTGATGAGGTCTCAGATAATTTGTTCACTATTTCTAGTTTGAGAGGAATTGATGGGGGAATTCGTATATTCATTCAAACCTTAAGAAATGACAGAAAGGAGGAGGGAACTCTAGGAAACAAAATCCTCAACAGCAATGCAAGGTAGAAAGCTTTGAAATGTGATCAGGAAAAAGTGAGTAGGCCAATTGCAGTAGTACTCCTCCCTGGCCACATGTTTCTATCACTTGGGAGGCTCTTGTAAAAAACAATGATGTCCCAGCCCATCTCCCTACCCCCAAATTTTGATTTGATTTTCTGAAGTATAGCCTAGGCATTGGCTCTTTAAAACTTTAAGATCCTTAAGTAATTGGAGTATATGGACAGGCCTGAGAAGGATGGCTATAGCAGGGATGGGAAGGTTTCTGACAGCATGGCATGGGAAGCACTGAATGCCTGGCTAAGAAATATGTGTTCTGCTTAGTAGAAAATAACAGGGGAGTATTTAACAGGTACTGTGACAGCACAAGGGAGAAGCAAACAACTGTAATGAAGGTGAAGCCATGACAGGACAGAGGCACAGGTATGCCTGGTGACAGATGTGTGTCATGGTTGAAGGAAAGACACGATCTGACAATGAGCTCTAGAGCCTGAGAGGGTGAGGGAATGTGGAACCAGCAGCAGACACATGTCAGGCAAGAACAACAGACACTGCTGGGGTGGCATCATCAGTTCTGTTTCATATGTGTTGAGGCAGTGGGACTCGCAAATCAAAGCATCTATCAGGTACCTGGAAAATCTTGACTCTAGAAATTCTGCCCATAGGAGACAGATTAGGATTCAACATTATTTAGGGGATATATCTAATATCTCCTAGGGGGATTATTGAGTCTGTAGAGTAGAAAAATTTCTTGATTGAGTATCAGGAGAGGGGGAAAAATGATGACTACGGATAAATGTCTTGAAGAATGCCCACGTCTGGAGGAAGATCACAAAAAAGGAGGGGTCAGATGGGTGGGAGAAGTAGGCTAAGGCAGCATTACCAAAATTAAGAGAGCAAAGGGTTGGGAAGAAAACTCCCAACCCTTCAGGCCCTACTCAATGCAAGGATGGGTGTTTATTCCACTATGATTTGTAAATTTCATCAAATTTGGTAAACACTGCCAGAGTAAAACCAAGAGAATTGAGAAACCACTTCAGTGAAGTCACATCAATGCTTAATTTAGTATTTTCAAAAATTTATATGACTTTTGGGAAACATTGATATTCTACTCACACTCAAATCTACTTTCATACCAAAAATAATGCAACCATAAATATCATGACTGGATTTTTGAGCAAAAAGGAGTTTCTTGGTAAATTTTGAAGGGACAATTTTAGGAGATAAGTGGGGGCGAAAGTTAGATTATAGAGAGTTAACTGGAGAGAGATTACTAAAGACAAAATATCCATTTTTTCTTAAATCTTTGTTTCCCAAACTGTAGTTTGGACATCCACAAAGAGATGCTATTAGGAGGAAGTAACTTCAGCTAAAAAAGAAAATGAAAGATCAGGAGAAATATTAATATAACTTGGAGAAAGTCAAGTCCAAAAAGGGAGTGATTTGGGAAGTTTCAATAATGTTTATATTAATAATATTGAGAGTAGAAAGTAAAAGTGGTATAAAAATTAAAAGGCAATCCTGGAAATATAGTTCGAAGCTCCCAACCTCCTCCCTAGTTGAGAAAAATGTCAAAAATATTTCAAGCAGCTAAATCTGATAATGCATTAACATAGTAAACACACTGTATTTGAAGTCCCCTAGCTCCCTTTTTAGTTAATCCACAAACACTGTGGCTTGAAAGGTCCCATATGAAGGAGTTTGTTTATCTTTCCTGGAGTCTTTCCTCAATCTAAATATACTACGGATATTATTTGTTTTTACAAATTAAATCTGCCATTCAAAGCACAGTTTAGTCTGTGGCAAAACCAAACAAAAATGCCTAATTTCTGAAAAAAAGTCTTTTCTATTTTAATGATATATATATAAAAAGAACAATGACCTAAAATAAATTACTCATTAAATTTTCAATGCTGTGCCTTTCTTTAAAAATAAAAGTAAAAGAAAGTACATTTATCAGTTCATAGTTCATAGAACAGTTCATAGAAAGTGTCTTCAAAGTTATATTAAACATTTCCCAGTTTTGGAAAATTCAAATACCCAATCTGGTTTCTATGAAACCTAAAAAAAGATCAAACAATTAGGAAGAAGCTAGGCTTGAAGGAGAAATGCTAGGGATTTCGGTAAACATCTGGTTGCCATTTTCTATTGTAAGAACTAACCCACTTAAGGAAGCAGTTTAGTTTCTTTGGAGTGAAAATGAGACACTGGCTTTTTGTTCTCTTTGCACAGCGAAGGGTAAAGAAAACATCAGAATGGAGAGGTCACTCTAAGCTCAACTTTCATAAATAACAAAAGTTTTTTTCCAAAAATTAAAGTAAATTGAACTCAAGTCCTTGTAGCATAAACAACTCAACTGAATTAAGGTTAAATAAACATTCCTTGAGCTCCAGTGTGCCAATTAAAGAACAAATTCTGTTCGGTCATAAATATATCAGTAATTCTATAAGCACTGAGGAAAATAACAATAAACCTGAGCACACAATTACTGTGTGTCATAATACAATAAAATAGAACGGTGCAGACTTATAAGTTTCTTTGATTCAATTTCTTTTTTTTCACCCCAGTTTGATTAACTAAAGTGCAGAAGCAACTTCTGTTACCTTCCAAAGCCTATTACTTGCATAATAAAAAACGCATGTCAAATGTGTTCTGGGCAAAACACAGACAAACTGAAACATACTGTGGCTTTTAAATGTGACCTTTCCTTTTCTGTCTTCCTGCTACATGGTCACAGAGCACATTAAACTCAGGAAAGCAGCAGGGTGCTGGTGTGGGGCTGGAGGGGGAAAATGAATGAGAAGAGGAGAAATTCATTAGGCTCTCAAGTTTTAAATTATCAGTAGAAGCATCTGCTATAAACATGCCTGCACTACTAGCCACGGAGGGCCATCTCCAAATTTGCTGGGACTGATGATTCTCCACTACTTCCCGGCTTGTCATTTCCCCTGTTCTGCCCACAGAACACCAGGCTAAAAGCAAAGACTAAAGAAAAGGAATCCTCATGATGATAGAGATTTAAATTTTGGTCTTGCTTTCTCTCATTCTGTGTGAATAAGACTTATATCGCATCAGAGAATGTACAGTTGAAGAAAACTTTGGTGGTCGTTTTACTCATTGTCCTACGTAATACAGCAACCCTCTCCATAGCATCCCAGAGTTGCTACTGTTCCAACAAAATTGCCCCCTTCTTGAAATGAGCTGTTTCATTGCTGAACAACTCTGATGGATAAAATGTCCATCCATAAAATGGTCCTAGTTATGCCTTTTAGAGTTACTAAAAATAACTCTTGGATTCAAGTATCTCGTTAAACAATAGAAATATTAAAATGTTGGTTCATCTACTCACGGGGCCTCCCAGAAACTTTCTTTGCAATTGAACAATCTACTTTCTCATTCCTGCTGCAATTCTGGTTTCTGCTGCAACTGCAGAAATATGCCCTCTTCAGGTATACATAAATAATTCTGATTCAATGATAAAATACACTCTGCGTTAGACTCTTTTGAACTACTTAGACTTGACCCTGGGAGCAGGTTAAAAACTTGTGAAAACATATTATTTCTCTTTTAGGCTATTATAACATTGTATGAACCTAAATAATGATTTACTAAATAATACCTGGATGAGATGAAAGAGAATAATTTGATGGTGTCTCTATCTTTGCCTTTGGAGAAGTGTATGTTATAAAAATCCGAGGTCATAAGATATATTTTTCCAAAGCCAGGGATTAGAAGACCATAAATGTGAGTATTTTACATTATTCTAAGAAAATAACTAAAGAGCATAACATAGAGGACACAAATAGGAACTAAATAATATGATAGGGTTTTGGATTCTTTCTCCTAGTGCTTTCTATGTTCACAAGCAGCCAAAGCTATATGCTTACTTTTATGTGTTCTTTACCAGAGAGCATCCTTAGGTAATGCTATGTGTTACATTGCTTTATGGAATATTAAACCTTCAGCGAATCAATTATCACCTCTCAGCAGAAGACCCACAGGTCTCCATCTCCTGCCCTGGACTCTCTGCTTGCTTGAGTTTCTGCTGAATACATCCCTATGAAAATTTCACAGCACCTAACGAACTAAACTCATCTGCCCTTTCCCCAAACCAACAGGCTGAGTAACACTGGTGAATGTGACAGGACAGCCTCAGAAGCAAGGAAAGAGTAAAATTGTGAAAAAGGGACCCAAGCACTATGTTTCTCTCCAGAAGTCACAAATCATTTGATGTATAAAATATCAGCCCTATGTAATACTATATTTATGATTATCTTTGTTAGAAGAGTAGATTTGAGCATAAATAGAACATCAGTGTTCCCTTAAAGTTATATAAAAGTAAAAGTTTT
Source organism: Propithecus coquereli (assembly GCF_000956105.1). Lineage (NCBI taxonomy): Eukaryota > Metazoa > Chordata > Mammalia > Primates > Indriidae > Propithecus > Propithecus coquereli. The sequence goes on from NW_012149729.1 coordinate 3,812,983, forward strand.
ACAAATTAAGTTTTAATGTGAATAGCCTGAGGAAATTCACTATTTAAGGGGCCCAAATATCGATGCACTGTTTTATCTTCATTTATTCATGCATTCAATAAATATTTATCGTATGCCCCTAGGTGGAAGGCATGATTATAAGTGATGAGCAGAAAAGACATAGTCCCTGACCTTAAGGAGCTCACCGATTTTTTTTGAAGTGAGGCTTTTCTAAAGGAGTGATCCAGAAGAGTGTGTGTTGGAATTTCAGGAGGGTGTACAAGGCAGATCTTCTAAGGAGAACACGTTAGTTGATGGAGTCTGACTTGAAAAACGCACATCAAGTTCATTTAACCCAAAATAATATCCAGGGGCAGCACCCCTATATTACTTCATATTCTAAGTGCACCTTCCTACAGAGGACACGTTATATTCTTCTTTCTGTAACTATTTCTTGACTGTAGTAACAATATTATCTCCCATTTATGGGGTGCTTACTATGTACCATTCTCAAAACAATCAATTTGCAGATGCAAAAACTGAGGCTTTGGGAGGTTAAGTCACTTGCCCAAGGTCACGTAACCATGAATAGGTCACACTAGCGACTCCAAGCCAGGTTCTGTCTTACTTCAAAGCTTATACTTTTTAATTCCCATAGTCTACTACCCACCCCCTTCGTCCCAAGAAAGCAATTATTGTGGTTAAGCTCTTCTTACTAACTAGTAATTTAAATCTCAACTTCCTTATAGCTTCTTTTTTAATACAAATAAACTAAAGAAAAATGTGAAATATGTTTTCCATTACAAAGGTTAAGATTGATCTGTAGTAGATGTTTCTTTTCCAGACAAACATTAGAAACAGCTTTTGGCAAGTAGCCACCATAAATAAACCTTCAAAATTAGACTAAATCTCAAGTGATGCATTGATAGACATTTTTAAAAGTGCCAAGGAATGTAAATAAAAATATAAGAAGATAGAAATCTATTAAATTATAAATAGGGAAGGAAATAGGTTTTACTTTTTTAATATATTTTCCACAACATTAAGTAGTGATCTGTATCTCTCCCTTTATTAACTATATCTTTTAATAGTGTTTCCCAAGAATGATTTGAGTAAATTACAGTGTCCTTATTAGGAGGGAGAGGGCACTGAAGCAGCATAATTTAAAATACCATTCTCTGGAATACAATATATCAAGTTTACTATCAATACAAATACCAGTAAATAGTATTTATCATGGTATTAATTCTAGCCCTTCATAGAAATGTCTTCACCATATCATGCTGTAATGTTACACACTTAACTCACATTGGAAGGCTGCTATATGAACCAAGATACGACATCCACTCCTCTTACAATACAAATATTGCTCTGCCCCTTGACCCATTGCATAACTCAGCGTTGTTTACTTAATATTTCCTTTATTGTTTCAAATATACTACTTTGGGAATGTGGGAAGTTAGAGGGAGGAACCATAATGGTCCCTTCTTCCTTAGAGTAAAACTTCTATTTTTTTCTCTTGTTGTTCTATGAAGGCTCACAGCCAAACTAAGCCTAAATTATGGTAGCTAAGAAGAATACCCAGTTTGGGCCCTAATTTTATATTTCCATTTTAGTAATTTTGTTATTGTATGTTTTATTGTAAACAACCAAATCCTTTTTGAATGAGGTTTGGTACAAGTTAAAAAATGAAATGTCTCAGTCCCAGAATTTAATCTTCAAGCTTGGTATAGGATCAAGCTACATAGAATTAGTCTAGATACAAGGGTGAGCAAACTTTTTTCTGTAAAGGGCCTATCAATAAAAATTTTATGTTTTAAAGGCCATACAGTCTCTGCTGCAATTAGTTAACTCTGCCTTTGTAGAACAAAAGCAACCAAAGGCAATACAAAAATAAATGAGCGTGGCTGTGTTCCAATAAAACTTTATTTACAAAAACAGCGGGCTAGATTTGGCCAGTGGGCTACAGATCGCTAGCTCTAGGAAAGAAAATCAATATGGTCTTTTACTTTTTGTATTTCTTCAAAAAGTATTCTACGTAAAACCCCCAAGGTACAAAAAGAGCAACTGAAACTATAAGAGTGACTCCAATTCTGTAGCTTTGATTGCAGGTTTCCATTTTGTTTTTCACATGGATTATAATATACAAAATTTGAAAGTGTAAGATGTATTCAGAAACTGACAGAAAATTGCTAAATATGCACTACTCTTCAAATATACATACATAATTCTTATCCAGTGATGAAAGTTTACTCTGACACAGAGTCCCTTGGACTACATAATACTTGGATTTCACCACGAGAATAGGTTAAAAATTTTCAGAAAACATTTACTTTCCTTTAGGCTGCTATGACCGAAGCACTAATTTACTAAATAACACCTACATGATAGGAAAGAGAATAATTGGATGGTGCTTCTCTCTTTACCTTGAGAGCAGTGGTTCCCAACCTTTTTGGCACCAGGGACTGGTTTCATGGAAGACAATTTTTCCACGGAAGCGGGGGGAGGGGGGTTGTTGGGGTGGGGGAGGACGGTTTGGGGATGATTCAAGCACATCACATTTATTGTGCAGGCAAACCTATCTGCTAATAACAATCTGTATTTGCAGCCGCTCCCCAGCTCTAGCATCACCACCTCAGCTCCACCTCAGATCATCAGGCATTAAATTCTTACAAGGAATGCACAACCTAGATCCTTCTCACGGGCAATTTATAGTAGGGTTCCTCCTCCTCTGAGAATCTAATGCCGCTGGTCTAACAGGAGGTGGAGCTTATGTGGTGATGCAGCCATGGAGAGCAGCTGTAAATGCAGCTAAAGCTTTGCTCACTGCTCACCTCCTGCTGTGTGGCCTGGTCCACAGCCTGGGGTTTGGGGACCGCAGCTTTAGAGAATTATATGTTCTCACAAACACAGGGACGTAATATATATTTTTCCAAAGCAAGGGACTAGAAGACCATAAATGTGTATGTTTTCATTCTGCTACATGTTGTAGGCCTAAATCTGTAAAGACAGTTGTCCTCATACTGTTCTCAAAATCAATTTAAAGTTGAAATGCTGGTTGTAAATGCCTAAACAGTTAAATCATAAGTAGTGCAAATAGACTTTTGCATCATTTTATTCCCAACAGTCACTCTAAAAATTGCTACTTTTTGAACTAATACTATATCCCTCAAAACAGTGCTCCCCAAACTGGGTAATACCTAAGAATTTATACTTATATCCGTTTTTAACACATAAAATTCTGGACCTCATTCCCAGACTACTGAATGAGATAAAATACTGGCTTGACTTTACTTTGTCTCCTCCCAGAATTCTGATGGGGCTGGACAACGTGATTAAACCTCACCACATACTAGCCTGAAGTAAATATCATTACTCCCTGTAACAGATAAGAGAACTAGGGCTCAGAGAACCTAACTTGCTTAAGCTCATATATTCACAGCCCTATATAGTCTTTCCCAATAGAGCCATCAACTTCTACTACATCACGAGAATGGAATTAACCAAAGGGAGAAAAAAACACAACACCCATATTCTAATTTAAGACTTGAGATTGCCTGCTTTTCCTTTCAATAAGTATTTAATTAATTGGTAGTAGGAAAACTAAATAAAACATAAAGCCCAAAAGTTCCTCTACCACTATAGATTATCTTTAATAGTGGAATGTTGCTTGTCTGGCCTGTGGCCCTTTTCATTTTTCTAATTTTCATCCTTTTCCACCCTCAAACGGTTAAAAAAAAATGGCTCCAAGTTGGAAAGAGGCCACCTGTGCCTTCAGGTATGGCACAAACAACTGGGGGTCAAGTAGAAGTGATAGGAGGTCATGTCAGGAGAGGAGAGGAAAGCAAGTGGAATGGACAGGTAGAATAGGGAAAATACATTTTATATTTATAGCCCTATGACCAAGAATGCATTTTATCAATGTGTCAAATCTGCACCTGGGTACTCAGTAACATTTATGGGAGTATCTATTTTGGTTTTACTGTAATATTTTCAAATTATAGGTTAGCAAACAGCTAACAATGGTAAAATAGAAATTGCAATGGTAAAATGAAGTAGAGTGGGTCTCCAGATCATTCTGAATTGTTTCCCCTCTCCCCTGGCTGCTTGACTTGGGGAGTTTAAGTTTAAATGCACCAATATAGTTTCACATTCTGTGTTGATGCATACAGAGTAAAATAACAATGAGGTAAATAAGTGAAACAGAAGCAAAACAAATTCTATAAGAATCACATCTCTAGAAAATATTTTTTGTAGTAAGTATCTCAATTCAAACAAAATGTATAGGTTAAATCTGTGGCCATAGAAAATGAGCTGTAATTAAAAATGGCTTTTTTTCCTATAAATAATCAAGGAAATGTTAGATTTACAGTCACAACTTTTTTTTATTTTAGGTATTCAGTGCACATTGTTCTCACAGCAAAAACTACAAAATCAAATGAAAAACCGAAAATCAATTTTTCATACTCATGAAATTGTGAAATTACTACCCTTTCTTGAGGCCTATCCAGAAATAATACATTATTATACAGAGTAAAAGAAAAAAAATGCCAAGAAAGAGTTAGGAAGCAGATGTTTTTAAAAGCTGTGGGAATGTGGGGGAAAGGAACTAAATGAGCATTTACACTGACAAATTCTGATGACACCGTACAGTTATCTTGTGCTACTGGGCCCAGCAGCTCCTTTGGCTGCCAGATTGTATTGCCTTCAGGCTGTCTTTGCACAACCCTAATATTTGGAAGCTGCAGAATAATCCTCCTTTTTCTTGTAGAACTGACCCAAGGACATCAAGAGAGAGAGGAGATATAATCCATCTGCTTTGAGCTGCAGAAAATTGAAAACTGAAATTGAATTGATGTTGAAATGTACAGATAATCCATGTTGCGCCCACAGAAAGTCAGTAGCAGCCACCAAGAAGGTAGGAGACTTTAGGAATTTTAGAAAATAGTGGCATGTTCTCAGGGCCAATTTGCACAACTCCAGGAGCAGGGCTCACACAGCAGCATGCAGTGGTTACACAATCGCCCGTTCAGTGATGGGATGACATATTTTGTGGGATGAGAAAGACACTAAACATTTTGTATCATTCCTTTACACCAATAGCCATTCTACCAAAAAGGTTTCTGAATATCATTTATGGATGTTTCAGAACTTTAGACTGGTCCCTGTTAATACAGCTAACCCCAACGAAATTATAAGGTTTGCAAAGTTGGTTTTCAGCTCTCCTTAATATTCCAGAGCTTTCCTAATCTCTTTTATTTTTCTTATTTGCTTCCAGAAGCTCAGTGCTTTACATTTTCATACTACTGCTGGAGGGCAGGGATAAATAAATGTCATTAGAAGCACCTGCCTTCATGGCCTAGACTGTGCATTTTAAGACTTTTCTTCTCATCAAAGCAGATCATCTTGGGCTCTGTTCCCTTGGAGCTTTGCTAAGTAGCTTACAGTTTCACTGTGAATATGGTAAGAGGTGATCATGACTAAATAACCCCCCAACCTTCACAGAAACATCTTTCCAGCTTGCATTCATTCACCAGCACAAACCAGCAAGGGGACACCTAACTGAAGAAGTGCTATGATGACAGCCAGATTGTTTTGAAAACTACATTGGCACTGAGATCTGACTCTTCTCCCCCAGAGCAAACCATGACTGAGAGCAGCAGTTACATTCAAATTGCTTCTCTCCCTCCCCTTTTAACAAATAGGAAAATAGATACATTGTATAATGCTGAGTGAGTGTTCCATATCACTGTAGCTCTCATAATGATAGATTCATGCAGGACAACGGGCCAAGAAAGAGACTGTGGCAGCAAAAGGCAGAGCAGAGAAAGTGAGGGTTGACACACAGGTATCACCATCCATTGTTCCCTCACATCAGGTATAAGATACAGAGTGAGTCACTTCACCCCTTGAAGCCTCAGTTTCCTCTTCTGGAATCTGGGGCAGGGGGTGGGGGGAAATCACTACTTTTTAATCTTAGGATACTCAGCAGGCTACCATGAGGGTCAAATGTAGTCATGAATACAGAGTTTAGCATGGAATCTGTCACATGGTTAGTTGCTCAAGAGATGTTAGCTCTTATTGCCCTTTTGACCCTCATCATCTATTAAACTTTATTTTCAAATAACTTGGTGAAAAACTTGTCTCTTATTTTCCTCTTCAAATGACAGAAATAAAAGTATTTGACAGGTAATGGCGTATATGATAAATATCCATACTTCTTTCATATTTAGAGCCAATCTGTGAATCACATTTAAGCTGTCTTCTGGAAACAATTTCAGCACATTCTACTTGCAGTCAGATGAAGTGGCAATTTTCTTAAAATATGGAGCAGTTTGGTGCTGGGCAGAACATGTATTCAGGCTCATAAACATAAACATTTTTTATGTAGCATTTAAACATGAACTATGCAACTCCAAATTGCTACAAAAATATAAACAAAATAATTTCAGGAATAAAGAGACACAGCTAAATAAAAATTGAGAGAAAGTAAAATAAAGGAGTTTTCTATGATGCGAGAAAAATTGGGTTTTGTGAATTTTTTTAGAGGGAGACAGTAGCACATTTCTGGAAATCGTTTAACATTATATGTCAAGTGACTTTGGTAATTACTTCTTATCATTCTAACCTTGTTCTAGCAGCCCCAGCCCAAGGCCAGCATCAAGGTTTTCTTCAGCGATGACAACCGTATAGCCATGCTCCCTGAGAACGTGCCAGTGGAGCCGAAGCTCTGTTTTGCTGTGGGAAGGACTGTAGAGTATGGCCCTTCGGCCATGACCGCCAAAGTGTGTCTCAACTGCTTCTTCAATCTAAGAAAAGAAAGAAGGCATAAAGATTCAACATGAAAAAGTAGTACATTTCCCTTGAAGGACACCATTAATGCAAATTGAGGGCCATTCAGAAAATTATTCTTTAAGTTTTTCTCTAGAAACGAAAGACAGATTCTCCAAAGGGCTGACAAGAGCAAAGACGACCTCATATGCAAGAAGTGAAGGTGAACCGAATTGTTCTCATTATTAGAGAAGATGAAAATTTTAGGCCATTAAAATATAGAGCTCCTTAGAGCAATACTGCTGCATAGAAATATACAGTTCAATTCTAGCTGGAAATATAAAAATAAGCAATACCTTTCATCTGTATTGTACTTTTGTAAAGTAGTTCCAGCTGCATTATCTTTTACTAGCTCTTTTAGGTAAACACAAGAGATGAAACAGACTCAGAGAGAATGAGGATGGGTTTTATGTGGGAAGGACATGGTCGAGAAAGGATAGAGATGAGAAGCAATCTCAGAGCTCTTTGGAGATATACAATGCTTCATTCAGTTTCTCTTGATTAGGACTTCCCAAAACTTGAATGCATCTCAGTGGGGCAGGATGGGTCTTCAAGTGTGAGAAGAGGTGTGCTAACTGAAGTATCATAATTCTAGGTTCTTCCCTTGATAGTTCATTGCTCTCTCATGTAAATATTCCTCTTTCTCACAATGGTGCTTGAAATTCTATTAACAAAGGGGATTTTTGAATTGACATAGAAAATAGGCTGACATTTAAATTCACTATAAGGCTTAATGGCAGATACTGGGTGTTTTTCTGAAAACTTGAGATTAAGCCTTGATAAAGTGAAGATGTTTTTTATTACTAGAAGGAGTGACAAGACTGGATGGTGATCAGGGCCAAACAGAAAAGAGGCCAAAGAAGAGGAGCCAAAGGAGGTGGTGGGAGAAGAGGTGGCATTGGTAAAAAACAAAATTAGGAATCCAAATTACTTCTAATGGCAGCTCTGGATCAACCTGTCCATTTTATGAGTCTAAAACACAATATTTTTCATATTGTGAAGATGATTTTTTTCAGCATTTAAATGTCTTAATTATTGCCCATACTGATTAGAATGGATTCTATATCTTTGTAAGGAACACAAGGCTATTCAAACTTAGACCCTGTCCTCCACTTCTGGTCACATCACACTCTTAATCATCTCCATCCCTGACCTCCAACCTGCTCCTTTATACACCACTGTGCCTTCCACCTGCAATCCCTCCCTCTCTCCATTTGTTTATCCATCGAACTCCAAATCATCCCTCAATATTCAAGCATTATCCCTTTTAGAAGGTTTTAATTGAAATACTACTTCCATTAGCATTTATGAAAGGAAATTATGTCTCTCCCTCATGTCAGTTACTTAAGAGCCAGGCCTGCATTGTTCATATATCTCCAATGTCTATCCCAGTATGTAGGTACACGTGGTACATGCTTAATAAACGAAGCTATTTAGTAAATTAACAAATCATAGTGCTCTATCAAAATCTTTGAACATATGTAAGGAAAGAAAGAAGAAACAGATTTAGATTGCAAGCCCTTTGAGGGCAGGAACCATATCCTATTTTTGATTGCATACAAACTGCTGCTATCGGGAAATTAATAGACAATAGCATAGTATGGTGTAGGAAGACAAAAACTCTAGAGTCAAACTGCTGGGTTCAAATCCCCTGGCTCCACCAGCACCATTTGTGTGACCTCAGACAATACCTTCACTAAGAGTGCTATGCAAATTAGTCAACATTTATAAAGTGCTTAGAACCATGTGTGCCACATAGGAAGCACTACATAAGTGCTTTTTAAATAATAAGCAATGAGTCAGGAAAACTGTTTCTGAGTTTGAGCTCTGCCTGGCACATGTTAACATAGGTGCTTACTAC
>NW_012149729.1:3824418-3847633 GCF_000956105.1 Propithecus coquereli
TAGGTAGGTTCTGAACAAATAATACAGAAACAAAAGCAATGAATTTTCAATATCAAAATTGTATCTCCAATAGAACTTTTATGAAATAGCATCCAGTTAAACAGTCATTGCCAAAACCCATTATCACCCATCCCTCAACCCAATTTTCCCATTGGCACTCTTCACCATGCATAATTTTATATTATTTGTTTAGTATCTGCCTCACCTTTTCCTCTGTTCCATCAGGGCCTAGATTTGTCTGCTTTGGCCATTGCTGTATATGCAGCTCACTGCCAGGTTCCAAATAAGAGAGAATGGATGACTGAATGAGCAAATGAATGGATACAAGAATGCATACATAGTATGAGTTCATTATTTGTAAAAACGTGTATACCCTTTAAGCATTTACTCATTATCAGGTGAAAAAAATCCACTAGGAAATCTCAGTGGAGGCTTCAATATCTGTATCTCAAACCATAAAATATCCAAGTCCTCTTCATTCCCAATGCCTCTTTCCTCCACTTCATTTCCACCGCCCACTCCAATGGCCATGTCTTGAACTGCGTGGTCCCCAAAACAGCCCCTCCTCTGAAATTGTAAAATGACATAGTGCCATTCTCTGATAACACTTATGTGTACTTCTCTGCTCCTCTCATTTATTCCCCATGTATTAGTTCTTCAACCACTAGTCTTTCACCCAATCCAAACTTTCTACAACCTCCTTTTTCCTCACCTTTTCTCTGTAGCTCAGATTCCACAGTCCAACACTCCAATCAGTCTCTACCCAACATGTAAATTCCCCTGTCCCACTATCTTTCCATCACATCCTTGTGGCAAAACATCAAACACGGAAGAGCCGGGATCCATGGTAAGTAAGACAGACAGGTCTCTGCCTTCACAGCACCAGCAGCCCATCAAGGCAAGCAGACGTAGTTATACCAAATTATGATAAGCCAGGCAAATTGGGAGATATAGGATGCTGTGGAAACACTGAGCTGGGAGACCTGAGGAAGATCTCAGCAGCTTACCTGTCCTGTACCTAGACTGGGGTTGCTGAGAGCCACTGAAGAAAAGTGCCCAGTGGACAGATTCTGATTGGCAAACCCAATTCAAGCCTCTGTCTCCTGGCTCTTTCTCATTATTCATTTGTTCATTCATTCATTCATATGCCTATTTAATATTTGAACATTTTCTAGGTGACAGGCATAGTCCTAGGCTCTGGGAGTGCAACAGCGAAGAATCCTGGCAAAATTCTAGCCCTCACTGAGCTTACTGTTTAGCAAGAGGAGAAATAAACAATTAATGAAATCATACAATATAATTTCCTGTGGAGATGAGGGTTCTGGTCTATTAAAGACTAACCCAGGAGCTCTTTTAGAGGATGCAGTATTATTGTTTGTCTATATTGTGAATGTTGTGTACAAAAGAAAATGGGAGAAGAAAAACAATTCTTCAAGGCAGAGAAAAGACAGGAAGAGATATTAAATCAAGAAGTCCTTAAAGGCCAGGATCATGGACACTTTTTATTGAGTGACAAATGGAGTCAGTTAGGCAACAAGAAATGATTGACAATGATGATAAAAATGGAGCCATGCAACATTACTTACTATCTTGTTAGGTAGCTGTAATAATAAGAGACCTAAGCCTAGTGAGTAGTCGGTAATTTAAAAACTGATGACTCTATGCTGGTCTTTACAGGTAGGTCCAACTTTGATGAACTTTGATTCCTTTTACTAAAAGCTATCTGAAGGAGGAGGAGGAGGAGGAAAACTGGACTCACTGTAGATAAAGAAAGAGTGTTTTTCTTGTTTTATTTTCTGGATGGAGAGGCACCCTGATAGAATTCCAGAAGGCCAGACTTTTGCTACCTAAATCACAGTATTTCCTGAGGACTATAAACCACCCCTCCCATAATGCAGAAAAGACGTTTAAAAAAAAAGAATGAAAGCAGTGATAGTAACCAGAGTGACTAAGCCATAAAGGAGAAGCCTCAGAACAGTCCAAAGGAGGCATATAACCATATGGGGGAAGCCTGGGAAGAAAGAGAACTGTGAGGGTCTGAACACTCAGTTCTGCACTATGGAGCCTGACGTGGGGTAGAAAGAGGAACAGGACGCTCTGACCATGCTGTGTGTAACTGAGAGAAGGAAGGGGATGGAGGACGAGAATGTTCTTAGGGGAACGTATGGGAGAAAAGTTCAGGAGAAAGGATTTGCTGTGAAGACATCACATAAACAGAAAGGGAGTCTGTAAGCCCAGCAGAAGAAGAGAGGAGGGTACGAAAGAGGAAAACAGAAGGGAACAGCCAGACTGACCCTGACTTGGCCATCCCAGGCTAGAAAATATTTAATGATAAATGATGCCAAGTCCCTTTAGTCCTCAAGGAGCATCCGAAATACTAATACCTCAGAGACATACCACAACTTTTGCTTATCAGAAAAGGCTTGTCATCACATCTATTGAACATTAAGCACATGACCTCAAGGTAAACTCCCAGGATTCCTAGGTCACCCCTATGTTAATGCCCATTCTCCTCCCTCACAACTTTTGAACCACCTGGTGCCTTTCTGAAAAAGGTGTACAATATAGAGCTTGTGTAACGAAGGGAAGGAGAAGAGAGGAGGAGAGAATGGAGAAGAGGAAGTTGCAGGACAGAAAGGAGAAAAAGCCAACTGAACAGCTTCTCAGCTCTTCAAACTCCAGCAAATGCACAGTCATGCTGGGCACAGCTCCGCCTCTGTGCACTTCTCTTTCCTTCCACACAGCAAGAAGCCTGGGGGCAGGGAGAAATTGAAAACAAAACTGAGAACACAGAACCTCTATTTCTCCTCCAGTGCATCCCCAGGGTCACAAGCTGTGACTTCTCACCTTCCCATGTCTTGTCGGCTACCAATCTCCACCTCTGCTGGAATGCTCCTCTGTTCAGCCAGCATGAAGCAACCTACAGTATTTCCCTTCTCTGCTTCTCCCAGATTTTTCCCCCTCTTTTCTAGTTGTTATTTTTTTTTTTAAGTCTTATGAAGACTCTTTTTCAGACTCCTCTGAAGACTTTTCCTCCAACTACTTCAAGACTCCCTTCTTTGAGATGCTGCCCACATGCACAGCTGTGGGTTGTCAGTTTACTATTTACTGTAACCTCACAGACTTAACGAAAACCCAACTGAGATTATAAAAACAGAAATAGCTGAGAGATGGTGGTCTCGGTAGTTACTTTCAAGATATCTTTAAGAATAAGATAAAACTTCAAATGAGAAGATCAGGAGAGAATGTAGTTTGCTGTTTCTTTTGGCGTATTTGATGTTACTCTTTTCTTGCAGCAAATAAAAACAGCTTCCGATCATCCCTATTTAGTCTCTTCTCCTTCCCTCTGTTTTTTTTTTTTTCTTCCTCTACAATCTTTCCCCTTTAGACACTCACATAGAGCTTAACAAGAGGAAGACATTATTTTCTTTCCATCTTCAAGCCCTGATCTCTTGCTGGTGATAAAGCAAATGCTCTCCAGCTGCCTCTTTGAGGTTCCTTATTGCCCTCTGAGTCTGACCGCAGTGTCAGCAGTATTTAAAAGATGTTCATAATGAGTTAAGTATAGAATTGACAATCCACAATTATGAAATAACAAGCAGAGGACAAGGAGAGACCTTGTTCTTTTGAAAAATGTTAAAATAATAGCTAGTCTCTGTCTCCTGATGCCAAAACAACAAGCTAATTCAGCAATTCAGCCTTAAAATAGTAAGTCCATACAAAGGCAATGTAGCAGTAAGGAAAGAGCACTGGGGCCATTACAACAACGATATCAAAACTTAAGCATCATGCAGTCTACCAAACATTTTCATAGATGTCAGAGACTCTGAATCTGAGCTTAAGGCCATTCCAGCCACACCCCAATGCTTCCTGACTCCCAAGTCTCCCTCTATTTCCCAGCCCCATTCCTTATCACCTGACACTGCTTAAGTTCATTTGATGAACTTCACTTTCCTCCTTTGCAAATGAGCACCAATCAATACATTTCATCTCACTGTCAGTGCCACTGCAAGGATCAAAGGAGACCCAAACAGTTTGGACAAAAGCATTTGAAAATATATATTCCTCCACAAATGTAAGGCATTATTAAATAAAGATATCTTTAAAAAGATGTCAGATAAAAGAACATCTTGAAAAATTAAAATATTTTAAATAAAAACCTTAAAAGTTTTAATTGTATGATTTCATAGGGGTTCTGTCAAATTACAAGTGAAATATGAAAAGATAGTGTTTATATATTGGGAACATTAAAGCATTTAAAAGTAATCAATGAATCACTACCTCTGCTATTCTTCTCTGATAAAAATCCAGTGTTAGAGCAAATATGTCCTTATGAAAAAAATATATGAGCACTAATACCATTGTACAATAAATATACTTCTTAGATTTGGGTGTTAGACAAATAATAGGTCCATTTGTTAACTGCACAACTAAATATGATTTCATTTTACACTTGGTTATAATGTTCTGAAAGTAAATTCACATAGCACGATACAAAAAGCCCTTTATGAAACATTAAATTCTCTTTTTATGGCTTAGAAATTATGGTCACCATTGTCTAGTTTTAGGGCCTTCCAAGAGTTCACCTACAAATTCCTGAATTCCCCACTTTCATTCTCCATTTCAATCCTCACTCTCTTCTTTCCACTCTGCCAACGACAAAGTGTGCCACTTGTCCTCTCACCTCCCCTCCTGCTTAGCTTATGACCTCAACTGTCCTCCTAGCCCTGCTGTGCCCTCTGCATTTCCCCTCTGCACACACACAGACCCCAGGGTTCTCAGTGGGACATCATGAGGGAACTTGTGGCAGCCAGCCTAGAATCCCTTTCTGGCACAGAGCAAATGTGTCCTCTTCTGGGCAAAGCGTCTGTCCAGCCTAATGCAACACCTGCCGGATGTAAGGGTCGAATTCAGGCACTGAGTTGGGGATTAAGAGATTCTCCATCCACTGCCTATTCAGCCACCACATTTATACACCCTGGAGGAGGAGGATAAGTTCCTAAGCCCACTTCAAGTGTTTAGCAGTGTCAGTCCCACAGAGATAACATCTCTGGCTCCTGTCTTCTCCCCTCAGCATTCATATCCAAGTAGCAATCAGTTCATCTGGACTTTTTTCCAGAAATCCAGAGTTCCTTTGAACTGCACAGATGGTCAAGGGTGGGCAGCCAACATACTCCATGCAGCAGGCCCTGCCTCTCCAAGGCAGCAAAGGTCTGCTCCAGTTCTTGTTGAATGAAAGGCTGCAGGACAGAGGCACTCACCTGGCAGACCCAGAGAAACTTTGTCTTATCCCATCCATGTGGGGACCAAAGTATTATGAAGAATGGGGGAGGGGCCAGGCATGCTGGCATGTGCCCTGCCTATAATCCCAGTGCTTTGGGAGGCTGAGGTGGGAAGATTGCTTGAGGCCAGAAATTTGAGACCAGCCTGGGAAACATAGGAAAACCCCATCTCTAAAAAAATAAAAAAATAGCCGACATGGTGACTGGTGCCTGTGGTCCTAACTACGCAGGAGGCTGAGGCAGGAGGGTCACTTGAGCCCAGGAGTTCCAGGTGACAGTGAACTAGGAAGAGGCACCACACTCCACATAAAAGAGTAGAACAGGTTTCCTCCAGCACATATTTATGCCTGAGCACTCCTTCTTTTTCTTGCTTATTCTGACCATTTTTATGGCTGTTTACTCTCAGTGACTTCCTCATCTTATCCTTTGAGATTACTGGCCATTACTGATATACGATCTTGGAGATTACCCTGAGTAATCTTTTCCCAGCATGACTTAGTGCTAACAACTCTCTCCTGTGCTTCCCCTCTGGAAGTCCCACCCAGTCTACCCTGTTTCTGCTCGTGTTGCCAGATGCTGTATTACAACACTTACACATCATAATACAACCTCACTTATTCCTTTCAGAATCAGTCCTAGAGCTCTCCAAATTATGCATTCATTCTAGAATGTTTATATATTATTAGATGGCCAACTTCTTGCTTCCAAAATCAAAAATTGGCAGGAAATGGCAATATCTAGTAATATCAAAACATAAGCACTATTTCTAGAGAAAGGAATAAGACATCATCTAATACTGATATCAAATTTTCAAGTCCTTAAACTCTCTAATCCTTTATGGGATAGATTGTGTTGCAATATAGCTTTTGGCTTCCTTCTCTGGCTAGCTGGAAAAGCAAATTCCCTTCCTAGAGATCCAGATTATTCCTAAATGGTCCAGCAGAAGGTTTCATAAGCAAGGCGTAAAGCAAAAACCATCTCTTCTAACATGACAGATTGCTTTGGTATTCTCAGGAAAGCCAGAGGTGAGGATATCTTTTAAAGGGAGGAAGACCTGGGTGGAGATGTTGTTTGGGAATACCAGAGTTTAAGAGTACAATTGAAAGTTCAAAAGAAGAATTCAAGGACTGCTGACCAACACAGGGAAGTCTATATTGGATACACAGCATGAACTTACACTAGATCCCATTCATCCATTCGCCCAACATGTTATGTGCCAGGAATTGTGTAAACTTGATCTCTGCCCTGACCCAAATTACAGTAATTTATTATAAGGTTTTGCTTCAGTGCTAGACTTCACAGGGTATTGTTACATTATTATAAATGCTTACTTTGTTTAGGGTTTTGCTAAGAATTGTGCTTAGGATCATGTGTTCATCATTGGATAACGAGGCCTACTCCCATTTATATCATAGAAAAGGTGCTTCCTTTTAAGAGGTCATTATCTTATAAGAAAAATAGGAGACAACTTTAGCTTCTTGAGGTTTATATGTCTGACAAAATATATTTCCATAAATACAGTTAAAGCAGACATGGTATTACTTTTACCATTGATTGTTTCTTTAAAAGAAACATAGCAAACTTACCCCCTCCTCTGTGCCCCCACACAAAAAATCTAACTCTGTCCCAAATCTACTTGCTTTTAAAATAGCTTATGTAGCTCTAAAATACTTGGATAAATAGATTTAGCTTGTGCAGTAGGAAATTTCAGATGGGTTATTAATGTTTTCATTGTTTATTTTGGAGAAAAAAAAGATAGTCCTTTAAGATAATAACAGAGAGAAGAATCAGAAGAAACATTTGAAATCACTACTGCCCTCTGAGTGTGTCCAGTAGGGAAGGTTTACTGCTCAATATGAAAGCCAATGTTCTGGTTGATGCTTTGCTAAGGTCAGGTAGTTCCTTCATTGCTACAGAAAAGTCAATTTCCTGTTCCATTTTTTCCTGAAGCATTTGTGCACTTTGGCTAAATTAATGCTAGATTTTCCACTAGGGAAGAACTAGGCTTAGGGCTGAAGCTATTGAAATGCTATTATACTTCCTATTGCTTGTTAAAGAAACAGTGAAACGTCAAAAGGAAACTCAATTGTGATAGCACAATTTTGGACTTCTAGTGGCATTTTGAAACATAACTTTATAACTTGACATTTGTATAGCACACTGACCTATAATTTTTTAATGAAAAAATGAGGGTTTCCAGTAATCACATTTATGTTACATACATGCAATCTTTTCCCAAGAAGCACCAAACACAATGAGAATATTTTCATGATATTACTCTTTGGTATATGATCATATATACATTTCCCTGTCTTTTATAATCTCAATGTTTCTCAAAGGACTTTCAGCCACATAATTTGATCCCATAACATCTCTGTGACAGGCATTTCCATCCCTAGGCCACAGACTAGGAAAATCAGACTCAAAGAAGTCACTTGTCCATGGTCACTCAACTCTTCTTCATTGAAACTGGGACTCCCCACCTCAGTCCCAGCATTTTCCCCTTCTCCTGGAAAGGGTGAGTGGGTCACAGCAGGATCTGTTTCAGACACATGAACCTTTAACAGGTTGCTCCAGTGGTCTCCAGAAATCTGTACTACCACCCCAACACCACCCATTTTTTCCTATGTCAAAACAAATAAGAAATATCAAGACCCAGGAGCAATATTACTGTTTTTAAGTAAATTCTATTTTCTTCTTGTAGATACTCACTATCATCAGGCTTTTCCCTCCAGGATGCTGACTCTCGCATCCTGAATTGGCCACTTTATCCCAGATCCTTCTCTCAGGCATACTCGAAATATGTTTAGGGCAGCAGATACCACCTTCAATTTGTCAAGATCATCTGTGAAGTATCTTATAAGAAATTGGCCATGAAAAGAAATAAAATATCAAAATTTGTGAATAATTTACATTTTGTAAATCAGGGAAGATGTGCTACATTCCCACTATTGGTAGGGCAAAGTGACTTTCCTGAGCAGGAGAGGAAGGAAGTATTATATCATTTACAACTCTGAAAATCCCGTGTAATATGCTTGCCTTTGACTATATCTGGAGGTGTCAAAGGGGAAAGTGGCTGAGGCCGGCTACCATAGGACAAGCAGATTTAAACATTTGCCTGAGCAAAATATAATCAAGAAAACATATAGGGTGAGGATCAAAGATATCATTGTGTATGAATTCTTGAAACAAATACAACATAACCTATATCGAGTGCTTGTTTTTGAGGTCAGAACTTAAACCCAACTTTTCAGGGGCAGGAAGGCCATAAGCATTTATGGAACGCTCACTCTGACCAACCATTGTGCTTGATGTTTTCAAATACATGATTTTATTCAGTTCTTACAAGTAGGGCTTAGTTAGTTTCACTTTTCCAATAAAAGGTTTAAAAATTTAGCTAAAATTTGCCTATGGCCCTATAGCTAGGATACAGACAAAATTTGGACCAGTGTGTTTCACAACATACCCTTGATCTCTGGGGCTTTTTAGTCAATGCACTTAACAGGGTTGAGATTAAAAGTTTTGCTGGAGATAGTTGGGTCTATTCTCATCATAAGCTGAGTTACAGAGCTTTCGTCTTACCAAGTTGCTCTGATTGGACCACACTATAAGCAAAGTGGTGGAGATTTCTACCAATAGCTTCCAGCTAAGGATTAATGAACCAAAGGTAGTTATATTTCAAGGCACATGATCAGGCCCAATCTGCACTGCCAAATCCATGTGCTCTTCTTAATAATTATTTTGGTTCATCTATTATTTTGAATTATAAGTACTTCTAGCCTCCATTAGTGAATTTAATTGGAAAGTCGAATACAATTTTTTATGATCCTTACACATAGCAGACTCAATTATCTTTTATTGTTATATTTCTTTTTTAACACTGTACATGATAAGTCAAAATGCTTAGTTTTACACTTTCAACAAGTCTCCAAAAATTATAAAAATTAACAAAGTGCTGTTTACCTTGCCAATTTCCAACATTGGTGTAGTTTCTGTCACAGAACATAAATCCTATTTTAGAATATGAGCTCATTCTCTTAGTGAAAATGGCTCCTTTGAAGAAAAAAATCCAAAGGAAGCCAAGAAGAAAATGAAACCAAAATATTCCTTTCACCCCAAAAGGCCACAGACTCAAAGTTGATAACATGACACACTTTTTATAATGTTAGTGTATCTAACGGTTTCCATTTTAGAGAGTTTATCTTACATGAGTTTCCAACTCCATTAATACAAGTAACAGAATTGTTTAGAGGGATAAAGAAGCAGAAGCTCTTGCCACCATCTTGAAAAAACAAGCGAGAATGACACATAAAATGATTAATTCCTTGATATGTAGGAAATTTAGCATAACTTATTTAAATATGAGCTTCATCAAGACTTCATTAAAATTTATCTAATGTAAGCAAGTTTGAATTTGTTTAAAATTCTCTCAGTATGAGCAATTTTTCACCCATATGCATATTTCATTATAAAAATTTTACACAGCACTCTAATCAACTATTTCATAGAAATTCACAGGCATTAAAGGCTCATCAGGCAGCCCTACTAATTCCATGAAAGTCGTATACCTCTTAGTATGCTGACACCATCACTAGAGAGCCTCCTATACATAAACTCCTGTATTTAAACTCCATCAGCACGAATTTTAAACGTATATCTTCCAATACAGTTACAATATAGAAATGTGTAAAAGGAAAAGCTCAATTTTTAGTAGAATCAATCTGTTAAAAATGGAAACTTCTTAGTACAGAGAGAGGTTAGATGACGGTAACAATGAGTATAAGAGGGGATGTACTCAGAAAGGCACATTGGTTGGGAAAGGATGTTCTTTTTTTAAATACTTTAATACTTGATACTTGAGAATATTTATAGGATGAGGATCCCGATGAGACAAAGGAGCTGAAGATATCAGGAGAGATTGGTGATAATCGATGAAGCAAATTTAATGGAGAAAAATGGTGTGACGTTTATCATTAGCCAAAAGTCCAAGAAATAGAACAGAAAGGAGTTCAAAGGATACTTGTGCAAGAAGAAGGAGAAGTGGAGGACCTTTGAGTTTAGTGAAGAGAAAAAAATCTTAACCTCTTTCCTCCATTCCCCACTCAACTCACCTCTCCACATCCCCAGCTGTAAACATACTATTAATCTCAACATCTCAGATTAAAAAAAAAAGATTCAGCAGAACTGAGGGCTTGCCTACAGATAAGCAGGCCTGACTTTGAGTGACATATGAGCCTCCCTAAATTTTGTTTTGATTCTAAAGACTCATATTACTGTGAAAGGGCAACAGTTTAGAGGCTAGGACATAGGGAGAGGATGTCAATGAGGCTTTCACCTCAGACATTCCTAACGCAAGGACTTATGTTCATTGCAACCATTACTTATTGCTCATCTACTTTGTGAAGGCCAAATTTTAGGGCCACAGGGACTACAGAGATGAGTAAGTCCTCGAGAAAATTAAATAATAATTATTCTGATAGTTAATATTTGTTGAGTACTTTCTATTTGCCAGACACTCTAAGTGCTTTGCATGATTTATCTCTTTTAAGGCTCATGTTAGTTTTGGGAGGCTGGTGTTAATAACACCCATTTTCAGATAAGGAAACGAAATCTCAGAGAGGTCCAAAAATGTGTTCAAGGCAGCAAGTTACCAAAGGGTATTCATTTGAGTCCAGAGCTCATGTGCTTAACTATTTTGCCTCTCCAAGTTTATTAGTTTCCCAGAGCTGCTGTAACAAAGTATCACAAACTGGGTGGTTTAAAACAGCAGAAATTTGCTAGCCATATGAAATCGAGGTGCCAGGGCTAGGAGGGGGTTCCGCTCAATTTAGTGGCTTCAACATTATAACTACTGAAAGCATCACAGTGGAAGTATTATGGGAGTTGTGCATAGATAGCATAGAACGTGCAAGCAGTTGGAGGGGTAACTAGTTAGACTACAGAAAAGCCTAGGTTAGTGGCAGTGAGGACACAGCATTGAGATTGTGGAGGTAGACTCTAAGATTTTAGAATCTGATGAACTCTTATCTGGATTCATTTGGGGGACTGGGGAAAATCTCTTTGCACCAGCCAGAAAGGCTTGCGCCAAGGTGATATTTATAGAAATTACTCAGTATAATAAAGGGCTAAATATGCATCATGGTCCCAGAGAGAAGTGAGAAATTAAAAGAAGCCCCATGTCTACAGGCAGTACACAAACCCCAAAGAGGAAATCTAAGTGTGGGCAGAAGCCAAGGAGTACAGACTGGGAAGCAACATACAAGTTGGTTGAGACAAATGGTTCTGAATAAGAGCTGCAAACGAGGCAAGAATGTTGTGGCCGTTACATGACAATGTAAATATGGTTTAAATGACTGAATTCTACACTTACAAATGGTTAGGAGGGTAAATTTAATAATTTTTTTAACTACTATTAAATTTTTTTAAAGGATAAAAATTTTTAAAAGAAGAATAAAGGAAAAAACCTGAAATACGCTATGGCCTTTCTAATTTGGAGCTGGCCATGGGCATCAGTGGCAGGGCTCAGATTTGGTAAGCAGCCAGGCCAGGTGGATTTGGTGAGGGGCAAGGCATGGGGAAGAAGCAAGGTGTATCAAGATAACCCTAAAAAAAAACCTATGCATCCAGGAGAATGGTGATGGGGTGTCAGCTTCTATTCATGGAAATACAGAGGTTAAGAGCATTGATTTGGGCAAGAAATTTGTGAAAGAAAATTATTTGAATGTTTATAGTTTTTTGCAATATTCTACAAAAGATAACAGGAAATTGGAGATATAGGTGATGAGTGATCTGTCCAAGAGTGAAAATTAACAATAGGTAAAGTTGATACATTCATCAAGGAAAAGCATAAAATAAGACCATTAAAGGTCCAAGGAATTGAGCTTGGGAATGTCTACCTTTATCATCAGAGAGAAAAAAATAAACACTGAAAGGAGATCACACTTTCTTCAGAAAGGTCAGAGAGATGCTTCAGAGAAGAAGGATGTAGATTGAAAATTGATCATTAAATTTAGAAATCAGGTGGTCACCAGGAGAGAAGTTTCAGTAGAAAAAGATCAAATACAAAGGAAAAGGAATGGCCAGGAATGCATGCAAAGAGAATCAGTTACAGGTTCTCTGAAGGGAAGTAGAGAGAGAGGGAGCACATTACGTTAGGTAGATTGCCAGGTACAAAGAAAGCTTATTGTTTTACCAGTTCTAAACATGTTTGCTGGCATAAGGAATGGTCTAAATGTTCTAACTGGCAACACTGTAAGTAATAGTGGATAACCGTGCAGCCAGTTCTGGAAAACATTGGAAAGGGGGCATTCAAGAATACCTGAGGAAAGTAAGTTTTGGCAAAGAGGCATTTTCAAACAGCTTCCCAACTGATCCCCCTGCCTTCAATTCTATTCCACTCTAATCCATCCTGCAATGTGTGTTGTGGAATGTTCTCTCTAATACATTAATCTATTCATGTCAATCTTTGTTTAATATTCTTCAGGGATTCTCTGTTGCTTTCAGAATAGAATCCAGATTCCTTATCATGTGCACATTTCCAACATCCAGACCCTGTTGAACTTCACCTTGCGTGTATTTGCCTTCCTGCTTCATTCAGCATCACACACACAGAAGCGCGCGTGCGCGCGCGCACACACACTACATAACAATACTTTAAATTCTCCAAATGTATCAGGCCATTTAATTTCTTCTTTGCATGTGTGGGTTTTTCTGCTTATTATACGTTTTTCTTTCTTTATCCCCTCTAGTTCCTTCTCGCCTCTCAAAAAGTAGTCTTATAATGATCAATTTCCTAGCCCTGTGTTTAGTTCCTTGCCCGTCTCATAGCGGCTTTTATTTCTGTTATCACCAGTATCTCATAAAGAGCCTGGCACATACAAATTGCTCAATAAATGTTTACTAAATGAATGACCAAATGAAAGAATGAATAAATGAAAGGGATGAGGAAGGCAAAGATGAAGTGAGGTTTTGTTTTGTTTCGTTTCAGTTGAAGATGAGATTCTCAGTGAGATAATTTTTTAAAATTTTGAGAAAGCAAGGCCATTTCCCAAGAGTGAGAGCACATTTAGACATTTCTGGAGGATTTTTAGAAAGCAAGGTTATCACAACCACTGTATCAATAGTTACTAGATCACTTTGCCTCATCTACCCCTCTAGTGGGTATTACTAGCAAACTTGTGGTCATCAAACTATGGACACTGTTTTTACCATCTCTGCCACCACAGACCTGGGAGCTCCCACTCACAGTACTGATTGCAAAGGAGGGACCACCTTATCTTTGCACTGGCAGGACCACACCCACCAGGCCCTAGCTTCCCCAGTGGCTGCCCTAACAATCCAGGTTACACAACCTGGAAGTAGCGTGAAATAGACTCCAACAAATAAAAGGCAGAAGAAGAGATCAGGAGATAAATTCCTTGCTTTCTGCACCTTTCCTCCTATGCCTGTTCCGAGATGCAGTAGGTTAAAAAAAGCCCCTCTGGATATGACTCCCAATGAAGCAGACACTTGTGTTTTTTCTCCCTCTTTCTCCTTTCTCTTCCCCACTCTTGTGTCTCTGGGATTGCATTTTCCAATAAAGTGTTAGCATGTGTGTGTTTGCCTCAGGTTCTGTTTCTAGGAAACCTGGGCTAAACAAGTAATTTTTAAGACATTTTCAAATGTTAAATATATTACTTACTATTAGAAATGCAAACAAAATTAATTAGAACATTTTTAATGAAAACAGTCACTCATTTGCATTGGGCTGTGTTTGGATGCTGGGGAGAGTAGAAGTCATATAGAATAGTTACTGAAGGAGAAGGGAGAGTCAAGAAGACATGGAAAATGAATAGTCAAGCAACAGTCAAAAAAAAATAGTAGCTCTCATTGTGGGGCCGTCAACAGGAGATAATCAGAAACACATGGCTATGGTGAGTATAAATGTAATCCCCAAATAGAAAAGTTTTCATTAAAAGAGCATATACTACAGAGATTTTCTTCCATTGGGTCTGTGTATAATTTAAAGTGCTTCCAGGGTTATGAAATGTTAAATCGTTAGATTCCATGAGAACAGACAAATCTACTAAGTGACCTATTTCAGTGAAGACAACACAACTATGTTTATATATTAAATAGAAATAATTTTAAGACTCAGCATATTATCAGACAATATTCAAACAACTAATGCTGGGAGAAAATCCAGAAGAAATGACAAAAGTACATCTGCTTAGCAAGGCCCTTTGGAATGTTCAAGTGGAAAAAAGAATTAAAATTTGGCAAGAAAGAGGGAGAGTACTTCCTCATTATGGAAAGTTGGCATATACTATATCATGATCTCAATCCATATTGAAAACAGCTTTAGACATTGAAATGGATCCCGATTGTAAAGGTGTATAGGGCAAAGTCACCCACCTTCAAATCTTTGCTACTACAGAACCCTGTTACAAGGCTGATAAAGTATAAAGGGTCTTCTCAGAGAAACGACTGCAACAAAAAAGACTGGGAATACTTAATGCTTGTTCATCAATGAACAAAAACTCTGATCCAAGAAATACTCTGTGGGTATACTTCTGAATGTTTATCCCTGCAGACACTACAAAATTCACTGAAACACTTGTTTTAATATCCTCAGTTGAAGTCTTTAATTAAGATTTTTTTCATTTTAGGTTTATAAAGCTCGATCCAATTTACACATCCTGAAGGGGCAGGTAGTTTAACGTGTAAACATACTGGTTGTTAAGCATTTTTGGTGGTTTTTAGCATGTTTTTAGTTCTAGCTGACAGAAATCAATGATATTTTACTCCAGAGATCTGCACATACACATGCATAAAATATTTTGCATAAAATTTCTGGAGTTTATAAACATTTTCTACATTCAGATACATTCTGGAATCCATGAGCCACAGGATTCATGTCTTAAGTAACTAAAAAACATTTAACTCAAAGACGGATGGATTCAACTAAGAAAAACCTCTAGTAACACAAATATTTTGTTTTTTCAAAAAAAAGTAATAACAAAATATGAAATTTATAGGTAGAAACAATGCTACTTCTATTAAATGCCTGAAAGCTAATTCTAGGTCTTTAGAAAAACCTATATATAATAGCATCTCATCAGTTATTTTTCAAATGAACTTCACACATAGTTTTTTTGAGAATGATCTATATATTGATCCCAAAGAAAGTTCTTTCTTCGTTTTAGATATCTTAAAGAATATCTGATCATTTAAAACTAGATTATTATTTGATTCCTTTTTGGAACATATATTACAAGTAGAACGAATTTGCATCTGGTTTTAACTAACATGTATCTGATTCTTTCTAGATTTCTTCATATCTCAGATAAAAATTGGCTCTAAACCAACAACTGGCACAGGTTAAAAATGGAGGTACATAGCTAATGTTTGATAATTCAGTTTTCATATCTACTGGGATACTAAACTATAATTGTGAATTTAGAATCTTGTGTATGATTAAAATATAAAAGACTGTGAATCATTTGGAAACCAAAATCATCATGTGTTTGGCACTTTGGTGAAGAAAATTCTAGAGTGAATGTTTTACACCAGCAGCCAATAAGTTTCAGATGGTTTGTAAGTAGCAAGAGATTTAAAGTTGAAATGGAATTTTCTGTGACAGCCCACAAATAGCGGTTAACATATGCCTAACTTACCAAAAAAGCAGGAATCACAGAGTCAAGCAAGGGAGTCAAAAAGGCTGCAAGTTAGTGAATAAAACCTTTTTATCCAAAATTCTTAGCAAAAATTGTAGTCACTTAAGAGTAAAACTATTTCAACTATTTTTGAAGAAATTATATTTATCGATACTAGAAACTAAGAAGAAGTGACCTTCAAAGTCACAGTTTACATCTATCATAAATTTGATGTCTTCGTGAAAAGAAAAATAATGGAAATAAAAGTTAATGCTAGTATAAATGAACAAAAAATACACATTCTTCAAATACTTTATATCAGTAAAAACTGATTCACACTTTTAGTTTAAGTGTCATCTAAAAGCTCTGCTAATTATATTACCTGCTATTCTTTGCCATAAGATATTTGTTGGTCAAGATGTTCCTTAACATTATGGATAACAAATGAAGTCATTCACTTAAAAGCTTTCAAATTTTCTTCGTTTTAATCTAAAATTATTTTCTATTTCAATAAGTTCTTGTAGTTGTGGTTTCACAAATTATTATGAGAGCTTTGAATTCACTTTGATTCAGAGCATCAGTCCTGCAATAGGAACCAAGCGGCTTGATAACTGTTCCTCTGGGGATGCATCTTGTCCTAATGCTAGCCATGTGGCCTATCTAAACGGCTTTGAGTGTCAGTCATCTTACCTGCAAAATGATGACAATCATACCTACTGTACCTATCTCACAGGGTATAAACCTGAAATTAAATAAATAAAAGACTTTTTAAAACAAGTGGCGCTGGAGGTATCAGTAATAATGGTAGCAGTAGAGCTAGTATTCAAGAGGAAATTCTGCTTCAAACAATAACCAGGATCATAAGATCCACCTAGCTCTACTGTAGATACAGAGTACTACTTACAGATTCCTAAATTATCTTGCCATGATACTACTTGCTGTAGCATAAAATTCAGTAGCTTTTCCACCACGATTTTTTTGTGTGTAGTTTTTTTTTTTTTCTTTTTCTTTTTATACTGGACTGTTTTACAGATCATAGTTTTACTGATACGCATGAACAGAGGGGGTATATTAAAACAGAAATTCTGTGGGTTTTGTTGTTTTGTATTTTTTTCAACACTTGACAAGTAAGATTAGTGGTTTACCAGAATCGTGTAAATATAAAAAAATCTCTATTTCTCTAACTCTATAACCAATAAAACAGAGTGTTGTCAATTGTTTTGAAGAAACTTATACTTTTCTTTTAAATGGTTTAGAAATACATATATTGCTTCAGAAATGTGTTCACCGATTAAGAATTGATTTAGCTAATTATAAAATAGAATTTTGGAATATCTTTTGGTCTGTAATGGTCTGGGTACTCATACTGACCACCTTGAGGAAAAAGACACTCAGTGTTTATCACATTTTTTGAATCTTTGATTTATGTTTCCAAATTGTAAATCCTCAGATCTCTTAGAATCCTAATATTTTAGAAAGAATTTGCATCATTCTCCCCTCCTGCATATTGTCTATTTCATTCTGCTGAAATGAAGTGAAATGCTAAGAGAGAAAATATTGGCCAGAACTTTCTGGAAGTAAATATAAGAAGCTGAAGCTTATGTAATGTGTTTCCCTGTCATCAGGTCACTCTCTAGGCTGTTTATACTCTGGATCCCTTTCAGACCTCATGGAAGTTAATTTTAGTTTTGCAGAAAGGACAGAGAGGCAGACTGCTGCCTTTGCAGAAACTGTCTCCGTTAAGCTTATGAGAGAGAGTCTTACCTTTCTGATTTCCTGTGCATCACCAGAGAGAAGGAAGCACTGTTTGTCCTGCGAGAATTCTTTCTTGCATCTGCTTGCCTGGGTTCCAGTGGACGAGCGTGGGGCAGCGCCAGGGACAGCGGCTGTGAGCTTCCTTGTCCCTCGGAGGGTCAGGGTCTGGTAGAAGAGACAGATCGCCACAACCAAGCCCACCAAGAAGGGCCGGGGGCAAAATCGCCGACGACAAGGGAGCACTGGGCGACAGATCATGACCAGTTCAGCTTCACTTGGCCCCTGTCCACGTTGCGGGAAAAGTCATAGCAGCTAATTTTTGTCAGCATGAAAAATACAAATCTGTCCTCTTTTTCCACAACTCCAATCAAGTTTGCTCCATCCCTGCTTAAGAACTTTCCGAAGGGTCATGCCAAAGAATCATAGGTCCCAAAAGTCTGAGGCGGTTAATGAGAGCCCTTCCATGGATGACAGTAAAAAGTAGCTGACCAGGGTTAAAAAAAGACATCAAAATAATAATAGATGTAACAAATAACCTGAGTGTTGCTGCCAAACCGTTGCTTCCGGCAATGCCTTATTTTCACAACATCCTTCAACTCACAGCAAAGGAGTCCGACTCTGCCTCAGCTTCACAGGAAGAGAGAAAACAACACCAAAGTAAATCTGGAGTCTGAAAACAGCCTTGAAGAATGCAATAGGTTAAAACCAAAGTGCCTGTTGCACAGCTGGACGCAGGCCAGGTTGCCTTAGCAGTTCCTCATTTTTCCTCCGGGTTTTAAAGCAGTCCTGCTTTCAGCCTTTTGTAAGCTGCCCTTCATTCAGCTTTAAATTCCCACTTTCCTGTAAGCATTCACGGCTTTTAACATAAAAAGGGAGTAAGCGCTTTGAATGGACATGGTTACTGTCAGGGTTTTGCTTGTATTTGTTTCATTCCGTTTCAAGTTCAAAGTTCTGTGTACTTACTCAGTTTTCATCCTTTTAGCCAGAAAAAAAAAGTTTCCATGATCCACTAATGGATTGCTGATCAAAACCACTCGGAAGGAAACACCCAGTCGGATGACTGCAATTCATCTCTCTCTCACATACACACACACAAACACACACGCACGCAGACACACTGACCCACACGCGCGCGCCTGCTGCACACCCGGCCGGCGCTGAGGACCTCGGGCACCGCTGCCACCCAGGCGGCCCGAGCGGGGCGGGGCTAAGGCCAGGGCTCCTCCGGCCCTGCGGGGGCAGCTGGAGCCGCGCGGGCCGCTCTGGGTGGGAAGCGGGGGCTTCCCAGACTGGGAACAGCAAACAGCACCCAGCATTACCCCGCCCGAATGAGGCTGCCTACCCAGAGCTGCGGAGTTTAGAAACACATTCGACGTCCGATCCCCTATGCATTTTTTTTTTCTAATACAGAATTGGAAAAACAAATAGCCCTTAGTCAATTGATGACAAAGGTCGGGGGTGAGACGAAAACCAGCCAAGTCCATGAGTGAATCGGGAGGCTCTTCACTCGAGGGAATTGTGGTTACTCTTGTGAGGATAAGAGGGTCACGAGTACTGTCTGGACCTCAGACAGCAAGCACCAGAATAACTCAAAGTCGTCTCATCTCTGTACTTCAGTACTGAACTCCTATCACAGTTGTTGTTACTCCTTTCCTGGGTAAGAGCTGGGTCTTTCAATGGCTAATTGCTTGACACTTTGCTTCTAAAATGAGTTGACTGTAGCATGTCTTGGGAGTAACGTTTACCCAGCCGAGAGGGGTACACGACGGGCTTTGTCCAGAATTCAGCTCAGTCTAATTCTGTACAGACCGTCCCAAGGACACTGCTGGGAGTGCAGCCCTGCAAACTCCATCCGCTTGAGCTGGCTCAGCTGAGGGAACGCCAAAGAGAAAAGAAATCTCTCTGGTGCATGTTGCTCCCTCTCCCAGCCCTTGCTTCGCAAACTCTGGATACCCAGGACTGGCTTAGGCTCGTAGCAGGCATTATTTAAAGGCTATGGACTTGAATAGGTTTTCTAACCTGTTTCTTACCCAAGCTCGTTCTTGAGGGCTGAGGTTCTCCAGTGAGGCCGCCTCTCAGAGCGAGCCCATCCCATAGGCACGCTGCCGTCAGCCGCTTATATTTTGTGAGACGGAGCGCCCCCTAGGGGGAGCCCAGTTATTACGGATTCAGAGAAATGGGTTCCTTGTTTGCAAGAAACTATTACGAACACCTTATAAAGCAGATTACTTAACACATCACAGAAGAAATAGTCACACTAAAGCCGGATTTACCCCATGTCCTTGCATGTATCCCCTCCAAAGGATTTAACATTATTTGATTTATAGATACAGAGTCCTCAATACCATGACAAATAAAAGAGTAGAGAAATAAAGTAGCACTTGACTTTTTGAAGGCCAAGAGAGTTTTAAGAGAAAATGGCTAAACAATAGTATTGTAGGACATGTAATTTTGGTGGGTGCAATGCCAACTGAGAGATAATAGGAATTACGAGAATTCTAAATTAGAACCCAGGGTGTAACAAAGCTATTACTGAGTTATAAGGAATAGGTAGGCAGTTCTAGTAAGAACTATCAAGGCTCAAAGTCTGGAAACCTGAGAGTCTGAGGTATGTGACGGGTCATTTGTATGCACCATTAAATTGTTGAGAACAGGGTACAGAAGGAAGAGTAAATCAGATGCTAAAGTTAAATTGCCTTAGGGCTGGGAGAAGTGAAAGACAACAGCATGGAAAATTTTAAGAAAGATGTTATAGCTGGACTTCAAAGAATCGGAATCAGGAAGAAAGTGGAAAACCAGTGTTCCAGAAATGACTCTGGTGAATTGAAAAACCTAATCCCCCATTTTAACCACTGAGTCTGAGGGAATAGGAGAAGACAGATAAAGGGATATCGGCAGGAGGGAGAAAAGGGTTAGTCAGAGTGAGAAGGTGCAAAGAAGAGGTGGGAAAGAAGATATAGAAGGAATTATCACCAAATAGACTAAGGGGATCCACAGACAACATCCGATTTTAGAGTAAATCCAATGTGGATAAGAATCATGGCACTGCCTTGATTTGTAAACAAGTGGTTTGACTTATTTAAGTCTCGGCTTTCCTCATTTGTGAAATGAGGATACTAATGTCTCCTTTGAAGTGTTGTTGGCACAACTAGATTAGAGAATGTATGGAAAGCACCTGAGCATTCTGTGAACATTTGTCACATAAATGTATGCTGAATGCATGTCTGCTAAGTTTTGGATCCTGAGGCTGTACTGAGTCCTCACTGAGCTTATGGTACGGTGTGGCATCAGACACATGAAAAGATTGTTACCAAATAATGGTCCTTGTGGAACATAAAAACACCACAAGCAAACACAAGCACTTATTAGTTCTCTTCCTTTTACTCTTTGAGATAGAGGTGCACTCACCAGCCCATGCTGGTTTGAGAAGATGAGGGCAAGGGTGGCATGAAAGTAGCATGTGCAGACTACATATGGGAGGTATTTATGCCTGAGCAGTAGGTTAGACACATTTGAATGAATGATAGAGTCTGCAGGAGTCACAACAGGGAATGATAAAGACAGAGAACATCGGTTCAGTGAGGGGAGTGGGAGGGTTAATATTCGGTAGAACTATGAACCTGTGGATTCTGGCAGTGTTTCAGACGGAATACTTTTGTGCATCTAGTTTCAGAAAGTGCCCTTTCCACTAAATAATTTCAGTATTCTTGGACCTGTATTTAAGCCTTATTAACCAGGGACACTAGAGTGACAGGCCTTTCAGAATCCTATAATTTCAAGGTTGAACAAAACACAACAATCTTCCTCTCCAACACAAAATATACTCTCTGTTCACACATATGTTTCATTTGGTCTTTGGTACAGAGCTGGGGGAAGGAGGAGAGGATGTACTCTAGTAATAGCAGATCGAAGAAGGTATTTTTTAAAATTTATTTTATCTTTTAAACTAGGGGAATAAAGGTATCTATGAAAAAGAAGTGTTGGATCAGGAACTTTGGGATTGTAATATACCTCTCTGAGTCTCTATTCTCTCATTAAAATAGGGGCCTCCCGCTGGGCATGGTGGCTCATACCTGTAATTCTAGCACTTCAGGAGGCTGAGGCAGGAGGATTGCTTGAAGCCAGCAGTTCAAGGCCAGCCTGAGCAAGAGTGAGACAGGTCT
The DNA here is from genome assembly GCF_000956105.1 of Propithecus coquereli. Taxonomy (NCBI): domain Eukaryota; kingdom Metazoa; phylum Chordata; class Mammalia; order Primates; family Indriidae; genus Propithecus; species Propithecus coquereli. The sequence continues at coordinate 3,846,253 of NW_012149729.1, forward strand.
GTACAAAAAATAGAAAAATTAGCTGGGTGTGGTGGCACATGCCTGTAGTTCCAGCTACTTGGAGGGCTGAGGCAAGAGGATCGCTTGAGCCCAGTAGTTGGAGGTTGCAGTAAGCTATGATGATGCCACTGCACGTTAGCCCGGAAGACAGAATTAGACTCTGCCTCAAAAAAAAAAGGGGGGGGGGTTCAGTGATCAATAGATGCCCCCCAAAGGTCACCTGAGGCTATAAAAAGTTAAGCTTTCTAGGGATACATTTTGACACTAATTTCCTCTCTGTTGTAATCTTCAGATTCTGAGCCCTGTTGGTTTCCTGCAGGGAAGAGCCTTTCTCTTTCAAGAAGGCTCCTGACCATTAGGATGTAAAATCCAACTGTTGCTACTAGTGGTGATGTCATGAATTAAGTGCTGGAAGTGCTGTCAGCAATGCCTGGTCACTTGCCTTTCAGCACCCCTTCTTTAGAAAGATGGACTGCTCTCTTCTCAGCTCCTACTACCTCTTATCTAGTAATGACTATAGAACTTTCCCCATAAGCTCTAAATTTAAGATGTTGTTTTTACATTGTGAATGATACATTGAATCTCTGCTACGCAAAAACATCATCCTAGGCACTGAGAAAACAGAAGACATAGGACATATACTGTACATGACTAAAATATAACTAACACAGTAGCCACACTTACGAATTGGACAGAGCAGGATAACTGCTTTAACAAGCAACCTTAAAATTTCATTGGCTTGATACAATAAAAGCTTATTTCTCACTCATATCATTTCTCACTGTTTGTCAGTTTCCACTAAAACATTTGGTACCTAGGGTCCTTCCACCTGGTGACTTTCCATAGCCCAGAATCTAGGTCACCCAGTGGGATCCTTGGAATCTCATTAGCAGAAAAGCAATGAGAAAGGGCATGGCAGATTGCGTGGAAGGTCGTTTAGGGGCCAAACTTCAAATTGGCCTATCTCCTTTGTCTCACATTCTTCTGTTGGCCAGAGCTAGTCACATGGACCCATCTAATAGAAACTAAGTTGGGAAACGAGGTCTAGCTACATGCCCAGGAAGAGAAGGAAACAGGCTAATATTAATATATAGCAGTCCCAGTCACAACTAAGATGGAGACACACCAAGTACTGTGGATAATCAAAATAAGGAGTTCACATCTTTTGGGTGGTGATAAGAAAAGTGGATACTTCTCAACCAGGCCCTGAATAATCAGAAAGATTTCAATTGCTGCAAAAAGAAAAATATAGATTTTATGTCTTAGTAGAAGACCACTAAGATAGCTGAAAAAGAGGGTTAGGTACAGATCAAGGATGGCTATCATTTCCAAGTTCAACAATTTATTTAGACAGTAGGAATCCAAAATTTTCTTTCCCAGA